>NC_092464.1:4549265-4855441 GCF_047495875.1 Pithys albifrons albifrons
GTTTCATATATCTCATTTAGGACAAGTAATAATGAAGTTACACTCTTCATCTTGGAGCCATCAACAGCAAGAAGGATGTGAATATAATTTCTTATATTTTCCCTTATATTCTAAGCTAAAGGTAGTGGGAAACTGAGAACCACCACAGATTTCACTCCTTGTGCTGCCTTTGCCTTTCATGGGCTCTGGAAAGGGGTTGAGGGTGGTGTCTATGGCCCTGGAAGAATCTTCTGGGAAATTTAGCTATATTATTCCTAGCAATTATCCAGCTGCTTTTTGAAAACACCTTGAAAAGGACACTGAGTTGAAGGTATGCACCAATGAGATACAAAAAAGATTTTTTTAAACAGACTGTACAAAAATTCCATATATCTTCACTTGGCAAGAACATATTGTAAATATTAACATAGGTAGGCATTAACTGTACTAGAAAAGACAAGCAGCATCTCTCTGGGCAGTACAACACTCTCTTTCACACAAATGATATATAACAAAAGCCCCAGAATCTCCACACAGTCCCTAAACAGCTGACAAAAGGTGAGCAAAATGTAGAGAGTTATTAGTTTAGATACACTGGCTTATTTTCCTTCTCTGCTTATCAAAAATTTCCATCCTAACACAAAGGATCAAAGAGTCTTCGCCCCTTTAGGGGAGTAGGTTCAGCTCACTAGTAGGTTTTATGTTAGGAGAAATTTTCTATCTAGTGGAACATGTCCCTGCCCATGGTAGGGGAGGCTGGAACCAGATGATCTTTAAAATCCCTTCTCACTCAAACCATTCAATGATTTCTTGTCTACATTTTGGCAAAAGGTTATGGGGATGAGAAACAGGGGAAATTCTCAGTATAAAGTAGTAATTGTTATTACTGTCAAATTCATAGTCTTTTTTTTCCTTCTGACTTTTTTGTATTTCCTGCTCCAGGCAATGCTTTCAAGATTTCCTGAAATGTGACCTTCATTGTCATCTTCCTAATTACAAACAAGATTCTCATTTAAAGGAATTCACCCTCTTGCTAGGGAAAACCAGACAATTTTGCTGACCAGTATCAGTGAGATGTGGCTGGGCAGCACCCAGCACCTCATGCTGTATCTCCAGGTAACCATTATCTCTTGTTGGTATTTCCCTGGTAGAAATACCAGTGATATTTTGCATTCTGATATTTCCATCTGGTCCTGTGTGTGTGGTTTAGATGTAGGACCAGTGTTACCTTTTGGATGTGAAGTAATTTCAGTTTTCTCCAGACCTGGCAGAGGATTACTGCTCAGCCAGAACTAGGACAGCACCTCCCTGGAATGATGAAAATATTTGCACTTTACTGCCCTTTGCAGAATTTCACAGATAACAGAGGATTTACTGGGACACATCCCTGGAAGAGGCTGTAGGAACAACAAAGAGATACCCATCTCTCCATGCACGTTTGGGCTCCGAGGAGAAACACACAGATAGGCCACAACAGGTTGAACAGTAAAGAGAAAGATTTCTATGTGCTCTGAGCAGTTTCTCCTCCAGATATCTCAGAGCACTTGGCAGCTCTGGATTTTGGAAACATTCCTGATTAATTAATGATGGAAGGACAGATAAGGACTCCTGGTTTGGACCGTATGTTACATGGTACAACACAACAGAAAAAATGTGGGTTTAGTCCCATGCTGAACTTTCCATGTCATTTTATCTGGGACAGACCATGTGGGAACCAGGTGGCAACTAAAGTCCTGCAAAGGTTAAGTATTTTTTCAGGTAATATATAATGTGACTCCTACAGACAGGGAGTTTCATTAAAATGACAAATAACAGGCAGAATGATGACTGAATTCACCACCAGATCTGGTGAGATGCCAAAGCCCCAGCACCACATGAACAGCTTTGCCACAGGGATTCAAGGAGAACATCAAACACCCAAACACAGCCCATCCTGGCCAAGAACCTGGTGCAAATAAGGAACAGAGACAACTTATTTTTTAAGAGTAGACTACAACAGAGTGGCTCCTTCAGATTGAGAAGGAATTTGATTATCAGAGAGTCATAGATTAGATTGTATAAATATATCAAAGCAAAGAAAATGGAAGATAAGCAGGATATTATTAGCAAATAAGAATTTAGTGGTCAAGAATTTATTGATAAGGCAGTAAAGTAGGTGCTTTCTAAGGATCAGGATACTTATCCAAATGCCTTCCAGTTGGAGAAGTATGTGGTTACTGTAAAAGCAGCTGGATAATTTGGCATGGTCTCCTAAAAGAAGGAGAGTAACCAGCTGGAGGATCTTTTGCAGGTTTGTTTCTCCAGGTGGGCTTACAGGCAGGTAAGAGGCTTTTCTGGGCAGATTACTGGCACCTTCTTGCCTGGGAGGCAAGGATTCTGTGCTTCCTCACCCTCTCTGCTCATTTTCCTACAGGCTTGGAGGCTTGAGGAACAGCAGACTTGCATTTCCTGCCTGTAGAAACAATGTGAGATGATGTAAAGGAGATGGGAGCAGTAAAGTGTGTTTTGTGGTCCTGGGAGTATGAATAGGTGAGAGAGGCAACTTGTTCCTTGGAAATGTGGAATCAGTGCCAGTGAATGCTGTACCAGTGTGAATAAAGTGGCACAAGCTCACTTTTAACCCTCTCCACAGCTAAACCTCCAAATTTCCTTGTGAAATCCAATTTCCAATTAACCACCAACACTCATCACAGAAATTAGGGAACAGGCACACAAATATTCACTGCCTGTGACCATCATTGCTTGTGTTATTGGATTCTTCTGCCTGTGATGCTGCTGCCACTCCCAGAGGTGGAAGGCAGAGCTGCACATACCCACTGTTAACCGGATCTCCTCGTCCTGGTTGGCCAAACCATCGTAGTAATAAAGATCAAACCTCCGTCCCGTTTTCCAGTCACTGAGCAAATCCTTTTCCAGACAAAACAGCACACTGAAGTGGCTTTCACTGCACACCAGCCAAATTGGGTACCTGGGGGTCTTCAAGTAGCAGCCAACCTAAAAGACATAAAACATTACAATGTCATGGGGGAGAAAATTCACTGTGGAAAACATGAAATTCATAAGATCACTTATTAATTATAGTCTGCAAACTTTAAGGAAGGTTCATGACAGACTCTTGATGATGCAGACCAGGACACCTCCAGTAAATCAGGGAACATATAAAGCAAATATCTGGCTTTCAGTTACAGGCAGGTAATGACATCCAGCTGTAGTGCCCTTAGAGGAAAAAGATTCTATCCCAGATGATCAGAACCAAAGGGAACTCTGTCCTCTGCAAGAGCTATAAAACCACAGGGGGTTTTGGTCAGGAATACGACACAAGATCAATGGGAGATTGTGCTCTCATGCAACAGCACCTGGAAACCAGGCAAGGCACTCAGAGGATGTCAGATGACATGAATCATCCCTGCGTAGGCAATTCAACCCAAAATCTCTCCTTGCATTAAAAATACAATATATTCCCTTCACTTTACCATCTTCTTCCAGCTTCACAGTCAAAATAGATACAATATTTTTCAGCTACTAGAAGAAAGTGAAACCAGAAGCACTTGTTTTGCTTCATTATTCTTAAGAGTGAAATATTATCATCTGAAAAAAGACCACAGTGATTTCTTTCAACAAAAGACTTTAAAAAGCCTTTGCCCTCCTTTTGGAAACTGGAAGGTATATTTATAAATAATCTGAATATTCTGTATGAAATTACATATAAATAATTCCTTTTTCATTCATAGATGATTTAAATCAGAATACTCAAGAGACTGACTCTCTTATGGATGGGGAAGGGGGTGCCAACAACGCTGCAGTAGGTCAGCCAAGGGTTGGCATGGCATGACCTGGAGATGGCAATCCTGGTGGGAATATTTGCACAGCTCCTGGAGCACAGAGGGTCAGGGATGCACCTGAGACACTTGGACACCAACACACACAGTGTGGGACACAAGCAGGATGAACTGGAAATGTTGGTCACCTCCCACAGCTACAATACCACTGGTGTTGGTTTTGAAACTCAATATATGCTGATTTAAAATGAGTCACAGAATTTCCTGCAACCCCTGAGGTCAATGAATATCTTGTAGGATTTTCTTCACCTCACACTAATGTGTTTTGAGACAGATACCATCCATCTACTAAGCTGCAACAGGATATTAGCTCTATCAGTAGTAAATAAGAGAGCAAAATTAATGATTAGATTGCTCAATGAAGCAAAGAAACCCCATTTCTTCCAGCTAGAATTTTAATATTCAGCTACATTGGGTATTTATTATCAGCTATATTCCTGTCATTGCAATCTGTATTCTAAGGTTTAAAATAATATTGGTTTTTTCCCCCAAATGAATTGCTGAGTTTTGCATCCTTGATAAAATGCTCAGGGGAACTAAAATCTGAAATGAAACATTTTGTTGTCAGTGGAATGTTGCTGGAAAATTCTTATATGTTTTTTACACACAGATTTGTGGACAGACCTTCTCCAGTGCAGCCCTCAGTTCTTCCCCTTGGGCACAGGTGCAAATGTCAGCCAACCTGCTGCCAAAAGGCAGAAGGCAACATATATTCTGTTGTAATTAAACCTCTAACCAGTATTCTAAGTGATAAAGAGTGTTTTTATCATGAATGAGATTTAGAATTTGTATCTGAAGTGTTACATGAGTGCAAATCCAACTGCTTTCCCCAGTGAGAATTTCTTCTGATGTTAGACAACAAGTCTCCAGCTAATTAAGTAACTGTTCTCTGACTCATTACTTTGTTAATGTCTATTTAAAACAGCCTTTTATACAACAGTTTTGCTGTTTCTGTAAATTCTTGGCTTAAAAATAAAGAAAATTTCTTACAAGTTTACAATAATACCCCCAACAGGAGTCATCAAGAAGGGAAATACGCAGATGCAACAAAAGATGGCAAATGGAAAGGGCACGGATGAAAAGATTCAGTCTCCCAAACATGCATATTTTCATATGCAGATAAGTCAAAGCCAAAAAGAACAGCCAGTTTTCTCCTACATATGTCTGCAAAAGCAACTTCCCAGCTCCATCAAACAACACTTGACAAAACAAGATTAGAGGCACACACAACTTTCAAAGCCACATCCACTCCAGTTCTCGCTCCCACCGAACTCAGGACAAACTGTTCTCCAAATATGGATAGTTTTCAATTACAATCCCTGCAGAAAGAAGTGAGGGCATGAACTTTGAGGCCACAAAGAGTCTAAAAGCATTGCAGCTCAAATCCTCCTCTCCCATAAAAATGGAGAAGTCTTCCTTTTGGTTCCATCACTTATGGTAGCTGAAGATCAGCTGCTGTCTAACATCAGGTTGTGAAACATGTCTAATTTTTTCTATAAAATATAATATGGAACCAAGTCAGTGAGGACAATCCTCATTGTGAGGATTCCTCTGGCTGCCTCTTCAAACATCAGTTGCTGAGTGGACCAGAATTCCAAAATAGTGGAAGTATTTAGGTTGGAAAAGACCTCCAAGATCGCCAGTCCAAACACTGACCGAACACAACCTTGTCAACTAAACCATAGAACTAAGTGCCATATCCAGTTGTTTCTTGAACACCTCCAAGGATAGTGACTCCAGAACTTCCCAGTGGAGCTTGTTCAAATGCTTAACAACCTCTCCAGTGAAGAAATTCTTCCTGATATCCAACCTGAACCTTCCCTGGCACAGGCTGAGGCCATTTCCTCTCGTCCTGTCACTGGTTGCCTGAGAGAAAAGGGCAACTTCCACTCACACAGTGAGAAGGTCTCCCAGGAGCCTCCTTTTCTCCAGGCTAAACAATCCCAGCTCCCTCAGCTGCTCCTCACCAGACTTATCTCTAGACCCTTCGCCATACCCAGAACTGTGCCCTCATTTAACTGGTCCAGCAGGTGAGGGCCAAATCCTTCCTCAGATGCCTGGCCAGGCTGGTTGGTGGTGCTGAGCCTGAAATGCAACAGGAGCTTGGAGCAGGACAGGGAAGAACAAGCACCAACACTCCTCAGGAAACTCAGTCAGAGGGTGTGTCATCCATCAAGTGCCTGCCAGAGAACATCTTTCCAGTATGTTCCCTATGACTTCCAAAGGCAAAGCAGGGATATGTGACTTCCATCTATTTAATGAAATATTATTATCTTTGTTAAGGGCTCAATGGCTGTATTCCTGTTACTATTCAAATATTTGTTTTCAAACAGGCTCATTAACCTTCTTCAGGCAAACAAAGGAATGGGAGGGGGAGATGAATCAGGTGTCCTTTCATGCTGCATGTTTTCAATTCCTATGGAGACTTCACTAACCCTAATCCTAATCCTCTCCCTTACAAATCCCTTAAGAATGCTCATAAATTTCAGGCACACCATTCTGATCTTTGGAAAAGGTCAACTTTTTGAGAGCAAGCACCTTCAGGGGTGTGCTGTGTTTTTCCATGTCTGATTTTAGTGCATATTCACACAATGGTGAAATTAAATCTACACACAAATATTTATCACTGGACAATTATTCCAATATATCTACCAGAATGATTGGATGGGACTTCACTGTTCAGCTTTTATTTGCTCACTGAGCAAGGCTACTGTTTGCCATGTGAATTCTAAGAGAAACAACAAAGAGAATGTGAAGACCAAGAGAATATCAAAACCAAGGGGATCACTGGATATGACTAATTTGATGGCATTTTCCTCCAGGAGTTTTATCATTCAATGTAATTTCCCTTTCTTCCCTTTTTATTTTCTAATTAAAATTATATTCTGTCTGCAATATTCAGAATGTTTGCCTGAATACAACTGGTATAGATGCTTATTTTCCAAAGTAATCACAGCATGTAGAGATTCCACACAGGGCTGGGTGCTGGCAAACTGGGTAATTGCTGCTTGTACTGAATCCAATAGGACTGATGGATAATTACACAAAGCTTTCAGAGTCAGAGGCAACAGCCTATTGTTTGTTCTGCCAGTGTTTTTTCCCCACAACTGTAATGACCTTTACTGAATTAATACTAGACAATGTTCCAATGGTGTTAAGACTGAAGTGTCAATGGTGTAAAACCAAATATCTTTGCAATGGTCCTTGTGTGAGCAGGAACTCCACTGACTCAGGTCACCTGTTCCACCAGCACTACTGAAACACCAGGTGAGCTACATTACTATTATATTTTCAGATAATTAAGAGACACTGTGAGGGAAAAGTTACTGCCATTGATAAGCACTTGATTTCAGTCAGATTAAGAAAAATAACATTAATGCTCACAAGATCTGACATTCAGGGTGTGCACAACTAAATGGCTATGCCAGGTGAGACACAAATCAGAGAGTTTTCAGCCATATATTTCTAAAGTGGTAGCAAACACTGCTGTTACATGGGAGCCCCAGGTAAATTCCCTGCAGCTTTGGATTCTTTTTGTTGTAGAAAAGGAAATCTTTCTGATAACGAAATGGTGAGGGGGAGAGGGCAGCATTAATAAAGACTAGAAAGAGATGTGTGTTCAACTCCAGGACTCCCAGACCAGAGACTCCTGGAAATCACTGGCTTTTCACTAAACTTCCCTTGTGCTGCCACAGTATAAAAGACAGCAGATGTGGCAATGAAAACAGATGCCAGGGTGCCAGAGAGCCTCAGGATCTTGTCTTTATCCTTGCCCCACTCTGTTGCCCTTCTGGTATGTCCCAAAAACTGAATAAATTGTGAGGGAGATTGAGACTCTCACTCAGCCTTCAGCACTTTGCCATTTCCTCACTGCACATGAAGAGTTTATAGGTCATTGCAATAAAAAGTTACAGCACTGCAATGACAAGGACAAGTCAAGAGTCACTCCCCTTAATCCTTCTGCATCTATTTCTAACCCCTCTAGTGTAGGTTTGCCCTCAGGCTGTGGCTCTGTAAAGGGTGTTATCAGAAATTCTGACACCCTCCCTGTTCATCAGTGCTAAAGGGAGTTGGCTGGACTCTTACCTGAATATTCTCAGCCTATAAAGGACCTAAAGTGAGATGGGATAAATCCAGATCCAAATGCAGGTATTTATAATCTAGAGAGACACGTGGAAAATACTTGACTTATCGTTTTCTGTTTTGTCTGTTTGCAAAGCATGCAGAGCTCTCCTGAGCATGTGGGGTTGGTTATTCTTACTGTCTCAAAGAAAAACTCTGTCATTCTATTTTATTTGGAAGGATGTTGAGAAGAAAGCAATGCCAACACCCCAGCAACAGGCACTGGCCTCTGGCAAAACAACTGTCCATAACTTGGAGGACAACAGGACTTCATTAAAGAACATTTCAGTTCCAGGCTAGAAAGGGAGATGTAAAAACAAGGAATGAAGACCAGACTTTTTCAAAGGCCAAAGCCTTGTCAGCCTTGTTTCAGTTCAATTTGAATGTACAACATGTTTTTGCCCCCAGTGTCACAAATGTCTCCCATAAAGAGCAGCATCCCTTGCTGAAAGCATCTACAGGGCACAATATCTGCCCCTATTCCTGAAAAATAAATGGAAAATTAAACCCAACCATCAGTTTCCTTTTTGCACTTGTGTATTTTTGTTGTTGGTTTCTCAAACAAGGTGGTTAAAATCCTCTTTCCAAACCTCCCCCTTCACAAGCCCATTGATGACCTGGCTTGAATCCAGTCCATTTGATGGAGAAAAGTGATTGTTTAGGAGGCACATTTCCCAGGCAAGAAGGTTATAGGAAGGATGTTCCACAGGGCAAACAAACTGGTGGAGTGCCAGAAGACAGAGCATGTGTGCTGAATTTAATAATTCAAGTAGGTCCTGTCATAGCACAGAGTGTGCTGGTTTCATCAAAAGGACCAAAGATAATATTTCCCATCTGTGGAATTTTAATGAATAAATCCTGTGTATTTCTGTTACTCTCTCTTTTTTGAAAAGAAATAGGAAAAATGAGCATAACTCCTTTGTCGGTGTCCTCTCTTCTTTTTAAGAAGAGCAAAAACTAAAACCCACCAGTGTCTTGAAATGCTGACAGCTCAGACTGGGACACCATCAGTAATCAAAGCAGGGAGAGTTTGGGAGCTCAGATGGCAGGAGGTTTAACCACCACAGCAGGACAGAATCGGTGAAAACAAAGAGGAATCAGAGTGAAGGTACAAAAGAGACAATAACCTTGAATATCTCCATTACTTCACTGACACCAGTACATAATATAGGTGGTTTCAAAAACCATTTCAGAGGGACAAGTAAATTGCCCAGCCAACACCACATTGCATTTAGAATGAGAGACTCAGATCTGTTCTCATCCCAGTTCAGCCACGACCTTACTGGGGCACTCACTGGAACAAGCACTTTGCCTTTTATTCATGTTACCTCCCCTCTGTCCATTGGTAATGACACTTTCCACTCTTGCAAAGCCCAGATCTGTTAACAGGAAATGACACATAAATGCTGTACATTATTGTTATTATTATAATTATTGATGTTTATCAGCAGAGTAATATCTATTAATGGGCTATTAATGTTATTAAAGTTTTATTAATCACTACAGTGATAATAGTAGTATTTTTATTACCTTAGAATGCAGATTATTTTTCCCTTTGTCACTGTTAGTCTCTTAAATGGTCTGGCATAAGCATGAGGAGCATCTGCTCCCACCTGTTTCTACTTTCAAAGTCACAAGAGACTTTGAAAAAAGAATTTCATCATTCTAAGTCTTTTCACCTGCAATTTTCATGTGGCATTTAGACCAAGAGCTCTGACCCAAGGGCAGGGACTTCCTCACCCAGGGCTGCTCTAACTGGCCCTGCCCACTCCTGTGCCACATCCCCTTCTCTGAGCTCTTGTCCCTGCTGCGAAGCCACTCAGCTTCCCTGAGACTGCACAGAACTGCTGGTCCTGCAGCTCAGCAAACAGAGGAAACCTCCACCAATTTTATGTGCACTGACCAGTTTGGGGAAATGGTTCTATTGCTTTAAGTGCTCCAAATAAATCCCAGAAAACCTAAAATCTCAATTTAGGCTTCTCAGTTAAATGTGTAAGATCACATGGAATTCATGTTACTTAAATACAGGCTTAGCAGAAGGAAAAGAAATGCAAAAAATGTGGGACTTGTCCACTGAAAAGTAACAGAATTGGACTCGTAGCTTTTTTCCCGTTCAAATAGGGAATCTCACTATGGAACTAAATGTTTGCACATGAAATGAATGGAATGGATCCATCAGACACTGGGAAACAATTTGCAACAAGTAATTACAGTGCAGGTGGGGATACATCAGGGCCAAGAGTGATGCTCATCATTAGCAATTCCAGCCCAAATTGTGTGGAGCACACATTTTTCTGATCAGCACAGATAACACATCCAGCATGAGCCACTGGAAGAGATTCATGGGTGGGGAACAGTGGGATTCTCCAGGAAATCACTGGAATAAAACAGAGGGATCATTTTGGTTTGATTTGCTACCGTTGAAGTTTGACAGGAGGATTAATTCAGTTCACATGCCCTTGTATTTTCAACTCCAGGGAATTGTGGATTATATGCAAATACTCCATGTATTCAACGAGGGAGATAAAATGGTATAAAAATTTTTCTCCATGTGGATTTTCAGCATCTAGCCTGGAATCCTGAATGCCTCTTCCTAAATGCGTTGGTAAGTTGGAACAAGTCTAGAGCAGAGCAATAAAAACAAGCTTTGGACAGGATGTACTGATGAAAAAGGGAGGAACTGTTTCATCAGCTGCAAATGTCCAGCGGATGGGGAGGAATTGTTTAGGTGGCAGGTTGAATTAGAAGTAAAATTATAATCAGAGGAAACTAAGTTAATGAAGAGTCAGATTCAGTAACAGTATATCCAAACACAAGCTGTGTAGGACATATTGAAACCTCCAAATTCACAAATCTGTATTTGCACTTATATTTTAAAGTAGAGATGAGTGAGTAAAAAAGGTAAGATCACAGTTATAGGCACTAAAATCAACTAAAAAATGACCATCTGAACAAAAAGACAGGAACTTCATGGATACAGATTTTTAAAAGAAACCCTGCTATACAACAGGACATAAAAATATCCTGAATTATCCCCTGAGAGATTGGCTGGACATGACCTAAAGGGAGTTTTCTGTCTCTAGTGTCTATGATTCACCATATAGCACGCTCAGGATTTTCTTACTGCTGGAAATAAAAAATAAAACCAACCAAAAATGACAGTCCTTTTCCGTGACTGGTGTCAGTTCCCAACCTCACAGCCACACTGTAATTGGACGCTGATCCACTTACCAAGAGGAATAAAAGAGTCAGTTTGAAAACTCTATTCTCAGTTCCACTACTGCAAACTACCAGTGACATTTATTTTTCCTAAATTGCTCTAAATATTGTAACAGAAAGCAGAATCTGGCCCTTCATGCTGAAGCCACAGTGGAGACACCCCAATCTGAGGCCAAAGTCCACCAAAATGTGACTTTTGTCCTAGTCTTGAGCAGACATTGCATCTGAACTGGAATGCAGAGAACCAGATGTTCCTAATAAAAACCAAGACAATTTGCAGCAGATGCCCAACTAGTTCAGACTCTAAAAAAAAAGGGCACCTACGTCTACTGGAGTTTCTGTAACTGATTAAGATTCACTGGCTTGGAAAAACAGATCCCTGCTCATGAGTCCAGCTCCCAGGCAGGAGCACAGTAGTAGAAACAGATCCCCTTTACCATATAATTTGCAGAATAAGTGGAAAATGGTGTCTGATTCCCTGGGTAACTTGCTTTATTTTTAGAGGGCAGGTGGGAAAGAAATAGCTCTTACCTGCACTGACCTCACTTACCATTTTGCTACTCCAAAGTCATTTTCTTCACCAGAAAATGGAAAAAATGCTACAGTGGTGCAGAACCATTTTTGGAGGTTTTAAATGTTACATTGTTTATAGAAAAGAAAAATAAGCATGAACTAGACACGGAAGCTTATTTATTTTAAGTCCACTCTGTTCTGAATTAATCTGATTGGGATACACTGATAGGCTGTCTTGATTGACTAAGGTTTTTAAAATATTATGGATAATGTAAATGATTGTGTTAATTAAAAATAACAAAAATTGTAATTTGCCAATAGCAGGAAAACGTAGCTGAGAAAAGGTTAAAACCAAACCTTCTTTCTAGTCACACATTCATATTTGATCACTACAATCAATTTCTTTGGTAATTGCTTTCAAATCTTCACAGAGGTGCTGACTGCAAATCCAGCTGGGACTGCTACAAGTCTCTGATCTGGCATCTAACACAGGGAAGAGAATTTCAAATAATATTCTTGCAGCAAACTCAAGATTCTCTGCTTAAAACAGAACATGTCTTTAGGAAAGTTGTTCATCTTCACTCCCTGCCTGGAGATGGAATTCCAGTAAAATCCTTACAGAAGTTTGCCCAGGGGTAAATTAATAGCTGTCACTTCTTTCAATTTTTTTAATCTATCTTTTAATTTTCAGGCCAAATACAATTAAAATACTAATCTGAAAAGCACGATAAAAGGATCAATCCCATTGCATTAGCAGCTATTTTAATTGTCTATAATTTCTTTTATTGCTAATACAGTATGACCACCACTGCAGCAGGAGCAGAGCAACTCAACCAAGCCCACCATTTCTCTGCTGCTGTACCCACTCCAAGCTAATGTTAAATGCAATTGCTTTCTTTTTAATGAAAAGCAGGGGATGGAAAGCATACCTGACAGACATCATAGTGCTCAAAGAGAGACAGCAAACCAATGTCACTGCGGCTTGTGATGCCTTTCAGAATCGTGATGTTGCCATTCCCAGAGTCCAGCTCTATCACGTTGTTGAACACATTGGACACAGCTTTGCCAGTCAACAGCAGGTTCACCAACTCCTGTTTGTGACATGTTCAAAAAAACCCAAAGTAAAACAAAAACCAAAATAGTTAAACATCAGCACAAGATTCATTCAGGATTCATAAGGGTTTATATCATTAATTGCTTTGCTTTTAGGGTTAGGATTAGGATTGCTTATAATACATTCTCCAGTTACTTTGGGCAAAACCTACTCCTAAAGTAAAATGAGGAAACATTAGTGGAGTTTTCAATGTTCATCTGCTCATAATCAATTTATTCTTACATCCAACTTTCAACCTTCTCATATTATGTTACTTTCTTTTAATTAAAATATTTTGGTGTCCCTTTTTCTCTACAATGGAACCACAGCATGAATGAGATTTATCCAAAGCCTGTACAGTACTATCTGATATTTCTGTATATGCTGAGTGATATATTTTGTACATTGGGCAAGATTTTTAAAATTATTTTTATTTCTTGCTGATTATTTCTGGATGAACTCGACTCATTCAGTAAGACATTCACCTATATGGATCCATATCAGTGATACACTCAATTTACCACAGGTGATTGTTGACTATTTCCTCTCCAAGTGAAGTAGGAGTTTGTAAGAGGATAAATCCATGTGAGAGTGTGGGAGATGTGCACGTACATGAAGTTCAAGGAACACAGACATGGGGCATTTTTCTTGGTGTAACATCCCACAGGGGCCAGCTGGGATATAACCAGAGCTCACAGCAGACTGTGCTGCAGCAAGGACGCAGCTAACTTTTAATAAATAACATATGGCAAGAAACAGGAGGGGAAATAAAGTTTCCAGAAAAAATAGTCCAAATTACCATGCCCAAAGACATGAATAACTCTGGTGTTGCCAGTTTGGAATTGCTTTTAAAAATACTGCACACAATTATAGCTCTGTGTTTCTCCTGAAGGATTCCCCAAAGTTTATAGGTTCTTACTGCTTTTATTACTTCTTGCTTGCTTACTTACTACTTTTTAGCACTTCTAATCAACCTATGATGTTCCATCACCTTCCTGAAGAGTCACTGTGTGATTTTATAGTGTGTAAACACACCATAAAAGCCTTGCAGCAGCAGCACAAGAGAAGAACATGACACCTGCCTTTTGCAACCAAAATGGTAGCAGAGAGAATCATAGAATCATAGAGTTATAAAGGTTGGCAAAGACCTCAAAGATCATCAAGTCCAACTGTCAACTCAGCACCACCATGTTCAACACTTAAACCATGTCCCCAAATGCCACATTGAAAGTTTTTGGAACACCTGCAGGGATGGTGACTCCACCACTGCCCTGGGCAGCTGGGGAGCATATTCAGACCACACCACTGCCCAGCTCCCAGCTTTGGGGGAATCTGTGCCACTGAATTTTGTGATTTCCTTGTCCAAGGCAAAGTGTTTCCAACTGGGTGGATGCCTCTGGAGGACCAGAGCCAGGAGGAGGTGCCTGCTACAGGACAGGAGCTGAAATTTAGGCAACTTAAAGTTGAGGTGCTAAGTGTCAGACAGCAACTCAGGCTGGTGATTTTCACACCCCACGTGGGTTTTAGACACACCAACAACAAGTCAGTGGCTCCAGTTTGAAGTCCTAGTTGGGTTCCATGAGCAGCAGCTCAGTTAGTGCAGCAGTGACCATTTAATGAGGAGCTGTGTGAGCACACAAGCGACCTAAGCCACCTTTCTGAAAGGGTAGGGAGGAAATAGGGCACTAAAATCAGGTAAAGAGCTCAAAAGAGGCAGGTGAGAGGAGGGTAAGGACATGCACACACGTACCAGAGACCATGCACACACCACACACATGGACCAGAGACCAGGCTGAAAAGCAGAAGCTCTGAAAACAAAGACAACAATTATGCCAAAACACATGGAAAAAGAATAAAGGATGAAAGTGCCTGACATTGTGAGCATAAAGGAAAAAACATAAGGAAATTCATACAGATCTTACAGCAGCTTTCCAATACCTAAAGGGGATTCAAGAGAGCTGGAGAGGGACATTTCACAAGAGTGATGGGACAAGGAGGAATGGCTTAAGCTGAAGGACTGAGGTTTAGGTGATATTAGAAAGAAATTCTTCCCTGTGAGGGGAGTGAGGCCCTGGCACAGGTTGCCCAGAAAAGCCGTGACTGCCCCATCCCTGGAATTGTTCAAGGCCAGGTTGGATGGGGCTTGGAGCAACCTGGGCTGGTGGAAGGTGTCCCTGCCCATGGCAGGGGGTGGAACAAGATGATGTTTAAGTTCCTTCCAACCCAAACCACTCTGTGACTCTACGATTCTATAACTTAAAATAAGCAAAGCCACCTCCTCCCAGAGGTCAGTTCCCATCCCAAGCAGAGGCAGGTGACACCCCAGGGCCCCACCTGAGCCCACCTGAGTGCAGTAGCCGTGGCTGCCGATCAGGCGGTTTGTGAGCACATCGAAGTCATTGCGCACCCTGCAAAGGAGGGGAAAGGCAACTGAATTACGAGCGGAGAATACAACGGAATTGAAACACAATCATTTATTTTCATCAGATTTAACATCTCAGGGAAAAACAAAACCAAGCTGCTTCCCAATCATAAATATTGCTCCACAGTTTTGAATCCTTTCAAGGTGAATTTTTGCATGGCAAGCAAAAAAAATAAAAAATTGAATATATCAACTAAACATGTGGTGAGCAAAAGTTTGGTAGAGCTAGACTGGAAAGAAACAGCTGCAGAGGAGAAAAGAGGTCACTGTCACCAGCAATTAGAACATCAGGAATTAGAATTATTGTACTACTTCCCTCACAGAACCAGAGTGGTTGAGGTCGGAGGTCTCCTTGTCCACCCCACCTCTGGCCACCCAGAGCCAGTTGCCCAGGACTGTATCGGGATGGTTTCTGAATATCTCAAAGGAGACAGACCCCACAATGTATCTGAGCAACAAACTCCAGCACTCAGAGAACATTTAATGCATGCATTTGTTATTCCTGTCATAAATACTTGTAATATATCCATAGAACCTGTACAATACATTGTCCATGAAAAGAGGAGGGGAAGGGAGGGGAGGGGAGGGGAGGGGAGTGGGATGAGGATGGGGATGGGATGGGAATGGGGATGAGGATGGGGATGGGGATGGGGATGGGGATGGGGATGGGGGTGGGGATGGGGATGGGGATGGGGAAGGGGATGGGGATGGGATGGAGATGGGGATGGGGATGGCAGGGCTTGGCAGGGGAGGGCAAGGGAAGGCAAGGCAAGGTAAGGCTCTAGGTGTACACGTTTATAATGGTGCTGTGTGGCCCCTTCTATTTTGTGAAATCAAACAGAAATTCCATGAAATTGCATTATTGATAATTATGGAATAATGTCTCCCCAAACTAAGTTCCCTCTCTCATAACTCTGGGAATTATTGAATTAGTGATTAGTTGATGGCCTAAAAAATAAAGGTTGTAACTGTGATCATTTTTATCCTGCAGATATAACATAATTGCAAACATTATTTTATACATGAATAAATGTTTAATCTAGGTTGGAGAAAAAACAATGTACCATATGCTGGTAGAGATACAACAATAAACTGCCCAGATTAATTCTGTTGATCATAAAAGACTATTTCCCTGCAGTACAAAATATGTTGATCTCAATTGTTTTGGCTCTATCTTTATGCTGGTATTGCTTCAGAGGCAGAGAGAAGGCCTGAATGACCATCAATTCAAATTTAGTTATTCTATGTGCATCTGGGCTTCTCACTCTCATTTAATTTGGAAAATCTAGGCATACAAAAATTCATTTTTCTTGACAATTGGCTCAATTTTTTTTTCTTTTTAGAAAGAAAACACTTTGTTAGTGACAAAGTAAGAGCTGACTTGGTGGGTTGGGTTAAAGCCACCTAGACATTTCCCTTCAACACTGCTAGACATGCTCCACTAAAAAATCTGTTTCTTAAGTAAAAACCTGGGACATTCCAGGTCTTCATCCCAAACTTTAGATAATTACTTTCTCAAAGGATTTCTTTGAAGGCCAAAATCAGAGTGTAACACACAATTTCTACGATTTACAGCCCCAATGATACTTAAAATCATTCAGAACAAGTCCAATCCATTGATTCACAATTCCCTTTTTAAAATATATTATTTCACCCCTTCATTAAAAAATTATTTCACCTCTTTCAAAAAATGTATTTCACCCCTTATTTCAGCCCTTTTTGAAAGATGATTTTAAAGATAATTTACAAGTCAGTGACAGTCATAGCAAAGTGCCACTGAGATCTGTTACCGGCGTGAAATCAAAGACAAGACCACGGAAATTGTGCCCGTGGTAGGAAAAATTCTCTCCTGCACCACTGCAGGGCATGGGTGGGATGATAATAATCTTTGGATTTTGGCCATTTTTTAGTTTTAGAAACAGTTCCATCTCGCAAACGCCGTGACATGAGCAGATCATGCAATATGCGTCAGTCGGGGACGGTGGGACGTACGACACAGACAATGGCAGGAAGCTCTAATTTCATCTGTAGGTACAAACAAATGGGGGTTTAGAGGTGGATCTGGAGATTTTCAAGAAGAAGAACATCTGCCTTTCGAATCAGCTCTGCTGATGAGGAAACAAAGGTCAGGCGTTAAAGCTGCGAGATTTACACCTACTCTGAGGGTCTGGGGTGGTTCCTCCGACCTGCCAAAGGCTCTCCAGCTTCTGTGCAGGTGGATTTATTCTGTTTTAGGTGCAAGCACACTTCATGCATTGCTAAAATATCAGATAATTGCAACTGTGTGCTTTGCTTCCTGCTGGGCTGCAGTTGGTGACAAGCAAACATGAACTGTTTTCTCGTTCTGGTGTCCTGGCTATCAGATGTCAAAACAGATGTAAGGAATAACCATCAATATTAATACTACTTTGTCCCACCATGGAGTTTTCCATTTATAATTTTAAATCACTTTAAAACAGTAAAAAACCCCTCAGATTAATTTTAAGCCAAGAGTCTTTTAAGTATCCCAGACAACGAATTAAGGCTTGACTCTGAATCCCTTCTTAATTTACAACCCAACACTCCGTGTGCTGCAGTGACAGAATCACAGGTCAGTAAAGAGACACTACAAATTAACAGTGTTAATAGCAAGTATTTCTTTCTTTTTCTGTATCATCAGTGCTTTCCAGTGTTGTGATAATACATAGTTGTAACTGAAGAGTGAGATAAATGTATGTCGGCTCCTGGTGCAGAATGGTGGTAATTACCTGTAAAGTCTGTGAAAAAAACCTGTTAAATCAGAGGCAAGGTTCTGATTTTTAAAATCTCCTGGCCAAACATGTGTTCAAATATGCTTAAACACAATCTTTAGCAGAAACAATTCCCTGAGCTGATTTGAATAAAAAGCTGCTGAATTTCAGATCCCTGGGTAAGATCCCTTAGGTTGACTTTCATTTGCAGCTGTCCTGGGTGTGCTTCATGTCAGTGTGACACCAAAGAGGGAGGGAGTTTGGGTTCTCTGCCTTCTGCTGAGCCCAAAGCAGCCTGTTGAGATGAGACAGGCAGCAGCAAATGCCCTCCCATTACTCACTCCCTATGGGAGTACAGGCAGAGTTTCAGCTTTCACTGGGTTTCAGCTGTTGCTCTGGGACCCTTGGATTGCTGAATTCTCCTTTCAGCACTGCTGGAATGGCTTAGTGCAGCTTTTCTGCTATGTTGGCAAAATATGGGTGTATTTTAATACACTCACAGAACATAAATAACAAAGCATAACACAACTCCACATGATTTATTCATTTTGTACTGTGCTCTTAAAAAAAATTTAAATCCCCTTTTTTATTTCCCAAAAAAGGGTGGGTTTGAGCCTTTTTCCTGAGGCTTAACTGTCCTTTCATTCCTCATGCAAGCAAACATTTTTTTCTCACATTATTATCACACAAAACGAATGTCACTATGTGGCAAACCCAAAAGATGTGTAAGGTGCCTTCAGAGAAAAAAAAAACCCTTTACAGTGACTGGAGAAAACTCATAATGATTGAAATCACCAAAAATACATCTGGTGTGAATTATCCTTTTTTTTCATGTTTTCTAATGCTGCTGAGTTTAGGGCAGCAATGCCTGAAACAGCCTTTCCAAAAAATATCATCATGAATCTATTTTGTGTTCATCCTCCTATTGGTGATTCCATCTTCATCCTTGCTGAAACTTCGTTTCAAGTTATAAATAATGTGTTTATTAAGCATGTAAAGCTCTGAAAGTGGACAGATGTTCTGAGACAAACCTCTGAATTATCACAGCTATTTTGGTGACTTCAAGACAGATATTAGAAATGTGACTCATGTTTTCAATTCATTCTGGGATACAGAAATAATTTTTATACCCCTAAGAGGTAAGACAGAAGAATCTGTAATGTCATTATAAACCTTAGCAATGATGGTCCACTGATAAACAAATCAAAGGGATCTGATGAAGTTTTAAAAGTGCATAAATATAAATCCAAAATATAAGTATTTTGAGCACTGGATGCACTTTTAGCCAAAAAATAAGTTAATGAATAAGACATTTTTAAATGTTTCCTACATGTTTATTCTCAGTTTACTTCCAAGAAAATTCTTGACAAGTCTTAACTGAAAAATGTCTGAGTATTAAATATTAAATACCAAAGTCACATACAAACTGTAACACTGGAAGAATTCCAGACTACCCGAATATGAGTTAGTTCATGTCAGTTATTTACCACAGATACTGTTTGGATTGATAGCAGAACAAAATAAAATAATATAAAGGAAAACATAGTGCATTCCAGTAAGTGCTGGTGGGTTTATGGTCCTTAACTGTGTGGCAAAGCTGCTACAGAAAATGGGTGACCTCACTTTGTTCATGGCAACAGACAGTTCCATTAACAAACACACAATTACAGGTCTACTCCCAAAATAGCTTTGGGGTTGGCAGGGAGCAAAGACTTGTCTTCAAGCACAAGGATTTCAAATAATTACAATGGGGATGTGGAAAATGACAGGATGGGGGACTGCCTTATTGTGTAGATGTTCCAGAATATTTATCTTTTTTTTTTTTATACTGGCACATGGCAAAGGTTTCAAATGAATGTTTCAAAAAGAAGGGAAGAGACCCTCTAAAAAAAAAAGTTGTTTGGGATTCAAACCAGTGAAAGCAAGGAAGTGACTTTATTCTTTATTCATCACATACCTGCTGATTTCCCAAAGTTCTTAAAATGTACATGCACTGAGGTACTCATGCATATTTAATTTCATTCAGGGTGCTGACATACAGGGAGTCTTCATATTTCACAGGGATAGATCTGATGGGAAAAGTGATTAATCCATTGGCACATTCCTCCCACTATTATTTTTCCAAATAAATTATCTTTCTTACTGAATGCAACACCTTCCTGAGCACAAGAGATCAAACAAAGCTACTAAACCTGTCCCTGTAACCACACTGACACTGGGCTCAGCAAACAGCTGAAGAGTTCACAGGATGACACCACAGTGGCTGAAATTTGGACAAAATCTATTTGTTACTGCTCTGTTTTGTAGTAGAATCACACTCATTCTTTCATACCTTTGGAGTCTTTTAATAAATATACTTTGTTCCCCTAAAATCAAAAGACTTAATTCCTGAAATGCTTTGGTCTGCTGAAGGAAAGGGAAAAAAAACAAGATTGGAAAGACGACAAAGTGAATCAGCCACTTAGGGATGGGCTTTGTATCACTAATTTTTTGTATCTAAGGATGGGCACATAGATAGGGAGTCACTCTGGGCTTCTTTACAGTTCTAACATGGAGAGAAACTGGTACATCCTGAGGGCAATTCAGGTGGCCTTGCTTGGGGCATTTGCAGAGCAGAGGAAGAAACCACAGGAAAAAGCCTTTTCTCCATCTGATGAACACACAGTAAAGGGAGCCTGCCATGACCTGGACATGGCCATGACATTCCTAAATACCAAAGACTGGATGGATAAATCACACAAACATTGGATAAATCACACAAATATTCTGGCACTGCAGACAGTCTGAGTATTTTTTTTTTAATTAAAAGCTGAGAAGTGAGAAATAAAGCTGATACAGAAATAATAACACCCTGTAGCCAGTCTTAGGAAAAAGACTCCTTGACTGGACAAACCAAGGAAAAGCAAAGCATGAAGACTGGATTTCAAATAGTCTTTGTTATACATTTTAGCTCAACAGAATTTGAGCATTAGATATGGACCATCAGAGGAGGTTCTGATGGTCAGAAGAAACCATGGCTAAGACATGGAGCAGCTTTTTCATGGCAAGAGACTAGAGAGACAAGGATCATTTCACTACAACAGGACACAACTGATGGACTGCAACAGATGTCCAAAAACATCTGGATGGAAAGGAGATGCTTAAGGAATATTTTCTCACTATTTTTCATAACCTGAACTACACAAGACTCTTTAAAATTACTGGGCAACCTGTTCAAGCAAACAAAAGGCAAAACTCTTTCACAAAGCACATAACTGCAGTGGGGAACTCAGTGCCACAGGATGTTGTGAAGGCCAAAAGAATTAAAGGGTTTAGAAAAACTCATGGAGAGCAGGTTCACCAGGGGTTCACCAGAGATCCAGATACAACTGCCAGCTTAGGGAATCCCAGAATTACTGCTGGAAACATGGAGAATATACCAGCAGAATAACTGCTCTACATTCACTCCATCTCTCAGTTTCCCTCAGCAGCCACAGCTTTCCTGCATCAAACACAAGCTAACAGGCTTGAAGAACTTTCCTCTCATCCCATACAGACAGTCCTATGGAACCAAGGGGCAATTAAAGCCACATGGCCCAGATTTTTCCCAGAACAACACTGTGTTTGTATCAGCCATGGTGTGGATGCAGCCATGACCCATCCTGGGATAAACCAGAGCTGCAGAGGAGGGAGGAAGGAAGATGATGTTCTCTGCATCTGGCAGGTAAATAAAATCCAGCCATGCCAGGTACTCTGTTTCACAGAAAATCACATTTCTTAGTTGCTTTTCATACTATTCTCAGTGGTCCCTTGGGAACCTAAAATCTTGTCACACTTGGACTAAGTTTATTGATTCACAGGCTCACTGATAAACTTTCACTCTGTACTAACACTGATCTTTAAATTCAACAACTCCTCTCATTCCTTGTTTACTTAAAATTGCTACTTTCCCATTTTTTTAGAAAGCAGTTGTGTCCCATCTCAAAATTTGGTTTTTAGGCTAGAAAATATAACTTCCATTCTTCTTTTATCACTCTCCTTTGATAAGACAGATTCCTCATTTCCCTGGTCTATGTTTTTCCTGCGCTTCTCCCAGTTTTTACAGGTGAACTTGGCATGGGTTTTCACTGAGGACACATCTATTAATAATTCTTCACCTCCTAAAACTATTTCTGGTGATACACCCTAAGAGTAGATCCAAGGCTATTTTTTAATACTGGCTCCAAGGCACTGCAGGCTCTGCTGCTCTTCTCAACTCCCCCTCCTGCCATTTACAAATTATAAACCCCCTCAGACAGTAGTGAACAGTCTCTGTTTACAAGACCTTGTAGTTTCTGTAGTGAAAATAAATTCTTTTTTATTGCCCTCATCTTGAAGCAGAGCCAACTCTCTTTCACAGCACCATTTGTTCTCTGTATTGACAGCACTTTTCAGCTTTTCAGTCATCAGTACATTTCATTAGCACACCACTCCCTTTTTCCAACATTATTGGAGGCAATAAAAACTGTTTAATCCCAGACTGATCATTGAAAACTCCATCAGTAACCTTCCCCATGCTGCTGATTCTGTTGTGAGGCCCTTTCCTTTATAGTTCTTAAAAGATTTCTTGTTTGCACATTAGCAATTGATTTCTCATTTGGCATAATATCAAATACAAACCCCAGCTCTTCTTAGGTCTCCATCAATTAATTTTATTCTAATTTTCTTTTTCAGTTTAACTAACAATTCTTGATTTGGTGCTATAATTGCAAGCCAATTTACTGCATTTTTAGATGCAAAGACACTGTGGATTGAAATGAGGCAAGTCCTGGTAAGGTATGACAAAGCAGGTAAGCTTTTAGAAGTCCATCCATAGAGTCTGAAAAAGCAAGAAACCTCTGGAAGTCTTGCATAAGTTTAGGAATGAGATATAGGCATAAAGATACCTGTTTTATTTTCTCTTTATGTTGTGCAGCCATCACTTTTTCAGGTTCAGTTGTACTTCCCACAAGTTTAATTCAGTTACTATGCAACTCTGCACCACGTTGTTCTCCTTCCTGAAAGGCTGAATATTCATTTAGATTTGGAGCATTCTCTACATTGCTCCTCATATCAGCCACATCCACTCCACACAGAAACTTCACATCTTTTCCTGATAGCTTTGTATTGATATGATAATGAAATTGCTGTTGTTTCATTTCTGGGACTCAGGGTCTGGTCTGACCTCATCTGAACCACTTCACTTCTGTATTTCCAACACCAAGTCTCAGGCCACTGGTGACAGAGGCAGCTGCTGCTCACCACACTGTCTTCACTCCTTTCCCCTCTTTTCTTACAAATCAGAAAATTCTCCAGAAAATGAGCTGATAGCCTTCCTTCTTTTCAGGCATGTTCCTCACCTTTAGGAGTTATCCTGGAACTGGATTTTCTCCCATTCTGCCACAAGTAACCTTTCTGTTCCACACCCACACCAAATTCGCTGTCACCCAGCACACAGTCCACTTCTCTGCTCTGTGGACCCATGTTGGTGAAAGCCTTCCCCATCCTCCCATCACCTTTAGCCTTATGCTTCTGTCCTTAGGTCCCCTCTCTCTCAAGTGTTAGAAGGTGACATTTCATACATCAATATATTCCTCTGCATATCCACTTTTGAAAGAACATAAATCTCAGAGCATCAAATCTTGGTCTCACAACCTCCTACAGATATTGCTAAAGCTGTGTCATTTATTATCTCTGTATTCTTGCCTTTCTTTGAAGGAAAGACATTATTTCAAGCAAACTCCCTTCTTTATTACCCCTTAGCAGCTGAAGCTGCAAGCTGTGCTTCATTAATGTTCTGCATTTATGAACTTACTAATGTTGCAAGCAACCCTTGCCCAGTGAGCACTTTGGCAAGCAACCCTTGCCCAGTGAGCACTTTGGCTACAAGGTCCTCTAATTCCCAGAAAAGAACCTCAAAGACAAGGAAGATCCTGAAAATTCTGAATGACATGGAGCAGGAGGCACAGAAGTTCACTTACCCCAACAAACAAGGGCTTAATTCTTCCTACCAAGGACTGGATCCCACACAATCTCTCCCATTTTCTCTCCTCCCACTGTTCCTGGTAAATTTAACCTCGTGTTTCCTTCATGTTGTAAAATCACAAATTGGTCTTGGAGTGGTCTGAGATTCTCAAATATGGGTTTGCTCTGTGAGGTCAAGCTGCTTGTTTTTTAGCACTGTAACATAATCAACAGCTGTTTCCTCTTAAAAACAGCAGCTTCCCACCTTCTTCAAACACCAAAAGCCTGAGCTGTAAAATACATGATGACATCTATTTGTATTGCAGTACCATAAACACAGAGTGAAAACTGTTCACACACGTCATTTCCCCTCGCTGTTGGTCTCCCAAACTCTCTCAGTTAGGGGGGAAACCACCTCTGGGTGAGCTTTCCCAGAAAACTGGCTCACACATGGAATGCACTCCCATCAAGAGCTGAGAATGCCCCATGTGACTGGATCCTCCATGTGAAGCTGTAATTGCTTTTACCATTGGCCAAGCCAAGTGGATGTTTCACAGAAAGCCTTTCTTCACCAGCCAAAGAGGAGAGTGGGTGCATTTCAGGGGAACTCCAAATTAAGGATTGGCTCTGGGACAGGAAAAGGTGTCAGTTAAGGAACATGGATTGAGGGTGGAGGAACCTTTGTTCCACTCACAGTTCATAAGCCAGCAGGACAGAATCACAGACTATTCTGAGTTGGAAGGGACCCACAGGGATCATCAAGTCCAACTCTTAAGTCAGTGGCCCACACAGGGGATTGAACCCATGATCTTGGCATTATTACAACCAAGTTTTAACCAACTGAGCTAATCTCAGGGTCTTCCCTTTCTTTTTCAATGTTCTACATGACTGAAAGACATTAAAAGTGAGGTAGTAAGTCAGACTTGGGGTTATTTCACAGTAGATGATACAGAAAATGATGCAGAAAGGATATAGAAAAGGATACCCCCAAAAATAGCTTGATACAGATTACCCCAGTGATGATTATCTGCTACACATCTCAGTAAAACCTTGACTTATTGAGTAGTTTCCTACAGCTTGCCTTTCAATATGCTCTAAGTGCACTTTTATAAGCTGAATATGGTTATTTGAGATCATTTAAAGTTATTTATGGCAATGAAGTGAACAGTTGATCAGGAGTGCTTACTTTGTGCTTGAAAAAATATGGAATAATCCAGTTAAAAGTGGGCCAGCAAATAAGACCTGAAAGGCAGGTGACAGGGCAAAGCTCAGTAGCCAATGTACAGTTTCTTCTCTGGAATACCCAGCACAAGAAGGACATGGAGCTGCTGGAGCAGGTCCAGAGGAGTCCACAAAGATGCTCCAAGGGCTGGAGCCCCTCTGCTCTGGAGCCAGGCTGGGAGAGCTGGGGGGGTCACCTGGAGAAGAGAAGGCTCCAGGGAGAACTGAGAGCCCCTTCCAGTGCCTGAAGAGGTTCCAGGAGAGCTGGAGAGGACTTGGGACAAGGGATGGAGGGACAGGACACAGGGAATGGCTTTCCATTGACACAGGGCAGGGTTACATCAGAGATCAGGAATAAATTCTTCCCTGTGAGGGTGGGCAGGCCCTGGCACAGGATGCCTGATGTTTAGTTCAGCCCATAGATATTACTGCACTACATATAGACATATATATATATACACATATACATAAAATGTACATATATAACTATGTCTCACAGTGAAATGCTATCCTGTGGAGATGAGTAAAAACATAGGCAGAACTGTTAAATTATATTAAAAAAATAAAAAATAAAAATAGTCTGCCAAAGGACCAAAATAGGAAGATTCTTGGAGTATTCCTTGCAACCAGATAAATAATTACAGAAGTAAAACCAAGCAAACAAAGTGATATATTTGAGCATTTTACAGGGCAAAATAATGAGCAGCTTTTAACATGATTTGGTGCTTATGTGTGTTTATTTCAAGGATGGATTAGAATGACTGATGAAGGCACTTCCCCACTTCACTAAAATGGTACCACAGGAATGAAGAGTAAGTGCTCAAGGGCACAAACCAACATAGTTTTAACCACATGATAGTGAAAAAAAATTGTTAGTTAATAGGAGATTTCAGAGAATAAGATATACTGGTAATAACTGGGCAGACTATCTTGGTGTGAGAAAACCTAGACTGATAAGGAGTAATCATGAGATTTATCCCATTTAATAAAACCACTGTTGAAATAAATTAAAAAAAAAAACAACACCCAAAATACAACCAACTCCAAAAGATTCTCAAAGATGAAAATGGAAACAGCACAAATAATTTTGAAACATGGCTGTGCACATTTCTGGAGTAGCAAAGCCTACAGAAGGGTAAGTAGTAAAGTTGTGGGATCACAACACGGAAAAAGGTGTTGACATCTATTTTCCAAGGTTTGTAAGCAGCCAACCCTAATGAACTACACAGCCTCCTCTTGACTTGCAAAAGCAGTCTACTTTTTTGTTTCTTTCCCACAGATAAAGCCATTGTTTTATTTATTCTCACACAAACACTCGGGAGAAGAAATGGGAAAGACACCCCATGGGCAGTGCTGACTGCAGAAGGACACGTGACCTGCTATCAGTGAGAGATACAGTCAACAAAAGGGATGCAAACACTGGCATTTTCATTTGTGAGCAACACAGTGAGTCTGTGTTTCAGATCAGGCTCCATTTATTGTCTCCAGGTAGCTCAAAAACAGCAATACACTGCTTTTCCACACGGGAATTTGACTTAGGGAGTTTTCTCAGCCCGTGTGTTCTTTGCTGGAGTTTTGGTAATGATGCTGTGATGCAATAAAGTTATCACAGTGATTAGGGGAAGTAGTGAAAACAGAGTGTGGGACTGGTTGGGAAGGAACTGAAATTTAAAGAATCATAGAATCAACTGGGTTGGAAAAGACCTCCGAGATCATCAAGTCCAACCCTTGGTCCAACTCCAGTCCCTTTACCAGATCATGGCACTCAGTGCCACGGCCAAGCTCAGTTTAAAAACCTCCAGGGATGGGGAATCCACCCCCTCTCTGGGCAGCCCATTCCAATGCCTGAGCACTCTCTCTGTAAAGAATTTTTTTCTGATCTGCAACTTAAATTTTCCCTGGCAGAGCTTAAGCCTGTAAAAATAAGAAAGGTGATGATCCAATGAATGGATCCAAATGAGCCACATCCCACTACAGGGATGGCTTTGCAGGAGTAAGCACAGCGAGGAGGATGCTGAGGGTTGGAGAGGGGAGACAGCACCCAGCAGGGAAAGCTGGTGCCAAGGTTTTTACTGCATGTTCTACCTTCAGGCAGTGGCATTTACAAACTGTCATTACTTGGTCTGTGGAAACCACCCCTGAGCACTCACAGCTTTCCTACACACAACATAAAATGTGGTCTGCAGCCCACCTTTAAGCAGGAAAATATCCTGTAGCTCTTACCCACATGAAGATTCCAGCACACATTTTGTACCTTCAGGGAGATTAGTCCCCTCAGCTGGTATAATATGACGACTATTTTTTAATTTTTCAGTGGTTGTAAAAGAAAAAAAAAGAGGTTACAATTGTTAGTGACCAACATTCCTTCCTGTCCCAGAAGCAACAACGTGTTCTCAGTGACTTCCTCAGGAATTCTCACTCCTCTTTGGCCATTTGTTATCAGCTGGAGCAGTGATGATCATTAGTGCTCAGAGCATGAAAAACTCATTACCAAGATCTACAAAGCACTGCAAACTCCTGCATTTCCTGGCATGCGTTGCCATTAAAGCAGAATACTGAGCTTGTCAGTGATTTAGAACAACTGCCCACCAGCCCTGGCTGAAATCTGGAATTTCCATTTACAAGAAAAATCCATAACAATGCAAAAATTATGGAGCCGGCCCAAAAAGCAGCAGCAGAGGCAAACATCAAGGCAGGACACAAAAATGGGGTGCACTGAGATAACATCTGCACCAGTGGGTTCAAAGATACTGAAGCACGTGCGTTCCAGTAACTTGTCTAAATTTATTTGAACCTCCTGATACTTTTGGCCTCCTCATCTCCCAGCACTGAAAGTCACTTATGCTGTGGAAAAAAACACCACAGTGGTTTGTTTTAACATCAAAGCCTGAGCATCCCCCTGACAGCCCCCACGTTTTTGGACTCTGAGAAATAATGTATAATCACTCCTTATTCACCTTATCATGGATGTCTGAATTTTTATTGCTTCCAAGTTATTCCTCCTCAATGACAAAGAGGAAAGATTTTTTTTTAATCTGTCCAAAGGAAAGGGGAACTTTGTTTTTGTCTTCCAGTCTGTTCTAGGTCTAATGTGTCTTTACTTGCCTGGGATAAAGTATGAGAAGATCATATATTTATAAAAAGACATTACTATGTTTTTGTGTTCTTGTTTCTTATCACCATAACCACAAACACATCATTTATTTTTTGTCTATCACAGAAACTATCTGAACTGATGTGTTCAGAGAATTAAATTACCAGCAGTGGTGCCAGAACTTCTCCACTTTTTTTAGAACAGCCTATTTAAAGCCCATCACTAGGTAAGTATAGTTGGGACTGTTATAATGCATAATGTTCTGCATTATTAGAACTTAATTTAATCTTCCATTTTATTGATCTGTCACTATAAAACATTTCAACACTTGGTATTCTTAGTGTAAAAGTTCTTTATGAGTAGGTTATTTAGATTTTCTTATTTTATAGGGGAGATAAGAAAGCATTTCAGGAGCAGATTTCTCTCATTCTAAGTTAGACATAAGTCAAACTCATGATCTTTTTCTCTTTTTAGAGCATAAAGAAACCTGGATGCAAATTTTTCCATAAAAAGTAAATAAATTAGAATCATCAAATGGTTTGGATTGGAAGGGATCTTAAAGATTGCCCACTTCCATGCCCTGCCATGGGCAGGGACACCTTCCACCAGCCCAGGTTGCTCCAAGTCCCATCCAGTCTGGCTTTGGACACTTCCAGGGATGGGGAGTCCACAATCTCTCTGGGCAATAAAGACCAGTAAGACAGATAATTGTCCTCAAAACAGTAAAAAAAATCTAAGAAATAATAGTCTTAGCTAACAGTTCTCCCTTCAAAAATAAAGAAAAAAGATAAACATTGCCCAAAGCAATTCTCCTCTCAGTTCTTGACAGTGATTTTTGGACAGGATGACTCTTGGAGAAGCTTCTCTCTTTCCACTGACTACAGAGGGACCTGGGAGCACTGAGATTGGCACAATTTTGGGGTTACACTTAACTGAGACTGTTGGCACTGTGAGATCCTTATGTACTGCTAGAACAGACTTTAAGAAGGTGCTAAGAAGTCAGGATCATTCCAAACCACATCAGCTCCTGCATCTGCCACTCCTGACTTACATGGGCTGGTCACAATCATCTTCCACCTGGACACACATGGGAAGCTTCTGCCCACAGCTGTGGCTGCTCTGAGCAATTCCATAAGCTTTGTGGTCTCATTCTTCACCACAGCAAGACTATTCCACCTTCAGCCTTCAACTTGCTGACAAGAAATGATGATTATTTATTGAAGATACATTGACCAAGGGACCTCAGAGCGTTGGCATTGTGGGCACATGGTGAAGAACTGACCAAACAGAAGCATTTCAACAGGATGGGAGAAACTAAAATCTGCCCTTCTCAACTAAAATGAAACAATCTGCCCTTTTCAATAGAATATACACACAAAACTCAGGACAATTGCAACTTCCATGGAGTAAAAACCGGCTGATTTTCAGCTAAAAAACTGGGACAAAACAATCCCAGGGACATCTATTACTGACTGAAAATTCCATTATCTAAAACAACTCTTATTTGTCTTCAGCTATTCATCCAGAACTATGCCAGTTATGTAAATAATTGCTGACCATGCTTGTAACACTCACTAAATGGTACATATTTCTTGGTATCAGCAGCAAGTTATTTGTCTTGATACTTATAACACCCTAAGAGAAGCACTGGCATAGGCAGCCAAATTGATTACTGACAATGACATGAACAAAAATCAGTTTGCACTTCTAAAAAAATTATGCCAAGGCCTGAAACCACATTCCACTGTACTTTCTGACAGAAACCCCCACCCTGTTTCTTTAAAATTAAAGTGCAGTGTCTTACACAGTACAAGCCAGAAGAGAAACAGTAATTTAACATGAAGTTGTGTGAAAAAAATCATGAAAATTCTTCAAAACAGAGCTGCAATATAAACAACTATGGACCAGAAATGTAAAAATATTTAGATGTTTTAAAATGCAAATAGGCACCATAAGGAATTTTCATGTTCACTTCAGACACAGCTCCCCCAAATACAAATCCATCTGTTAAGGACTGACAGATGAAGGGGAAAACAGGCTCCTTGCTTATATTATCAAAGAGTATTTGTCATTTTATAGCAATGCAAACAGTAGCAATTACAAACTCGCTGCTTTTGGTGATCTTACTAAATGCCAAATAGATCATTACTTGCACAAATACCTTTACTAATCTGGACTAGCTCAGGAAAAAAAAAAGTAAGAATAAATGGCTATAAAATTATCACATCACTTGTGTTAGAGAACAAAAGTGGAGTCAAGCCAATGGCTGCAGTGTTACTGTAAGAAAAGAAATTACAATAAAACAAAAAACCAACCTGCAAACACTTGCTGGGACCTCAGTAGGTGGGTAACTGATTGTATATCTGAAATTTGGACTAAGTTGCTATTTCCTTTCCAGACAATGCAGAGATGTAAGAAATAAAAGCTTACATAAATCAAACTCGTGCTGCTTTCAAGTGCAGCTGCTCTCTCCGTGTCACTTATTATTACAAGCTGTCAGGGAACAGTTCTCCCTTGCAGATAACTCTTGGAGGTCCTTACAAAAGGGAATTTGACAAGATGAAGAAAGCTTTTATATTCTGACCCACTGGCATTCACAGTATCACAAAAATACCTTTAATCTGTATAAAAGCACAATTAAATGCAACTGTGCTTGGGCAAACCTCAATGAGTTTTTGAAAGAGGTTATAATGACTTGCCAGTAGTTAAAGCTCAGCATATTTATTACACCAAGAAACAGAGACCAGATTGTTATACTTTATATCCACCTAAAAATTAGCATTCTAGTCCATTGTACAGCAGCTTTTCCTTGTCATGATCCTTGATGGAAAGACTGGGGCATCACAGGGAAGTTGTTCATCCCTCCCTAAGACAGATCCAAAGTAGGGAGCACAATAGAAACATACCCAATGTTCAGATGGAGGACATTATATCAGATATGGTGAACTGATCCCTGCCACTCAAACACCAAATATACATATGGAAAGAAAATATATACAAGAAAAGCCAAGATTAGGTGAGTAAATTTGCATATCTTCCCCATAGTTATCAGAGTACACACCCAGAGAGAATAAAATCACCAGAGACTTCAGCACATGGATTTTCTCTCAATGCACAGTTTGTTTGCTTTGCAGTTTATGAAACAAGGTTAGAAAGAGACTCACAGGTTGATTGATCTTGATAAGATGACAGACACTGTGAGGAGGATGCACCCACAGGGACCAATTTCAAACTGAAAAAGAAAAGGGCTGCTTTTATTTTGTTGGTTGTTTTATTTTTTTGCCTAATGCTAAAGAAATGCAAATGGAACTGAAAGCAGAAAGAAATGTTTTCATTTACAGTGAAACTGAATTTGTTGCTGTGTTTTTTAAAATGCAAAACATATCCATGGAGTGTTTGAAACACTGCTCAGAAGGCAGCATGTGATATGACAGACACAGGAATTCTGGCAGCTGAACCATAACAGGTTTGAGATCTCTATACACATTACCTGGTGAATATTCTGCTGAAGAAATACAATCAAGTCTTCATATCTCGTGGCACTGTGTAGTATTAGCTGGGAAGAAATATAAGAAGAAAAAAAAAGTAATTGAAACAATACAAAGACATTTATATAAACTGAAAGCTGAAATAAAGTAGCCAAAACTGGAAAGAGTTGAACTAACAAAATGGAATAAAGATCTAATAAAATCTATCTCTTACTGTTGTTACTCAGCATAATATTGTATCTTAACACTTCATATACTCTGAATTTTTAAATACTGCTTCTGGTTTGTTGAACAGGCTTTTGGATTAAAATTAGGCACTGTTTAAAGATAATTCCAGAATGGAGGAATACTGAAGCCTTGGAAAACACAGAATGGGGCAAGTAGCTCAGGAGTTGGTCCATATGTGGTGAGGCATCTACAGCAGGTTCATAGCAGAGCACTCACCATATTCACAGGATCCTCCCATGAATGTTCCCAGTTAATGTGAAATGCAGAAGAGCTCACAGATCCAGGCCCTGACTTCAATATTCTTTGCCTAGTTTTTCCATCTCCAGATTCTGACACATCCCTTCAGTAACATTTCCTCAAACCACTGAAGCCTGGCTGATGGCACCACTGCTTGCAAAGCCATCTGAGAGCTTCACATGGAAACAGGGCATAACTGCAAAGTATTTTGCCATTTAGAGCTTCTGGAGGGAACAAAACAGCAAAGAACTTCGTGTGAAACAAGAAGAAAATAGTGTATTTTTATTCTTATAGCCACGGTGGTCAATTTGGGAGGATCCATGTTCATTTTTAGTGCATATCATTAAAAGTAGGTGCAGTTTATAAGCTTGGAATGTAGATGGAGCAAAAAGGACTCCAGAGAGCCCAGTTGTCCACAGACACTGGGACAGCTCAGAGCCAGACTACAGGATTTTGTTATTTCCTACTGGTCTTTGGAACCAAAACTAACCAACTTGACATAAAAGGTTTTAAAACATTAAGAAAGCCATGGAAATCAGATTCATTGCACCAAAAGAGGAAAAGCTAGAAAGAGGATAGATGGAGAATGTGAGTTCCACAGAGCTTACAGTTTCCAAGATCCCATCTGCCTTGTATTTTCCTATGGGAGTGAACTGCTGTCTTCCTGATGGCCTAAGGGGGATATTCAGACAAAGCTCATGTTAAAAGGAAGAAAATGGCATTAAAGAGAAATCAACATGTTATATGAACTGAATGATGACCCATGCACTACTATTTGTAATCACTTTCATATTACATATTACATATTAAACTTCTATCAATGAAGCAAGAACTTTATCTGTGCTGTGCTCTCTATTTCATATGAATTAAAAGCTTCTCCACGCAGAAACAGGATAAATATAAGTTTAAGATGTTAATGACAGTTTTTATTGAAAGGTAATATCAAAGCAATGACATTCAAACAAGAAGATATATAAAATGTCATCACAGAGGAAGCAGTTTTGAGATGTAAAATACACAAAATACAATTTGAAATGTCTTTAAATTTGCTGCTTCTATTTCAGGTTTTAGGATTTCTGTGTCCCAAAGTCTACTTGTTTTGGTTTCTTTTTTCAGTTACCCATGTTCATCTAATAAAAGAAAGGACCTATTCTCACACAACTTGGCTCACTTAGAAACATCCTGCAGGATCCACTACAGCCAAAACTGGGGATCTAAAAGTTGGATGTTCTGTGTACAAACAGCCTAATTGAACAGCACAAACTAAGTAGCTAGTAGGCAAATAGAGCAAAAGGAACTTAATTCCAGCCATAATAAAATATCCTGGAGTAATAAAATATACTGGAGTAAAATGCTGCATCTGGAAAAATAACTCTTGGTGAAGATCAGGATCTTTTACAGCAGTTCCCAAGAACTTTGTGTATTCTGCCCCAGCAGAAACTACATTTTTGATTTATCCCTAAAGCATTTTAGGTGGCATAAATACAGCTTACAGTAGATCATGCACATTCTGGAGCAGAAACAGGAGCTCTGCAGAGGAACCAGAACTACTCACAGTGCCACGATGGCTTTCTCATGGCCCCCCGCACGCCACAGGATGTCAGCGATGGCCATGGTGAGGCACCTGCTCCTGTGAACCTCAGAGGGCTGGAGGCAACTGCAGCCAGCAAATAAAACACAGAGACAAATTTCAGACTGATTCACAGCAGCTTTGTAGCTTAGCAGGATAAAAGCATTTTTAGCCATTCTTAAGGGCTGTAATGCCTAATAACAAGCCCTAAGTTGGTTCGGAAAAATCATCATTTAGGTAAGTCAGTTCCTTCTATAGTCCAAAAAGAGACAACTTGGATGGCCAGAAATTCTGTGGGTTGAAGAGGGAGCTGGTATTGCCACTGAGGACTAGAATCATAGAATCATTTGGGTTGGAAGAGACCTCTGAGATCATCAAGTCCAACCCTTAATCCAACCCCACTTTGATTACCAGATCATGGCACTCAGTGCCATGTCCAGTCTCACCTTAAAACCCTCAGGGTTGGAGAATCCACCCCCTCCCTGGGCAGCCCATTCCAATACCTGACCACTCTCTCTGTAAAGAACTTCTTCCTGACATCCAACCTAAACCTCCCCTGGCAGAGCTTAAGCCCCTGCCCTCTTGTCCTACTGTTGGTTGCCTGAGAGAAGAGACCAATCCCTACCTGGTTACAACATCCTTTCAGGTAGTTGTAGAGAGTGATGAGGTGTCCCCTGAGCCTCCTCTGCCTGGTATAAAGGTGCAGATGAACATGACTTTTCTTTGAGGATTAAGCACCTGAATGAGATGCCACAAGAGCCTCACTATGCACTTCCTATCAAGACTTCTCAACACCTGAACAGCATCTCCCCAAAGAGTGAGATGCAATGGAAGTCAGCACTGGAATAGAGGCTTTTTGGAACCATTCTCAGAGGTGAACCTCCTTAAGTCTCATTTCAGGCCTTTAAGAAGGTACCTTGGATATTACTGACAGTAATCAGATCCAGTGCATAGAGCTCAACTTGCTCTTTAGATTATTGTGAAACGAACTGGGCACAGTGGGTGGGTCTCTGCTGAAATCAGAAGCAAACCAGACAGCTGAAGGAAGTCAACTCACCAAGGTCAAGTGTTAACAGCTGTGTGTGGAATTTTGGGGGACCTGGGAGAGCCCATGGTGCTCACAGTGATGATTACACTGCTACTGTGGGTACCATGGAAACTTCAGCCTTCCTGACCTTGTCTGTATGTCCTACAACAATCCCCCAGTCATACAGGTGAATTTAAGAGATGAAATGCACAATCTCCACTTCTAGGAGATTAATACTGAATATGGTGTCTGATTTATAGCAAGTGATTAAAATAAAGCTATTATTATCATGAAAAGCAATGCACAGGAATCAAGAGAAGATGAAGTAAGTTCTGAACAACAACAGGAACTGATTATGCACAGATCTATAATCACACCCTGAAAACTAATCTTCTAAAAGAAAGAGATGTTCTTTCAGAATACATAATTGATTGAACAAAAAGAACAGGTAAATGTACTTCAGGGAACAATAATGCATTGGCAAATAATGGACTAGAGAAGCTACTTCAACTTTAAATCTTTAACAAAACTGCTTTGATATTCTCTAGCAGGATTGTTTTATGTTTTAAATACGATTTTCAGTTTCTGAAGGCTTTCACAATGAATTTCTTTCTGAAATTTTTATTTCTTAACTCTTTCAAATAAATCTACAACATAATGTTATTACCTACTACTAAACTTGCTGTAAAGTACCATCTGCAATAAACACCAGGCTGGCAGTTTTTTTAATAAGGTTTTCTCCAAAGTGGTGACCTAAAACATTACAGTAACTGACCCAGAATTGGTCTGTGGAGCATCCCTGCTTCTAAAACATTTTCTGTTAGATGCCTGGCTTGGAACTTACCCAATGGTGTGCAAAACCATGGAATGTTTACAGCAGTTTATTGATCCCAAACATGTAAGAAACACTGTCAGTGCATGTCATGGAAACTCTCTTTTGTGAAGTCTTCTAATACCTCCTGTTATTCCAACTTCCAAGATGTGAATGGAGAAATAAAGGACCAGGAGAACTAAAAAGTCCCATAACAGAAAACTGGCAGATTCAAGAATAAAACCCAATACTCATGAGGCTGAAAAAGTGGCTAAGAGATCCATACCCCTGGAAAGAACAAAACTGGAGTTTTCTCCAGTGGCTTCAAGAATGGCAGTCTTTGAAACTCAGATATTATCAGTGTTACCAGCATGGGAGATGATGTCAAAACTTGTTCCCAGCGTTTGAGTAAAAGATCTAATAATTCAAAAGACTAAACAAGAAACACCAAACATCAAAAAATTAAACAGACTTTCAAGTTCAATGTCTGCCTCGAATATAATGTTCATTTAGAGAATGTTTCCCTCTCTGAAGGATGTGAGATATGAGAAATAATTGGTGAGAGTTTTCAAGCAAAAAAATATAATCACGACCTTCTCTTATCTCTGCCTGTGTTCTATTAAAGACACAAATTTATGGGAAGAACAGCAACTAATTTATGTGTCTGAGAGAGGTAGCAGAGGAAGAAGGAGACATGATAATTATTACATGAACGTCAAAGGAGCCTGAAGTCAAACACTTGCTGTGAAGTGGTTGATAATTTTAAAATCCAGGTTAGAATTAGACAGAAATATTAATCCTCTCATTTCTCACTCTGAGACTTCCCTTTCTTTCTCCCAGACTAAGAGTTTCTGCCCATGGCAAAAACATCATAAGAAAAGTTTGTTTATCTCAGGAATAAAAACAAATCTTCTAAAACCATGTGGATAATAGAAGGGGAAAATTAGGAGAGGCAAATACAGCCAAGTAAACAGGATAGGTTGGAGCTGGCATGAGTTGGGACACACAGTTTAAACAACCTGGCCCCAATCCATCTATTTGGGTGCCACATAATTTTATGACATTTATGATCACTGAACCATGCTGAAAGAGGAGAATTAACATCTCTATTTTTACTAAGGATGACCTGAGACACAAAGGGACCAAGGAGCAGATGATCAAAGGCTGTCCTCCAAGCTGAAACAAATTCTTGGGTTTCACAACCAGAAATAATTCTTCTGTGGAGATTCCTGGCCGTAAAATCTAAATATGTACTGAGGTTCTTGCAAGGAAGTTTTTGCTTTATGTAGACAGGAGCTTCATTCTGCCTTGAAAAGCCTCATTATAATCTGAATTAGAATGCTACAGCTTTGCTAGATAATTTTTGCCCTTTTAAGAAGTGTGCTTTAAGTGACTTCAAGGAACAGGCAATTTTCAAGTGATGAATTCACAGCATCTTGTTTATTTGCCTCTTGTCTGGGGGTCCACAGGCAGTCAGTGCCAATAATAACAACCAATAGTAGCAGTAACAGTAAAATTCCAGGTTTGTATTTAGATTCTAAGTATGGGTTTCCACATTTCTAATGGTTTATCAGGACTGTGCACCCTGAGCACCCTGAACCTGGATCCCCTGGGCCTGGGGATCCTCTGATTGTCTTCTTTGTCTGAGGATAAAGAATGATGTTCTACAGGCACCTGCTTCTTTCCATCATTAGGGAGAAGAAAAACAGACCCAAAAATAAATTTACATTAAGTGTAACTCACACAAAACTGAGGAAAATCAACTCTCACTTTCTAAACAGTCTTAAGCAGAAAAATGGATATTCAAGGCCAAAATTTAATACAAGATGAATACTTTTATATTGTAAGGTAATGAAGTTCAAGGAAGATCTCAGCATGAAAGCTTCTCTTCTGACTAAATTGAGGTCAGGCTAATTGAGGTCACAAATAACACAAGGTGGTGGCAGCACAAAGCAGTAAAATAAGTTGCCCCTATTTAACATTCTGTTCATATAAAGCACAGGGAAGCTTTGTGGAAATTTTCTTTTGTGATGGGCTTAATTTCTTATTGAAAACAGAAGGAAAATACATGAAATCTGGTAATAAAGTGATTTTTTGAGGCACTATTTTCCAGTCATTCATTGAGTAAACCCAGCTCCTTTAGCAAAGTGACAAGTACATTGAAATTATAAGCAATTTTCTGGACACTTCCAACACTGAACAACATTCCTTCAAAAAAAGTAGAAAAAACACACACAGAATTTGAATTTAAATTCAAATTCTATTAAGGAGTTTAAATGTGAAAAATCAAACACAGTAGCAAGAAAAAGAATTATAGCTATAACTTTAATTTTTCACCCCCACTGAGACTCTTAGTGTTGAAAACTGGTTGAATTTCCTGATCTTTCAAACCTAGATTACTTTTATTTGAAATCAAACCTCCATGGGACACCAAGGTTAAATAATTTTCATTGGCCTCAACTCAAGCTGTTGGGGTTTTGTAGAGGTTCTTGAGTTAATTACAAGCAAGAAATTATGTAAATAAGACACCAACCTCTAAATTCCTACAGCTGAAAGGGAAGTAAATACAAGTAAATCAGATGCTACTTTGTTCCTCTCTCAGAGACAAGAAGTTCAATAAGTTCAAACCCAACAGGCTCCTGAGTGGCTGCAGCAGAGGAATATATTTTATTTTACTTCTGTGTGGCAAATATTTCTGCTGTCAGCCACTGACTTACCGAGTGTCTCTGTTCCGGTTACTGTCTGCAAAGATGAGCTGCTGCAGGACACAGGCTTGGACTGCAGCCAGAACTCCACATGGGCCACCCTGGGGGAATGAGGGGACACTCCATGAGCACAGCAATTCTCAGATGGGCAAAACTTCTGCAAGCCCTGGCTAAAGCCATTCCTTCACCTCTCTCTTTCCATCCAGCACTTCACTCTGTGATTATGCAAACAAATTAAAGATCTCCTGATCCCTTCTGAGCCACAGTCTAAGCTCCAGAGAGAAATCACACCTGAGTGTTTTCAAAGAGTGAAAACAAGGCTTGCTCTTGTAGCTCCTCTCAGCACTGTCTCCCTTTGAGTTCTGTCAGAGACTGAAATGGTTAATGGCTTAAACATTGTAAGATCACCAAAGACTTCTTGTCCACTGTAGCAGACTGAAAAGAACCAGCAAAGCCCACCCCACACTGAATATGCCTACTGGGAGAGGACCTTCAGATCAGCAAGTGGGTACCACTGTCCAGCTACCCCAGGTGCAGGAGGGTGTTCACACCTGAAGCTACAGACTGGATTTCCAGAGAAGGGAAGAGGCTGCTAAGAGGCAAATCCTGTGAGATGGGATAATCCTTCTTATCATGCCCATGCCCTCCCTTACATGACAACTCTGCTGTAACAATTCCTCTGGGGAACCTCAAAGACATTTTTCATCTGGCCTGGGCTGTTCATCTCAAAGGCTGGACCGTGGCTGAGGTGTCAGAGACTCGTCATGTGTCCCATGACATCATCCATTGGAAAACTCCCAGCCCCAGGGGGATACAACGTGCTCCCACCTGAGCTTGAAGTGCATAATAACTTATGAAGTCTTTGAGTTTTAGGGGGTCTTCCCCCAGCCCCAGTGGATCAAGACCATCACCTCAATAGAACAGTGACCACCCCTTCAACCAACAGACGTGGAAGATGCAACTACCAAGTGTCACTGTTGGATCCAGTGGGTGGTGCCTACATATGTATCTTAGGGCATTTATCCTTTCTCTTCTCTTTCCTTATACATTTCCTTAAGTGTTATTTTATGCTTTAATATTGCTGTAATACTATAGATGATAACACCCAAAATGTCAATATACCCATTTACCTTTGAAACAAAATTGTTCTGAAATAAACCCTACATATATATTGTTACAGACACTGATTAGTCAGTGTCCTTTCACTCTAATCCACCCCAAGGGATTTATTAACCAGAACCCTCTGGAGTAGGTTGCAATAAATTCTCACTTGCATCACTAGACAAAGATTTCAGTTTTCAGTACAGCCCTCTGCACCAGGCAGATCTTCCACTGGGGAAGAGAAAGAAAACCAAGGAAGTTGGAACCTTTCAAATTATTAATGTTGTGGGGGAAAAAAAAATCACAATACCAAGAAATGTCGTATTAACTTTACACCTTATGGGAAATAGGTTTATAGCTGGATTGGGCTATGAGGATGATGAAGGACCTTGAGGGGAAGTGTGTGAGGAGTGTGTGAGGAGTGGGTGAGGGTACTTGGTGTGTTCAGCTGAAGAGACTGAGGGGAGACCTCACTGCAGGTACAACTTCCTCGGGAGCAGCAGGCACTGATCTCTGCTCTGTGGGCACCAGGGACAGCACCCAGGGAATGGCAGGAAGCTGTGCCAGGGCTGGGTTAGGTTGGATCTCATGAAAAGGTTCTTCATCCAGAGGGTGGTGGGCACTGAACAGGCTCCCCAGGGCAGTGGGCACAGCACCAAGGCTGACAGAGCTCAAGGAGCATTTGGATGATCCCCTCAGGCACATGGTGTGACTCCTGGAGATGCTCCTGTGCAGTGTCAGGAGTTGGACTTGATGATCCTCGTGGGTCCCTTCCAGCTCAGGATATTCTATGATTCTGTGACTGAAAGCCTCTGGGATAGGGCAGCAATGTATTTCCTTCTCCTTGCTTATTCCCTGCCCTCCAAACCATCCAACCCCACTGCATGACCCACACCTGCTCCTATGGATTAACTGTGCCAGAGACAGCAGCAAAAGCTGTTCTGAGAAGCAAATGGTGCATCCTCTTCTTGTCTAGGAAACTTCACCTGGCACAACTCTCATCCCCTGTCACTCAGTTGCCTTGTATCACATTATTTACTCCAGGAGTTTGCTGAGCAGACAGAGAAAAGCCATCACTCCTCTGGAACATCTACACATGAATGGAGCAGCCTATGCAGGACACAAGATTAACATCACAGATAAAACTGTGCCATCCACCAAACTCCTCTCAAAACCCTGGAGAAGAATGAAAAGGGCAGCCAGCACTGCTCTCTTTACACAGCAGTGGGATTAAAGGGATCAGTTTATTTCTCAGGTTGGCCTAAGCATCAAACCCAAGGGAATGGGACCTGCAGGTACTTGCAGTATGGACAGTATGGAATATAGAAAACAAAGGTCCTGGAATTAGAAAGTTGCTTAGATATTGCTACTGTCTAATTTCTCATGTATATTATACACACACTACCTCTTTGTAATTAGTTACACAACTAATGGGTGAATTATCTGAAAAACTTTAAGGAAAAAAGCAAGGTTTATTTGAGTCCCTCAGAGAAAGCCTCTCAGTCAAAAAAGGAGTTATAGGATCTATTCTAAAAATCTTCTTATAGCACCACAAAAACTTAATGCAAGAGAGAACCAACCTATTGTTCAGCAGAAATGAATTTTGGAAATGAGGAGGAATAAATTAATGAGCTGAAACAGACACATCTAAGCAAAACACTTTCCCTGTCATGGAATTTATGGTAGGGAATTTAATGGTCAGTGAGTTGCTGGAAGTGATGAGACATCCTTTCTCCAGCAGCAGGGTCTGGAAGCACCAAAGTAACATTTGTTGTGGGCCAGTGAACACCAATGCCACAGCTCCTCTTGGAGTATTAAATTAACATTTAATATCTCATTTTTCCACTAGGTTTTATAAGACAAGCAGCTTTCTTCTGAGATCATCAGCCTAATGAAATATTTAACTAGATGATGTAAGTTAATTAAACACCTTAGTGACATGTTTATTAGCCATTGTCTTTGCCTCAAAGCCTCTCTTCCTCTCATTTCTGTACAATGTTCTGCTTCTCTGAGGCCAGATAAAGATTTTCTGCATCAGCACAGGAGCTTGATGAGTGTTTTCTAAAGAGCAGTCTACTCCTTCCCTGGTCTTTACTGAACTCCTCAGATCATTGCTCCTAAAAACAATGTGTGTGGATACCCCAGAGGCACATGGACAGAGTCACAGGGAGGACAAAAACACATTAAGTTGGGCTGAGGAGGATCCACTTTTACAAGGGACCTGTTTGATTTTGGAGGGAGCTCCAGGGGAGCTGTGCCCCAACCAGGAGATCAGGCTGAGCAAACCCAGAGCACAAAGTGGGGCTGAAGCACTGCAGACTCTGTAGTGTAGGAGTCAGAAGTCCAGAAAGGGATGACAAGACAGACACCAGGTAAGCAAATTTCCCACTGAATGCCCTGACCAGAGAGATCTTTGCCAGCACCAAAAATTTCTATGGCTTGGGGACATGCTTTCCTGTCATGGCATGGTGGTTTCACCACAGGGACCTCCTGGGATTTCAGATCTGTCCACCTGGTAGGTGATGGCAGGGAATTGATGGAACCCTTGGTTTAGGGCAGAGCTGGCATCTTGTGGCTGCAGGCCAGAACTGCAGAGCCAAGGCAGTCCCAGTGACACTGCAAGGGTGTTTGTTCCCTTTTATTTTAGGAATGAGGCTCAATATTTGACCTCCATACCTTTAGGAGGCAAAAATCTCCTTGAGACTTCAGTAGGAAATTCTCACTATGTCTCATTTTGGGACAGATCAAGCTCCATCTTAAATTTATTAAACATTGCCCCCACATACCATTCTTCTCTTAAACTCCACGCTTGATTTAGGCTCTTTTATTCTTTTTCCACCACTGGCTTTCAGCTGCAGCAGTGGCTTGTCTTGCTCCCTGTGAATAATCCCCCAGCACACACACACATATACACATTTTCTGCAGCCACTTCAAGTTCCCTCAGAAACACTCTGTCCATCTCAAGCCTCCTACCAAGACTTGCCAGGGTGACATAATCCAGTGGTACGAAGAGAAATTAAAGAGAAGAGCCTTCAGAAGACTTATGTTTTCACTCCTGAAAGACACAGCCTTTTCAAACTCAGTGTAAAAAGCAGAGATCACTGTGAGGAAGTCATTTTACTGTACCTTTTTCTGCACAATGCCATATTTTAACTGTGGCATATTGTTAAATGTAAAACTCTGGATTTTCCATTCTTCACTGAAGCAACCAAGACTGGAGCCAAACAAAAGGTTCTTTAATTCCTATAAAAGAAAGGAAAAAGTTATCATTTTAAAAACCAATCCAAAACATGGGTACTTTTTCTTGCAGTAATTTGTAGAAAAGAAAGGAGGAGTGTGGAAGGGTAATGACTAACTCCTTATAACCACCCTCCTCTGTTTTATCCATACTGTAAATAGCAACACTCCAGTGAAAAGGAGCAACATTTTCCTTTTCCTGCTATATTCCTTCCACTGACAATGCCTTGAGCTGCTCAGCATTGGAAAATATTTATGTATAACGTCTGGGGCACAGTTTCCCATGAAAGCATCACAGAATATTCCCTGAAATTTCACAGCTGGGAGAGCAATGCCTATTAATGGTTACATTAGGGAGAGAAGGACCCTGTGGGACAGGGAAAGCTGTTTTGCCTGTCAGAGTTGCTGTAATTCAATGTTTGGTTGCTCTATGGCACATCAGCACATGCCAAATTCAGACCTTGGCCCTGAACAACTGCAGACCACAACTTTTCAGCAACAGCTAAACTGAATAAATTGTATTCATGCTACTGAGTAAATAGAATTAGTAGTTACTTCAACATCATTGGTTTAGAATAAAGTTGGAAGACATCTTCATTTTTTCCTCTGTCTGAATGAGAAGGAAAATATTAAAAGTATTTAATAGTTCCATCTCTGCTCAAAATTGGGAAGATAAGGAGGGGAGAAAGAGTAAGAGGGGAGTAATAAACTTGTTCTGAGCCACTGTCAATTGAAAGGACTGGAGAACAAGCACATGAATAACTGACTAGAGGCATGAAGAAAATAATACAAGTTTTGTTAATTAAAGCTATTATCTCTGGTTCAGGTGGGCTGCTGCGTCCTGGCCTGCTCTTCTGGCCTTTTTCTGTATTTTGGATAGGAATCCCTATAATATTTTGTCCCCTGAATAGCACATAAGGAGCATACTCAGCAATATTCAATCACACATAAACATACAACACAGTTACCCACTGCAGCTTTGGGCAACTCAACCCAAATCACATCCTCACACATCTATGTGCATTTACCACCATAATTAGCCTTACTTTTGCAAGGGAAATATCAATTGCCTTGGATACTATTTGAAGCATATACAGTGTTGAAAGGTCTGGGTTCTTATTAACTTCCCCAGTTGGTTCTTCATCCTCAACATTGACTGAAAGAAAAGAAAATGATACAATGAGTTGGATGAAAAAAATTGCTTCCCTCAACACAGTCAGTGCCAGGAGGCCACCAAAAAGAAAATTAACACACTCTCATCCATCTTTATAAAAAGAAAAATACAGTTTCAGCCAGAAAGGACAGATAAAAATACATGAGCCAGCCTTTGTTTTGGTTACTTAATGATTTCTTTACACACCCTTACCCAAAAGTTAATGGTAAATGCAATTACAGTTACAGAACAAGCAACTTGTACTTGGTCACAGCTGCTCTGAAGAATATGATGGCAAAAGCCAAACTGAAACTTAACTTACCTAATTCTAGGACATCTTTCACCTGGTCTTCTTTATAGCCCATGGATGTTGGAGACTTCCTACAGGAAAGTAAAGCAAAAAATGAATGATGGAATATTCACATTTAATGAGAAATGGTCTCTGAGCAGAACTTTTTCCAGTGGAAGAAAGAACTTCAGGAGTCCATGGGGAAGAACAGCCAGCACAGAGCAAACTCTGTATCTGATTTGGGATTTCAGTCCTCTTTCAGTTCATTTGTGTGATTCAAAGGATCAGGTCTTAAATAAAATTCATATCCCTGACAGGGCTCAGGATGAGATTTAAGTTAGTCACTAAATTTCTAAAAAAATCCAATTAATAAAAGTGGAACACGTGTTAGACTGGCTTCCTTTACCAGGGTAATTTTTTAATCCAATAATAAGTAGCAGTTCTTCAACTGCTCTTGTGATTTAATTGTATATTACATAACTAACAGGTTAAAATCCCTATGTATAACTGCTAAAAGGACTAAGCATTAAAACTTGGCTGTGAAGTCAGAACTGAAATAGAATGTTAGATTTTTAGAGATGAGATGGGCTTATTCTTCCTGCTGAATTCATACCAAAATTAAATCAGAATCAAGGAAAAGTTTCAAATAACTATTTTTAAAAATGGCCTTTTTGGCCTTTTATTCCTAAAGGCAATACTCCATCATTGGCCTCTGCTCTGGAAAAAAGGTATTGCACTGACAGTCTTTTCATAAAGGATGGAATCATTTCCTCAGCAACATTCTTTGTATGCACAATAATATTACAGTAACAACTGCTGTCATATCACATATTTTCCATTAACTTAATTTCCTTTGCAGTGAATGAAAGAGTAATAAAACCAGAACACAGACACACCACACTCAGGATTTGCCCAGTTTAAAAGCATTTTGGCACCTTTCTCGCTGATAGTATTTGATATTACAAGAACAGAAACAATTCTCTTTTTATCTATAAATAAGTTAAAGGTTTTATGTAGTAACATGTGGGTGGCCCTAATTCAGGAAAGAGAGAATGGAAGTGAATCACCAAGTTCTGGAGACTTGAGGTAAAAATAAATAGGGTGCCCAGGAGGTCAATATTTATGAGAGGACTGAGGGCAAATTTGTATGTGGCATAAGTAGCACTGAGCTCCCATGAACACAACAGCACTTATAATGTGATACAGAGTTTACAGAGTTGACTGTTGTATATTTTTATAACACAATCAGATCTTCTCTTGCTGTTTGCTAACACTGAATTTCAGCTGAGATCTCTTTTTGCTGGGTACTTGCCAGTATTTTCATCTCTCCAGGGCAGGAAAGAGTCTCAACGACACTAAATTTGCCAATTGAATGTTTTTCAGCCAAGTTTTGTCACTTAACTGCAGCCAGGCACAACCAAAAGACTCATTTTTGTTTGGTCTGATGTTGTACACTATTCTCTCTTCTTTACTAGGGAATTATGTGGTTCTTCCAAGGTCAAACCATTTTGATTTAGCTTTGCAAGAGTTCTGAACACCTTTCAAGGCCAGGCTGGATGGGGTTGGGAGCAACCTGGTCCAGTGGAAAGTGTCCCTGATGGTGTTTTAGGTCCCTTCCAACCCAACCCATGCTGTGCTTCTGAGTCTGAGCCTTAATGCAGCACTGCAGGTTACAGCTCCCTCTCTGGCCTCAGTTTCTGCTTGTTTGGGTATCCTGCAGATCCTGTACCACATCTATGTGCTTTATTAGATGTCCTGGACACCCCAGAGTCCCAGGTAGCACTTCATGCCTGTGTTTAGGCACACAGATTGCTCCCTACAGCAAACCAGCCCCCTTGATTCACTGCTGTCCCAAACACTTCTCCTGGGTAGTGTTCCATCTGAAAAGATGCATTAATGAAAACACAGCCAGCCCTGCTACAATCCACATATGGCACCAATTTTTTGTACCATTCCTGCTTTCTGGAAAGTCCAAAAGATGTTGGATCTACACCCATTCCAGGAAGAACCAAGCCCAGGGTGCAAAGTGCTTTGAATTTTCAAGGCTGGGAATTCCCACCAAGCTGAGGAAAGCTCTGACATCCAAGAATAATGTCGTGTCCTTTCTGGTTAAGTGGGGTATTTTTGCAGGTGTAGGTTCCCTCCTTAAGGAGAATTTGTGTTTCTCAAAACAGTCAGGACATTGATTGCAATTTCCATTTCAGCAGATGGTTACTGTGCCAGGAAAACTGACTGCACCCATAAAACCATACAGGGAGAACACTTAGGAAGGGGGAAGTCATCCATCATGGCAGCAAAATGGGACAGGAAGAAAATATGCTTCATTCTAAACATCCTATACAGCACTTTCTCTAAATATTTGAACATTCCTATCTGACCTTCATGAATTGCAGAAAATTCAATTTACACAGAGGGGCTGAACTCGCAGAGAAAGAGCTTCTTGGCACAATAATGCACATACATTCCACTCTTTCCTGTTTATACCAACACACACAAGAGGGCAAATAAACAAAGGGGCTTAAAAAATAAACACTGCACATCACTGGCTTTAAGGTGATTGTTGTGGTAAAATTTGTTTTCACTGCCCGACTCCAACAGCTTTTCTACTGGATGTACATCTCTTATGCCATATACAGACAGAGCCAATATTCTTCTTCATATAGTAAGATCTGGACAGAAGGTAAGAAAAAATTAACTTCTATTTCTATTTGCAAAAGGATAAAAAAGGCCATTCTATGTGGTGGAGCTTGTCACTGCTTTGGGGCACAATTATAAAAGCAGAATTATTAAAAGCAATTGTAAAGATGGAAAGGACATGAACACAATCAGTGCCAAGCAATATATTTCTATGGGAAAAGACCTTGCCATGAAGATTCAACATAAATTCTGCCATGGTTGCAAGTCTGGCTGGCAAAGGTAACAGAGGTCACACATTTAATTTCCCCAAATTTCCTCTTCAGTGAAGACCTGTATCTGATTTGATTTGCACATTAGCAGTTTGAAAAGCTAATTTGTGAAAATGTGGCTTATTGACAGATATGAAACAGGTAAATGAAAAACTTGTCATTCTAACAGAAAGAGATTTTCACACACAAATTTGAATTTCTCCTGCTGAATTTTATTAACTGTAGTGATATTTTAAAATATTTGCTGAGAAGGTTTGTATTTGAAAATGAAATTATTATAATCATAGGCTGAGCTACAAAATGGTTTAAAGTGCTGATGAATTGGGCTCACCTGAACCCTCTTCCATAGGCTATGAATGAATATTTATCTCCAGCTACAAAACCAGACCTACTGCAATAAAAGTCGAGTTTCTTTGTTCACACTGTTCTCTACCAAAGGTTCTGGGCTGGAACATCCCCACACTGGAACTTTCAAGGATCACAGTACCACTGGTGTGATCTGACAATTATGTTTAGCTGGTTGCCAGCAAAATAAACAAATATCAGTAAAATAAAGCAGGAAGATAAAATTCTATTAAATAAAAATACAAAGCAGCAAAGAGACACTGCATAAAGCACTGAGAAGGGTTTCCAGATTCCAACACTCAACCAATTCCCATCTGTGGAGGTGAATACATCTCCCTGCTCTGCTGGCCACACATAAAACACCCTCTTTACTTGGCTTTGGCCTTCAACTTTTAGGTCATTTATTTTTAAGGATGTGGAATATTTGTGGCCTTCCATTTCCTGTCAGAAACCTCAAAATTTTAACAGCCCAAACCACTGTAAGCAGCAAATAAAAAAGCTACTATCGAGTGTTAAATTGGAAGACAAAAGCTTACACTGAGAATGGAGTAGTTCTCACAAAAGGTGAATACAGAATCCAGCCTGGGGTGGGCAGATGTCATTGCAGGGAGAGATCTGACCTCCTGGTGAAAGAATCTCAGGAAGAGTAACAGAAAGGAGGACAAAAAGTCCTTGTGCTACCTGTAAACAACTGATTGTTTCTAAGGTTGGAAGGGACCTTAAAGATCATCCAGTTCCATTCCCTGACATGGGCAGGGACACCTTCCACTAGCCCAGGTTGCTCCAAGCCCTGTCCAACTTGGCTTTGAACACTTCTAGTGATGGGGCAGCCACAACTTCTCTGGGCAACCTGTGCCAGGGACTTACCACTCTCACAGGGAAGAGTTTCTTCCTAATATCCAATCTAAACCTACTCTATTTCAGCTTAAAGCCATTTCCTCTTGTCCTATCACTCCATGCCACTGTCAAAAGTCCATCTCCAGCTCTTTTGGAGCCCCTTTGCACACTGAAAGACCACAGTAAGTTCTCCCCAGACCCTTCTCTTCTCCAGGCTGAATAAACACAATTTTCTCAGCTTTTTCTCTTAGCAGAGAAGCTCCACAGCTCTAGTCATCTTCATGGACTCTTCTGGACTCGTTTCAACAGGTCCATGTCCTCCCTTCCTGTGCTGGGGACCCCAGAGCTGGATGCAGCAATCCAGGTGGAGTACTTGCTGCTTCCTACCACATTCCTTTTGGAGCTGGTGTGTAAGACACAGGGGAAGGAGATTGTGTGAAACTCTTCTATGGAAATAGGAGGCTGAATCTCTGTTCCTACTTTGCATTTGAGAAGATCCAAGGTCCCTCTACCTTTGCATGAACAATGCAAACCCTCACTTGACCAACTGCATTTTAGGCAATGGGCTGGACCATTCCAGATATACAACCTTTCCAAAAAAAAAAAAGAAATGATCCAGGAGCCATTTGTCATTTCCAGTAATTGCAAAGTGCTTCTTCCTATGGGGTGCTGGAAAAACACTAGAAGGGCAAACAGCAGCAGGGCAGATGTTGCGCCGCAGGCTGTGATGCCATAAAGCCTTTGGCACGGCACAAAAGGCACAATAGTTTACAACTCCTATTTTAGCTTCTTTTTTCCGGTCCAAGCATTATGTTATAAAAGGTGTTATGCAACTCCAGATACTTGAAGGTTTTCACTACTGAGTGATTTGGCAACTACAACCTCTGGCTCTTTTAGTACATGGGCTGGTTAAACCCACATTCCCCAAAGGTGGCCCCGTTTTGTTTGAGAGCCATTCTCTGGATTGCCAGTTGCAAGGGTCAAATAAAGACTTATTCCCTGGAGTAAGGGAGGCAAAATCCCTCCAAGAGGGTTTGAGTCCTTCTGGGAAGGTGTGAGTGCAACTGTACTTTGCCTGCTTCCTGCCCCCAGAGCCACACCCAGGCTCTGAGGAGAGCTTGAGATGATGCCACACACACAAAGCCTGGTGCTATGGACAGATCCCAAAGGTGGGAGGAAACAGGCAAAGGGAATTTACTCTCAGGCAGCTCCAACCCACATTCCTTTCCATCCTTTTATCTCAAACGCTGCACTCTGACTAAACTCCTGTTTCCTGGAAATGCCACCATTGCCCAACACATCCTCTTCCTCTTGTAGTGGGAAAAACTGAAATGATTCTTCGGATGTTGCTCACACACACTGGGAGTGGTGGCAGATCCTGGAATCACTTGGGGCTTTCAGGCTGGTTTTCAGCTGGGTCTGGTTTATAACAACTTGGCCATGTGAGCTCAGACCTCATCCCACAGAAAAGCCGGTCAAGGTGCTGAGAATTTTGGGAACTGCTCAACAACTTCCAGGACCAAAGCTCTGTTACCTCTCAAATTATCACCTATTATTTTAGACAAAGCCATCTCATCTGACACACCAATTTTGTATGTAGCACTGAAATATTAAGGCCAACCAGGCAAACAATGCAGAATTCACTACTCCTGGAAAACCTCCTTTCACACCAAAATGCAGAGTACAAGAGACTGGAGCCAACCACAACTGCTGGGTAAATAATGTACATTACACAACTTTGCTGGAACTATTTTTCCTTTGAGTTGGAAATCCAATTTTATTTTAAAAAAATAGTATTGAAACTGGAATGTTGATTAGTATTCCTTACAAAACATGACATTCATATATTAACCCTGAACAGGCACTGTATTTTCCTGTTTCAGTATGTCAGGATATATCATCAGTGCAGCCCAGAAACCTCCTGGATTGCTTGTGCTCTGCTTTGCTGCTTATGCTGACTGAGGGAACACCAAATCCTGCTCTGGGCTTGCTGAGGAACTCCTGGCCAGTGTCCTCTGCCAACGTTCTAGTGCAGACCAAAACAGCTTGTGGTGGGAATGATGAAGCACAAAAATGTGTGAGAGGATCTTTGCAGTTTTAGGCACTCAACCATCTCTAATTGACAGGTATTGGCTTGGTCCTCACACAGAAAATAAGCTCATTTACTCCTGTTAATAACAGAAAGCATGAATATTAATCCTTTAAGGACCATAACACTTTCAAAAAAAATATTTTGACAGTGTTATGGCCCTTATAGTATTTATATAACAATATTTTGAAAGTGTCAGGTACCTAGAAGAATACAAAAAAAATCCCAACCCTGATTATATTTTTAAAGGATTTAAAGGATTTCTTTGAAGAAGATTAGTATTTTTTTGTCCTGTAAGGATTTTCTATCTCCACAAAAAAAAGAGTTTTCAGGGACTTTTTTTTGAAACATATGAAAGAGAAAAAGCAGAATTTTCCATAACACAATGGGTTCACCTGCACTGAGAAGGAGTAAAAGGCTTTAGTTGCTCTCTGAAAGCATTTACTCCTTGTTGGTCTTAGAAACACAGGGAGTTGAAGGGAGGTACCCTTTCCATAGGAACACATATTGCCTTACCAGAAGATGAAAATGACTCATAATTGTCCTGTAAACACCATTTTTGAGTAATTGTCCCATCCCTGGAAGTGTCCAAGGCCAGGCTGGATGGGGCTTGGAACCACCTGGGCTAGAGGAAGGTGTCATGGCAGGAGCATGGAACGAGATGATCTTTAAGGTCCCTTCCAGTCCAAACTATCCTACAATTCCATAAAAACACACTAAAACACTGAGGAGATATTTTGCATTCAATATGCTTGAAATTGAAAGTAAGAATTTGGAGCAGTCTTTGAATACTTGGAGGAAATATAAAACAAATCAATAAAAGAAAAACAACAGCAAAAATTCAGAGCAGGAAAGACAAAAACAGAAGCAGACAATGAGAGCTTTAGACAACAAATGCCTAAAGGAACATGAAAAATATTTGGAATATTTTAACAGAAGTGAATATGTAGCAAGAAACAGAAACATCTGTCCAACATCAACTTTAGCTATGGATAATAGGGTAGAAAAAAGCAAATGCAAGGTGAATATAACAGAAAAAATCCTTATAATAAGCACTGCTAGAAACTGGAATATATTATCGGGGAGAAGAGTCACTTGAGCATTTAAAACTGGACTAGACAAAACCTGGAAAAAGTATTACAGCAAATATATATATAGTAATGATTAATCTGCCATAGAAAGAAATGACCTTAAAAGGTCTTTTCCATCTGTAAGTTCTAAGATTTTATAAAATATGAGTAATGTTCCACTAAGGAACTTGGCATCGATGGCAATTCCCTAACCCAGCCCTATTGGTGTTAGAATGCAGAGCAGTGCTAGAAAAAGGCTTATTACCAAACAGTGAGTGATATTTTGGGAATGGGAAGCACTAAATAGTGCCCAGCTAAGGTGAACTCAGTGGAGAGACTAATGCAGGAAGAGAAATCCTGGCTCTGAGCTCACTGGCACTTGCTTTCCTGGTGGTGGAGATGAAATGCATCAGAGATACTCAGGTTTTGGTTGGAAAAGGGACCTGGAGCCAAGCTACACAGTCATAAACCAGTCCCTGCTGCCTGAAATGGCCACCTGTACTGGCAGACAAACCACGAGCTCCCAGCCACTTTGCAGCCAAGGCTGAGGGCAAGGCTGAGGAGGGGATGGCAGATGCAACCAGAAGGACCAGGTAACAAGGGTGGCCATTCACAATGAAAGGATGAGTGGAGAAACAATTACCCTCCTTGCTCCTGAGACTGCATTACAGATCTCTGCCTTTGGACAGTGGGATGCCCTGCTGGGCCCTTTCGCTCACCAACGGCAGGGGAAAATTTGGGTTCTGATGTAACGATATTCCCAATTCTTTGTGCCTTTCTGACAGCCATTCCCTTTGAGTTTCTAAGAACTTGGCAAGAGATCCTTAACTTCAGATTCTGATTGCAAAGTCCTTTTGTTCCCTTGGGTCTCTGATTTCAGTTTTACACCTTTTTCTTCTTCCACTGCTCTGGTTCTAGTTTTGATGCTACTTGTCTTAAAACTGGGGAAGTTGGTTGACTTTATACCTGAAAACTAGAAGTTCAAGGAGCATAGTATGTTCTTCTTCTTAATTAGCAGAGGTAAAAGAGAGCTCTACAGACAATATTTGCCCATCTAACTCAGCCAAAGGTGGTTCCATCACACTGCAGAACTGCCTAGTCAGAACTCAGGGACCAGCTCAGGTTGACTCATTTAGAAACTATTCAGCTGAGATCTGGAGGGTTTCCACAGCACTTCCACACCTTGCACTGAGAGGATTAAGAGGTATGGGAAATTAGGAGAGCCTTTCAACTTCAGAGGCAACAACTGCAATAACTGAGACAAAAGAACTGTTTCTCAGTTGCTGTGTTTTTTCTTGTCTTCCCCCAGCTTTATTTGCTCAGGCTGTAAAACAGGGAAATCTTGACTTTCTAACACCATGTAGCCTTTCCAAATAACTCTTTATTAACCATGTTTTTTTCTGGAAAAGCAATAGAAAGTCTTTAATTCAGGGACAGGTATCAACTTCAACAGCTATTTAATTTTTATCAGTTCCTAAAGATCTTGAATTCCATTCCACTACCCCTTGTTCTTTATTCTGTGTGCTCAGGTTAGTGAGAAATACTCCCCCTCTGCAGAGGAGAATCACAGAAGGGTTTAGGTTGGAAGGGACCTCTGGAGATCACCTGGCCCAACTTCTGCTTAAGAGAGGGTTAACCCCTCCTGTGGATATGGAAGGTGGCAGACAACATTTCCTCACTGCCACTCAAGGCTCTGCCCAGGCTAAAAAACTCAGTAGAGCCTTTAAGTTTGCTGCCTTTGACCTGAGGATGTTCCCTCAACAGTGTCTCTCCCAAGTTCCTCTGGATCTTGAAGCTTAATAAAAAAATCAAAACTACAGATATGGCAGTTTTTAGTTGGAATCTTAGATCAGTCACTTGAATTGGGTACTTTCTTGAAAATCACAAAATTAAAAAAATAAAAGGAGTGAATCATCCACAATTTACTTGGCCTCACACACAACACTACAGAGAGGAACAGGGACTCAAAAAACCAGAGGAACAGTGAGAAATCCTCCTTTGAGGATGAACTCTAAAACAACAGCATCAAAATGACCCAGAAGGGGTTTCAAAAACTCCAGGGAAGTGGCACTGAGACACAAATGTCATTGTTAAGTTTAATAAAATCACTATGAAGGAGCATGGAGGAATTAATTACTGACATAATTCTATATACATTTGTGAATATTTTTGTATACCATTCCAATGTTCCAGCATTTAAGGGGTGGCTAAAAAGAAGATGGAGACTCCCTCCTTGCAAGGAGTCACACGGAAAAGATGAGGGGCCCTGGGTACAGATTCCTCCTGGGGATATTCCAATTGGGCACAAGAGGAAAAGTTTCCACAATGAGAGCAACCAGCCACTGGAACAATCTCCCCAGGGAAGTGCTGGATTCCCAAACACTGGACACTTTCAAGATTCAGCTGGACAGGGTGCTGGGTTGCCTTGTCTAGACAGTGCTGGTGCCAAAAGGTTGGACCAGATTATCCTTGAGGTCCCTCCCAGCCTGGTGTTCTGTGATTCTATGGACTGAGAAATTTAATTTGCTGCTGTTTGCTTACAGCTGAGGAGGAAGGTTTGCTGCCACCTATATATTGGCTTTCTTCCTGGATTAATTAAAACAATGTGATTCTAAAAAAGAAAAAAAAAACAGAATCTGGGTAAGTATTCAAACCCCACAGCATGGTATGCTTGGTTTATAAAGTAACTCCTCATGACATGGAAAATGTAATATAATCCTGGCATAAAGAACTATCACTGACCCAAAAGAACGAAAATTTCTGTCCCTCCTGTAATTATTTCTTTCCTTAAAACATGTGAGTTAAAATACTATGCATCTGCATTTCCCCAGGATATTTTGCATTCTTGCCCACTCAGTTACTAAGCATTTATTCAATAACATTCAGCTTGTCTCCTGAAGCAGGGCAGTGGTTTTACTTCAATTATTTTCTCCTATGTAGACACAGGATGCCTGCACCCTGTAGGCTACAACAGCAATTTCTGCATGTCAGAAAAGAGAATGAAAAAGAAAAGCAAGTGGCAGGAAAAATAAGATTTAACTTTAGTTTTTTACAGGAAACAAAACCAGAATTCAGATGCTGTGAATGCTGTGAAGGATTACCCAGCTGTGGTTAAACCTATAGAGATTTTCAGCTACTCATCTAAATATTTAGCATTTATGTCAGAGGTGTCAGGTAGCAGAAGATGGAAGAGGATCCAGACTGATATCTGCTTCCACCTTGTAATTTTTCATGCCTCAAAATGCTCAGACACTCTGGCCAAACCCTGAAAGGCTCTCAAGCTCTGCAGGATTTGGCTGAAGGGATAGAAAAGTCTTGTAAGGGCCAGGCCGTGTGTTGTCGATGTTCCTTTGGAGTGTCACTCCACTCCCTGCTCCTTCCACTTCACTTCAGGAGCACCAGCAACCCTGCTGCTTTCTGGGACTGTGTTCAGGAGCTCAGAGCTCAGCAGGAATTCCAATGTTCTGTGTTCTGCTGGCTTTAACTCAAACCATCTGGCAGCAATGTCCCAATATTCCTCTGGAAACGGATTACATGGACTTTGCTTAGGAAAGAGCTCCCTCTGCTGATCTCACTGAGACCAACCCAACCACCAGAAGGAAGGGAAGTATTTCAAACCAGCTCCTGCAGCAGTGGAGCTCAGCATCACAGCACAGAGTGGGGCACTGCCCTACAGTCCAGTTTCTCCTTTACAGGTCCCTCCATAAGGTTTGGAAATGTCAGCATGTCCAACTACAGCTGAGTGGATCACAGAACTAAAGAACCATTAAGGATGGAAAAGATCTCTGTGATCCTCAAGTCCAATGTTAACCCAGCACTGCCATTCATCACTAACCCATGTCCCCAAGGGTAACATTCACACACCTTTTGAACACTTCTAGGGATGGTGACTCCAACACTGCCCTGGGCAAACTGTTCCAGTGCCTGACCATTCCTTCAGTGCAGAAATTTTTACTAATATCCAAACTAAACCTCCCCAGGTGCCTCCTGAGCTCATTTCCTCTGGTCCTGTCACTTGTTCCCTGGAAACAGAGCCTGACTCCTCTGGGTTCCCCCCTCCATGGGAGTTGCAGAGAGTGATAAGGTCTCCCCTGATCCTCCTTTTCTGCAGACTGAGCCACCCCAGCCATTCCTGGGGCTCCAGACCCTTCCCCAGCTCCATTCCCTTCCCTGGATGCGCTCCAGCCCCTCAATGTCTTTCTTGTCCTGAGGGTCCCAACACTGATCCCAGGATTCCAGGTGTGGCCTGATCACAGGGAAACACTGTCTTGGTCCTGTGGCCACACTACTCCTGACACAGCCCAGGTGCCACTGGCACTCTTGCCCACTTGGGCACATCTGGGCTCATGTTCAGCTGCTGCCAACCAGCACTCCCAGGTCCCTTCCCACCAGCAGCTTTCCAGCCACTCTTCCCAAGCCTGGAGCGTTGCATGGAATTGTGTGGCTGAAGTGCAGGATTCAGCACTTGGCAAGTGAGCACAAGAGTTTTCTTGGTCAGACACGGTCTTCTCACAGAGTTTTACCCAGTTCACTATGCCTTTGATACTCACAGGTAATGAGCTATATATTGATCATGGATGATGCCAAAGCCAACTGTAGCTGCATTCTCTGCCTCAACGCTGAGTGTGAGACAATAAACCATCCTGAGAGTGCAAAGGATAAAGCACTGGGTCAGCACTACTTTCCACACTCAGTCAAGCTCTATGAGACAAGAGCTTTATGGAGTCAGATCCCGTTGCTTCTGTTTCCACAGTGACTTATGAGCTGGCTCTCCACATGGGCATGGAATCACACAAGATAATAAATCCCTCTGGAAGCAGAACATCAAAGATGGATCTGCAGGCACTGGTTCCAGTCCAGCAACAGGTGAACAGACACTCCCTGCCATATCTCAGCTTTTCAGTAAAATATACAATGGAGAACTGACTTCTTGTGAGTTTTAAGACCTAAGACTGTAGTCCTTTGGCCTGTTACTCAATAATCTTTTACAAATGAAGTTGGCTAAGATATTGTGTTAAGTTGGTGGCTATTTTCAGTTGCTTTTTGGTTCCAGACAGAAAGCAAGTGCCACTCCTGGCCCATTCATAGCTCCAGTAGATCCCATTTGTTAACTCTCACAGCCCTTACCATAAAAGTGGAGAGACAACATATAACTACTTACTTCTCAACAGGGCCTCAACACATGGATTTATAAGAAATTCAACTGGAAAACCAAATAGCAATAATAATTTTTAAAAATCTGGCCCCAGTTTTAGAGTATTAACAAGTTTTTTCAGCACTTAAAAAAGAAGCAACAAGCCTGGCTGCTGGCAAATTTAGCAAAACAGAAATACTAATTTAGGGCCCCTGGAAAGGGATGTGCCTTACTTTAGGGAGCAGCAGGTGATATAAATTGAAAGATTTTTCTATCAATTCTACAACCCACTCACCTCAAGCACTGGGACAGAACAAAAGCACCACTCAGGGTGCCTGAGCCTTGTGCCTCATTTCACCACTGACATGCTGAGTGCCCTGTGGGATGCAGCTTTCTCTCCACCTGCTCCAACCTTCCCATCTGTGGTACAGGCAGAGTGGCTGCTACTCACTCCATGCTCAAAGCTGTTTGAGAACTAGTGATGAGAAGTGCTAAATAATGAGGGAGCAGATTTTATCATGCAGATTTTATACACACATGGAAAGAACAGTCACCCTGCACTGCTCAAATCCAGAGCATCTGCAGCAGTTCAGAATCCTCAAGTGGTTAAACACTGAAGGATGACTCCACCTGAAGCATTTCAAAACCCAACCCAAGTCACAGTCCCACTACAGAGCCAGCTTGGAGAAATGCCAGTCTGGTTCCTATTGCTTTGGCACCTCCAAATAAACAAAATCTCAGGCCTCCCACTCTTAAATTCTGCACAGAATAAAAAAAATATAAAAAAATATCAATTAAGAGTATAAGATTGAGAAAAATATATATATGGAGCTCACAGGAGGAGATTCTTCTAAAATTTCTATATCAATGTGAATTATTGCAGGATAATAAAAATAAATTTAACAAATATTCTTACCTGTGGCCTGACAACCAACTCTCATTTTTCTTGAGGGATCTTTCCTTCTTCTCTCTCCCAGCCCCTGAATGTCTGTGAGGAGCACTCACTTTAAGGCTTTTTTCACTGCTGTCTGTACCAAAGCTTGGACCTGATTTTCTTTCATCTGTCTTGGTCCTCTCTCTCTCAGACAGCAGTCTGGCAATAAAGTCATCTGTATCTTTGGGCATGTTTCTTACTTTTTCAGAGGCTGAACTGCTATGTGAGCCTGACATAGTTTTTGATGCAAACTCCACGTTTCCTTGTGTTGGAGATCCTTTGCTTTCCTGGAAATCAGTACTTGGGACTCTCAGGTCAAGTTCTTCATGTTCTGCAGCCTTGAACTGTGCTGTGCTGCTCATGCTAGTGGAGCGTTTTGCAAGCCTTCTTTTTTGGAGATCCTACAAACAAGAGCCATGAAAAGCAGAGATTAAAGTTTTACCATCTTTGAATAAGCATGAAAAGCAAAAGGAAGCTCTAGCACTGATTTCTGGGCTAAGCAACTTGTTTATTAGTAGGAATCAGGTCATAGAGGAAATCAGATCTTTTGAAAAATTGATAATAAATAATAGAGACATACTTAAAATTTATTTAAACTTTGAGCAGTATTAAAGATGATCTACACAATTGAAAACTGCTTTCTTTTACACAGGAGCATCAATTAAATACTTCCTAAAACCTTAGTTTTGGAGTTATATCCTGCTCAAGAAATTAAGACATAAGACATTTTATTGGAAAGACTGTCCATCACAGGCATCTGGTCTTTATTTCCAAATCAAGAGATATTTAGAAAAATCCAGCTAATTAATTTAACTTCCATAGGCTCCTCAGTATTATCTAAGTGATATATTTAGAATATTCAAATTTCTCACTTTAGCAAGCTTAATTTTACAGAGGGAAAGTCCCTGTCTGTATAAAAGCATCATGAAGGGGAAAAAAAAAGGCAAGAGTCTTTTAACTGCTTTGAAAACATTTATTGGTGGAATATGACCTGATTTGATCAACTCAGAAACACATTGATACTGAAAGTAGTTTTCAGTCCCAAACTGCTGCTGATTAAATGGGGGCTTTTGGAAAAACCTGAGTAAAACAAATACTGTGAAGGTAAAAAAGCAATTTTCCCAGGAAAATGGAAAACCCAATCCATCAAGAGATACCAAGAATGGGAAAGATTTGTCAAGGAATTTTGTGACCTAAATCACAGGCATGCAGGGGGGAGTTGCCTGAAACAGTCTCAATTTTTGACTTAGCTAGAACAATTTCCCTTTCCAGCCTACAGATTTAATGGCTTAGCATGCAGGATTTATTTGAATATTATTTGCAAATTACTTTAGTGCACAAGGTTAGATATAAAATCCATGACAAGCCAAACATTTTGTAAGTGTTGGGAATCACCTCTGGTGAACTTGCAACTGGTCCAGCCATCATTCCTCTGACAATGAGACCAGACCTGATCTTTGGCTTCTCCTTCACTGTGGATTTCAGCTCCTCAGAAATCGTTGCTGCTTTTAAATCCTCCTGACTATCTTTTAACTTCTTATCCCCATCTGAGGGTAAGTGGCTGCTGTGCATTGTCCCCGTGTGGCATTTTTCACTTCTGTGCTGATGTTTTCTGGATGAAGGAATTTTATCCAGTGGATTCTCAACGTCAGATCTACAAGGAAGAAAAAGGAAGAGCTTGAAACAGCAAAGCAATGCACAATTAAGTTAAGGGAGACATTTACCTGGCTAAGTAAAGCACTGCTGTTAAATTAACTTACATTTTATCTAGCAATGGTACTCAAATACAGCCACTTTTCACTTAAACATCTGTATTTAGGTCTTCAGGATGTGACTTTCAGTGTCATTATTATGTGTCACAACTAGTTATAGTATGTGTAACACTTCAATCTTACGCTTGATGTGTAATGGGTTCAAAGTGAGAGGGGAAATTTAGGTGAGATATACAGAAGAAATTATTCCTTGTGAGGGTGGGCAGGCCCTGGCACAGGTTGCCCAGAGAAGCTGTGGCTGCCCCATCCCTGCAAGTGTCCAAGGCCAGGTTGGATGGGGCTTGGAGCAACTTGGGACAGTGGAAGATGCCCCTGCCCATGGCAGGGGTTGCAACTGGATGTACTTTAAGTCCCTTCCAAGCCAAAGCATTCTGTGATTCTCTTATTCTATATAGTAACAGAAAGTGTATTTTATTTATCATACCATACAGATCCTAAGCTGTGACCAGCAGTTCCCATTCCTTCTCTTTCTGAAACTTTGTTATCACTTTTGTCAACATCCATCTCTGGGAGCAGGACCTGCCTCTGGAATTGTTAGGAAATCTGAGGACTGTTACCCCTGACCCAGGAGCACATAATTCCATGTAACATACACAGTGTGTTGGCTTAGAGGCTGTCTGAACAGACATCCTAAAAATCTTCCAAGAGGTCAGTTAAAAGGAAAGCAAACTCTTTAATAAGGAACCGGTGCAGAGCACCTCTCTGTTTCTACTCTCCACCCCTGAAAGCATTGTTAAAAATTATCCAGGTAGTTGAAATTAGAACTAACTTCAGGCACTGGTTGGTTGACCTTGGCAATTGCTGGTTTTCCCTTGTCCAGAGGGAATGGAAAGGAGCTGTGCTTTATTGTGGTGTTTCCCTGACTGGTTCATTTTGTGGGATAGAATAGGATACAGTTGCCCAGAGAAGCTGTGGCTGCTCCATCCCTGGAAGTGTCCAAGGCCAGGTTGGATGGGGCTCGGGGCAACCTGGGATAGTGGAAGGTGTCCCTGCCCATGGCAGGGCATGGGACTGGATGGTCTTTAAGGTGCTTTCCAGCCCAAACTATTCTATGATTCCATGATTTCCTGTGAGGGGATGTTGCTGTAGAAGGAACATGGGGGCCATTTAATGGCACTGATGCTGCTGTGCCTTCACAGAGCAGTGTCAGGGACTCCTCTGTAGGAGAAATCCAAAACAGAGAAAGAAAACGGGGGGGAAAAAAGAGGAAGAAAAAAGAAAAGAGGAAAAAAAGTTAATTCCTTTGCCCTGCCTCCTTCCTAAGTGCTGCTTCTGAGCTCAGCTTAAAACCTCCTGGCTTTCTTCCCCTATTGGAAACGAGTTGGTGGATTTTCTTCAAGAACTGACACAGATTTAGCTGCTCTGAATATATTGTGTTTAGGATGAGGAATAAAATCTCATTAATTCCCTAAGAGTGGTGGCTGGGAATGTGAATTACATGCCAATGCAATTTTAAAAGCTTTCCATGGAAGCACAGGGCTGTTAGTCCTCCTTGAGGCACTAATAAATGAAACACCTGTTTCATGCTGCTTTCAGGTATTCTGAGAGATGGAAACAATTTGCAACAACACTGAATTTAAAACATTAAACCTTTCTTCTGACTATGTAGGGAATGAACATGCCTCAAACCCATAGTTTGAGCGTGGGCAGTTTGTTTCACATCCAAACATGCTTCAGTGTATTTCCAATTTATAAGGCATAAAAGCTCAGATCTCTATGTCCTTCAGTGACTGAAAGATGTAATTGAAATTATCAACCTTCCTAATTAGTAGGGAACATAAAAGACCATTTTTGAAGCGTGGCTTGCTCAAGAAATCTGTATATTTAAGATCTGTGCTACCAGGATAATTAATAAAAGGTAACGTAGGTGAAGGTATAAATGATAAATTTTTTAATGCTTTTCCCCTTAATTTAAAAGTGAAGACACAGAACAAAGAGAAATAAATTAGACTGTACCTGGAGGCTTGAGTTTTGCTCTCATCAAGTGCACTGGCATTCCCATGCACGTGCCCCTCATCCAAGAGGTCGGGTGGGTGGGATGTGGAGCTCTTACTCTGAGGAGCTGAGAGAGCAGAACTGGAACCAGAACTCCTGGAAGTCCCACGGCGTTCAAGGAAGTAATTAGTAATAATTTCAAGGAGTGTTTTCAGTGGGTTCTCCTTTGCCTTTCCGGAGAGAAAAACAGAGTTCTTGGTAACTACTGAAACACTTTGTTAGTCTTGCTGCAGAATATTATTTTTAAGACATGATATTATTTTTACACCATATAGCAACTGAACATATTAACTATTTCCTGGAGTTACCTGCCCAGGGTGTGTCCCAGATGTGACTGTACAAACAACCCAGGGAAATGGAAGATGTCAGCTGGAGGATGACAGGAGCTTGGAGGTGCTGCTGTGTTGAATGAAGTAAGCAGGATCCAGACAAAACAATGGGTTATGGTCATTTCTCACCCTCATTTTATCTAAACATTGCAAGGTGTGGCAACTGTGTCAGAACACATCTTTACTGCACTGTGAGGGATTTGTGAATTGATTTAGCACAGGACTGCCTCATGCTGCTTATCAAAAGCATCATGGTGCCTTAAATCATGAGTGAACTGGAAAAGGATATTACCCACTGATGTCCCTGCCATCAACTATGGCTGTCTGTATTACATTTCAAAGGATAACAAACACTAGAGGTTTAATTTTTATCAGTTGTGTCATACATAAAGGTGCAAATAGAAATGGGCATGGAAGGGTAGTTCCATATTTTGGGAAGCACCATGGATTCCCTTACCTTGTTCTGCTTGTACAAGGAATGCAGATGTAGAACATTCCGAAGTTCATTCCTGTTATTGATGCTGAGTGCAGAACGTGGAAGCTCCTGGTCCATGGTGCTGATGGTTTTCTTCAAACCCTGAGAAGGAAAAGTGTGAACTACCCAATCTTCTTTCTGGCTTTTGTTGGATGTAACATGAAACTTGTGCATGGCAGTAATTAGTAACCAGGTAACCCTGAGAACCTGTGCCTTGACCAAACTGACTGAAGTGATACAACACAAGAAAGCCCCAGTTCCTTCCATGAAAGGTGACTGTTACAAGAAAGGATTTCTTTTTCTGCAGATGGAGTGTCTGGTTTAGATTTAGAGAACTAAGGATAAGTTGAGGTAAATAAAGGATAATTATCACAGTTGGCCCTGATGTGTATGAAAGGTGTGGGGGAACCAGGGGAACACTTGTGCATAAATCCAAAGGATTATCAGTGTCCTTTGTTTCGACTCCAGAATCGAATCTATGGAGATGGGATGCAAAACATGAGACTGAGGTTTGTGTAGCAGTTAAAAAGTCAGTGGCTGTTTGAATTTCTGATTCAAGCTAACTCATTCCTGACACGGGGTGCCTGATATCAGCAGTATTTCCTTAGCATGGAACATAGACAGTGGTAGGTACTGCCACCTGGAAATGTGAAGATGCTTTTTTGTCTGCTCAATCCCATATTTCTGGAAGTTACAATGGTCTCTTTCCTCCCCTTCTCTCTGTGTCCTTCCCCCAGATAAATCTGCTTTGTGCCCAATAATTACTGAAAATTGAGCAAACATACAGATCACCAGAATTGTTACTTTTGCCTTTTTTTCCCCCCCTAATATTTGTCCTGGGAAGCTTTGTATGTCTCTTGTAAACACCAGGACAACAGCAAAATAGCTGGTTAATAAGAAAAAAAACAAACCAAACTAAACCCACGTTTCTTGATTTCATTTTAAGTTTCGCAGGCGTGCGTGGGTAAGGATGGGGCTTTCTCAGGCTGGGAGGAAGCTGCATCCATGGTCGGGAATAACAGAGCACTGTGGGAAATGTAGTTCAGCAACTCACCCGAGGGGATGTTACCCTTCAGCTCCAGCTGCTTCCAGCTTGGAAGAAACCCCCCCACCATCGCAGCATCCCTCAAATTTTTAGAGCTTAACGCTCCCCACGCGTCACTCTCATTTGGAGCAGCGGGAGAAGAAAACGAAGGACGAGTTACCTTTCTACTGAGAAACTCCCTCACCAGTGATGCAGCCACTTCTTCCACCAAGGAGTTGTCCATCCTTAGCCCGGGCTGTGCTCAGCGGGGGATGCTCCTCACTCCGTCCCGCAGCTCCGCGGGGCGCGGCGGCATCGCAGCTGCGCCAGGAGCCCGAGCCGGTCCCGGCCCCGCTCCCGCAGGGATGCTGCCCGGGAGACCATGGCACAGGGAGCCGGGAGGGCTCCTCCCCCGGGAAGGAAGGAAAGAAGGAAGGGAGGGAGGAAGGAAGGAAGGGAGCCGGACGGAGTTCGGGGAGCTCGCGGTGCAGCATCGCGGGGACTGTGTTGAATTTAAAAAGCAAATTGAGAAAGAATGTTCAGAGCTGAGAGAGGGGACGGATTTGTGGTTATTTCTGGTTTTAAGAGTCACGCGTAGTTATTTGCACTCCAATACCCCTGTGCTGTGCATTTATTAACCATATACGCTCCTTACTAAAATCGTACTCTTGTATGAAACAAACAAACGAATAAATTAACTAATTAGCATAGGAGCTCCTAAATCACAGAAGGAATGAGGTTGCAAGAGACCTCTGAGATCATCGCGTCCAAACCGTGCCCCAGCATCACGCTGGCAACCAAACCACGGCACTGGGTGCCACCTCCAGCCTCTCCCTAAACACCTCTAGGGGCGGTGACTCCACCACCGCCCTAGGCAGCCCATTCCAATGTCTGATCATCCCTTGTGTGCAGAAATTCTTCCTGATGTCCAACCTGAACCTCCCCTGGCACTGGTTACGTCCCCCTCTCCTGTCACTTGTTACCTGGGAGAAAAGCCTGGCCCCCACCTGGCCCCACCCTCCTTGCAGGTGGTTGTAGAGAGCGAGAAGGTCCCCCCTGAGCCTCCTTTTCTCCAGGCTGAGCCCCCCCCCAGCTCCCCAGTGCCGAGCACAGGGGAAGAATCACTTCCTTGAGCCGGCTGAACACACTGTTGCTGATACAAACTAAGCTTAATCTCCCACTCTGGCAACGTCTGGGGTGGGAGACTCACCAACTGAACCTTTCCTCTCAGGTTACACCTGCTTTAGCCAATAATATAATATGATCAGGATAGAGATTGTGGTCAGTGACACTCTGGACAGTGACAATCAGTCAGTAACACTTGGGGATCTGATTGGGGTACCCTGTTCCCCCTGGTTATGGACCCAGAATGGAGATCCCACAACCTGACCAGCCTCTTCCAAAACCTGACCACTCTTGGGTGGGTAAACTGTTTTCCCTGTCACATTGAAATTTCCCTTGCTACAGCTTCTGGCTGTGCATCTTACCCCTCTAATTGTGCCCTCTGAGATGAGTCCAGCTCTGTTTTTTCTTTAACCCACATTTAATAGTCATATACAGCATATAAAGACTTTCCAAGTCTTCCTTTATTTTCACTAAATGATACATAGACTCCATCAAATTTCCTCTGATGAATAGATGGGAAATCTGAGAGTTGGAGGCAATAAGTGTAGTGGTTCCTGTTCCAGCATCACATTAGGTACAGGCTGGTGCTCTCCCTGGAGCCTACTTGACTTGGGATGCTGTGGATTTTCCCCTTCAGAGTTCCCTAAGCAATTCCATACATTTTATGTTAACCAACTGCCCAGCTTGTTGGAGATGAGATTCCCTTTTCCCAAAGTCTTCAGAATGATTTTTAGCTGCATTGACAATGCCTGCCGAGGTGTGATGCTGTTGAGGCATAGGGGTGCCTACCCACCTGATCCTTATAGTCCCATCAATTTGATTATCTAGTCCCATCAATTTGATTATCCTCATCAGCTGCCAGGCAGTGCCAGCTCCTCCTTTAATGCAGCAAGCCCAGGGTGGCAGCAGGATGCTCTGTAATCCATGGCACTAGTTGTCAATGGTTTAACTGAGCTCTGAGCTGTACCCCTGTGCACTTAATTACTTTTTTCTCAATGCATCCCACCTGCTCCAATTTTCCAACATCCCCACAGCTGCTGCAGAGGGATTCCTAAGGCTGTTAACTGAAAATTTCCCACATATTCTTAATGTTTGTCTGAGCAAAGGGCTGCTGAGCGGTCACACTTGGGACATGGCTCTTCTGTCTGCGTGGGTCTGTTAATCAACAGCAACTGGGGCTGTCTTACAGGCTTCTGGTTTTAATTAATCACAAATGTCACTGTCCCAGCTTCAGGGTCCCTGTTGGTGACAGTCACAGGGAGCTCACTCCCTGCTCCCACGGCAGCTGGGGCAGCACAAGGTGTGATGTGATTTGGCTGGTTCAGCATCAATAGCTCCTGATCATATGCAGTCTAGAAACATTCTGGTTCAGGGCTGAGGGAGATGCTGCCAGAAATGTGACAGTTCCAGCAATCTGGAACTGTGAGGTCTGGAAAATGTGAGGTCTGGAAGGACTTCTTAAAGTTTTCTTTGTACATTGTGGTGTCTGTAAATACCATTATTTTCCAGAGGGAGTAAAAATGGGGTGGAAAAAGTCTGTTTTTATAAAAGGCACCTGGAGTTGGCTGACAGCTTTTTGATAGAGAATTTGGAATACAATAGAGCCTGATATCAATACAAATAATTAGAACATGTTATGCGTTGCTTGTATAATTACACACAGTCGTGTTTGTGCTGCTATTTGTTGACTCCTGTTCTCTGCTCTGTGCTCTGGAGAACATAATGCCACTTAAGCCTGATGTTTTATACGCTGTTTAAGGTGACTTTATTTCTCCAGTTAATGTTCTGATGGGGTTTTTTTGTAAAAATGCAGAACATTTCATTGTTGGTAAAAGAAAGTGAAAGTTATAAAAATTTTTAAAACGTGAAATGCAGCAACTTTTTGTGAACAAAAGGCATTTTTGTAAATAAGGGTGTTGGTGACTGATTTGAATAGGAAAGAACTTGACTGGTATTTGGGATGCTAAATAAGAAATCTGTTTGAGCTCCTTGTTGCCAAAACATTTTTTAGGTCCACCGTGTTTCTTTTTCAACTTGTCTGTTTTTCAGCCCTTAGCTCAGCCAGGGGAGAGGGGGAAGATAAGTTAAAAGCAGGAAAAGAAACAGATGACTCAGACCTCTGAATACACACTGAGTAACAGTAGCTTACCCAGAACAGTACTGGGAAATAAATTTAATGAGGAGACAGGACAGACTGCACTGACCACGTGCAGAAAGTCAGATGTGCTGACAAGCCCTGGCTGCACCCATCCCACCCCTCCTAACTCCTTGCCTTCTATTTTCATGGGTCTGATCTTTCCAAAATACCTTGATCCTTACCTTCTCCAGTCTTGGGTTCCTTCCATAAGTATTCTTAGTAAGTTCTGAACTATCCTGTGTTGTATCAATCCCCTCATCAGTCCAAAAGATGTGCAGGAGAACCTTGTCATTGTTTTATTGATGACTGTCCTGGAACAACCCTGGAAGGAGATGCTGCTGGGGCTCTTTGTCTCTGGATAAGTTATTTGGGTTTCCTTGCCTGTTGAGCTTTGCTCCTTCAAGCTGAAGACTCCTGTGATAGTTCAGAGTAGCCAGGGCAAGGTATTACTCAGGTTCTCCCATTTACCACTATCTCTCTGGGCTTCTGAGTGAAGATGAACCTTTTCTCACCCAATCTGACAGCTCTTCCTCCCTGCAGCTTTCTCTTCTCCAGGCTGAGCAAGGCCTGTCCTCTCAGGAACCTCTAACATGACACATAGAAGTAACCAATGTCCCTGGACAGGGAGTGGTTCTTTTCCTTGTCATCTGGCTCTGAGCTCTCCACATTAAGGTGCCAGACCCCAAGAGAGGGGCTCTAAAATGATTGTGAGTCCCAGTCTAATGTGGGCAGATACACTGGCTGCTCCATCCCTAGAAACATTTGAGTTTGGGTTGGATGGGGCTCTGAGCAACCTGATCTAGTTGAAGGTGTCTCTGCTCATTGCAGGGGGTTGGACTGGATGGCCCTTAAATGTCCCTTCCAACTCAAACTGTTCTATGATTCTGTGACATTTGTCTTCCTTGGAGTTGCCTTGGACGAACCTTTGTCTTGTGGGTCCCCTCCAGCTCAGGAGATTCTGTAAGTCTAAAGTGTGTATTGACAGTACAGATGTACCTGGGTGGATTTAAGGAAGTTTTCTGAATGGTCTAGTGGCATCTTGACTGACTTGAGCAGAATCTGTGATGAACCAGATTCCCTTCTGCTAGGAAAAAAAAAAAGAACACCAAAAAACCCCCAACAAAACAAACCAAACAAAAATAATAAAAAAAAGAAACAGAAAAAAAATAGAAAAGAAAAATTACTGTATGTAGCTATAATTTTACCCTACAATTTAAATCTCCTTTCTTTGTGTTGCCTCATATAAAGGATTAATCTCTGCATGTCTGCATTATATAGATACAATTTTCTTTCCTTTGTGATTCATAGTCTCTTATTCACATGAATAATTCTTTGCTTGCTCTCTACATTTTTTTCCAAGATAAATTATTTCATGCAACACTACTTGAAGTGCTGCGTTTTAAACATTAAATTAACCTTGGATGTGAGACATAGATCAGCAACATTGAACAAGGAATGGATTTCTATTAAATAATTGACAGATTCTTTTAAAGGGGTGATTAAGCTCTTGAAGGCTGTGACACCCACTTCAATTTATAGCAGTTGGGATTGAGCAAAATGATGCATTTAGCTTGAACTTGGCTCATTAGTGCAGGTTTTCATTAGGGGTAATTCTGCTTCAGTTCTGCAACTGTACATTTTATTTAAAAATGTAAAGCAGTTTGTATGGACTGTGAATAGGAACATAGGAAATTACTGCTGGTACACTGAAAAAGGCATGAAAATACATAGTAGGAAAGAGTATTGCACAGGGAAACTTGAAAGGCTTTGGAAATGTCCCCAGGTGGTTGCTCTGGGAAGCTCAGTCCTGTACTTGGACCATCACCTGGAGGTGGCATTAGCATTTTTCTGAGTGTGGGTGTTCCCTGGTCATGGCCTGGATGTGACATCTCCTTTCCAACACTGAGGCAATGTGGCTTATTAATTAGAAGTTATTTCAAAATATAAATAAATCATGTCCATGGGATGTCCTTTACCCAAACACTGGCTGATACACTCACACAACTCCAGCAGCCTGGCGGGGCTGGATTTCCTCTTAAAATATCTACTAGTTCCTTCCAAATAAAGTGTATTTGTGCATGTGCTTGAAATTATGGACTCTGTCACTGCCAAGGAGGTCACTCACAAGCCCGTAATTCTAAGACACCTTCTGGAGCCCTTCTGGAGCAGGAATTGTGTTGGCAGCACTGCAGGCCTGTGGGAGGTGGGTGGGGGACCTGCCTTTGCCAGCAGCTTTGCAGATTCACACCTGGGAGAATGCAGCCCTGTTCCTGTGTTTCATCAGCATTAATGGTGTGGTCCAATATTTCTTGTGCATTGAAGGAGATTCCCTGCAAAGGATGTCAGAGATGTTGGAATCTTCCCAAGGTCTTTGTCAGAAGAGCCCAGTGCAGGAAATTCTCTCAGTGGTTTTTGCCTACCCCTGAGTGCTCCCAGGACACTTTCTCCATCAAGCAATGCTGTTGATTCCCTAACTGGCCTCCTGCTTTTAATGTTTTTCAAGAACTTCTTACTATGAAGTTCAATATCCATAGCAAGGTACTCTTCAAATGAATTTCCATCCTCTTAATTGCTTGTTTAGGTTTGCCTTCCCATGTTTTATGCTCTTCTGTTCTCTGCATGTGGGCAAGCTTTCCACCTCTTTAAGTTCTGACCTTTTCCTTCTGACAGACTTCTTAATTCCCTGTTGAGCCAAGCAAGAATTAATTGGGATTTTTTTCTTCTTTTTGGTCCATGTTTTATCTGGCCTTCTAACCCAGAATTCTGTGTAGTCCTTGGATTGTTTGTAGATGTGATGCTCCTGTTCTTTTCATCTTTTTTCTTGTCTAATAACCTTGCTTTTCCATTGTTCCATTTCTTCACATTTTTAACTAGTGCTTTTTTCCACTCACCTGCTCTTTTCTATAGCAACTTAACTGTGTCGTGAATTCCACTGAAGAACAGCTCTTCCAGTGATTCCACTTGAACTGGTTTCAAGCATCACTTGAGTTTAAATCTAAACCAGCACCTTTCATGTGGATTCCTGGATAGGTTCTTCTAGAGGTTTGGTGTTTGCATCTCTTCCTGATGACTCGCTGACCCATTCTGTGTGTAGGTAACTTAACTCCTCTTGTTCCTACCTCTTGTTCCTACCTCTTGCTTTCTGTGCTCAGCATTTCATGATCACTGCAATTGTCCTGATGGGGACCAGCAGTGTCCTGCTCCAGTGCTCAACTGGAATTAGATTATGGGATTCCTAACCACAAGGATTCTTCCACACTTCTCTTTTCCTGTAACATTTTCATGCTGCTACACTACAAATATATGTAATTCTCCAGGTCTGGTAATTTGACTGGAGCACAGTTTGCCTGTTTGAGGCTGCTGGACTCAGAAAGGTGGATCCAGTGCTCCATGCAGCCACATCTTTCCTCCTGGGCTCCATTCGAGGTCAAACCCTCTTCCATTCATGTAGAACATCAGCATTGCCCTGACTTACTTTCCTGGGCAGCACCTCTGGGTCACCTGCTGTGCCGACCAGTTAGTCCCATTTGCACACTCATTTAATGCCATTTAGTGTTTGTGGGTGGAAATTAGGTAACAGGTCTGATGGGAGCCTGCTCTGGCAACTCCCTCTTTTAAAGTGGAGACTTGCAGGCATCATCTTGTACCCTGAGTTTGTCAGACCTACTCATAGGTATCATCTTGTACCCTGTGCTTGTCAGACCTACCTTCATTTAACTGTTAAAAATCAATGGAAGAAATGACTGGAAGAGCAAAACAATAACAGCAAGAATTTTCATAAAGCTTTCCAAGGATGGGATGTTAAACTGACGCTTAAAAGCCATTACACTGCTTTTCTGCTCAGGACTATTGCTGTAAATGACTGCTGCAAAAATTAACCTGTTAAAATGATACATAAAGGATGCAGTCTTAAAGAAAAACACACTAAAATACCACCCACCTCCTGAACACTTCAGTATCAGTGTAACTTTCTGCTGGTTTTTTTTTATTAAAACCAGCAGAATCCACAAGTGGGTTCTGTTTATCATGCTGTGTGTTGTTTAATAAGTCTATAAACTCAGAACTACAGATTCACTGATTGGTTTGGATTGGAAGAGACCGTAAGGACCATCTCATTCCAACCCCCCTGCTTTGGGCAGGGACACCTTCCACTAGCCCAGGTTGCTCCAAGCCCCATCCAGCCTGGCCTTGGATACTTCCAGTGATGGAACAGCCACAACTAGTTAGGATTCCTGATGAAGCTACCTTACTGCTTGGAGTGGCTGGAATCATTTTTCCTACTCTTCAGAAGTTTTTTGTGCTGATCTGTATTTCCCTCTCCAGGTACAAACCATCAGTTGTTGGCCCTGGCCTCAAACTGGTAGGAATGGGATGGATTGAGCTTCTCCTCTCCCAGCAACTTTCATTTAAAGCTCTTGTTGTTATATCCTCTCTGTTATTAAATCAAAAACTTGTTTTAATAACTCTGGTATTGCAGATGGTTTGGATTCCTCCAGTGTGGTTTGGCTGATATTTTCTTAAGAACTGTTTTGTTGTTGCATTAAAAAGCTGTTTCATTTTGTAAAAAGAAAAGGTGTGGCACTGTGCTTTTACCCCCCTCCATTCTTCACTCCCTATCAGCGTAAGGAGGTTTGGGAACAAAGGACATGGCCTCAAAACCCTTCACTTCTTTACAACCTTGGCTGTTTCTATAAAAGTTCTGTGCAGTTCTGCTCATTTCAGAGTTGCAAACAACAAGCAAGTAATCACAGAGTTGCCAGACCCAGTTTGAAATACAGGATCACAGCCCTTTGTATAACTCATAAATTGTGAGTTATGGCATCGTTTCAATCTGGAACTTCATCCATCTTTTTGTCTTGCTCCCCTGGTAAAGCAGGACTGGTATAATGGGAACCTCAGCTTTCAGTTACAGAAAAGGTGTGAAGCACAAGTAGAAATTAAATTCCTTGGGAATACACTTAGTGAAAGCCAACAATATGTACTTGTCTACCACTGAGTTCTATAATTGCATCTGAGCTCTCGAGAGGAAGGAGCTGTGTAATTTACACTATTGTTGTAATATTTCATGTAGGAATATGATGGATGCCTTGTTCTTCCTGAGCCCTGTTGTTAGGGAACTGCTGGAATCCTGGAGCACACCCCACTATTAACTATACTCCTGTGTGTAATGACATGCATGTCTTTTTTTGTACAATGTTCTTATTAGTTACCTACACTCAGGCTGACACATTTCTGTGAACGTTGCATTTGAAACAGTTAAAAACCAATTTAATCAAAACCTCTGCGACTATTTGCCAATGCAGATGTTAAGGAGCAGGAGTCAGAGACCATTGTCTCACACCTCAGTGCTTGGAAAATAATTATGAACCAATGTTTGTCATGTTCCTGCTGGAAATATGGAACCAGTGCAGCTGAACAGCAGGGCTGTGCTTGGGACATTCACACAGCAGGGCTGTGCTTGGGACATCCACACAGCAGGGCTGTGCTTGGGACAGTCACACAGCAGCTGGGAACAGCAGGCTTTGTTGCTCCCTGTTTGTGCACCCCTTGCATGGTACCTGGCAGCCTATTCTTCTCGTATTCCCCCCTTTTTATTCCATCCTGTCCTACCAGATGACTGGCCTGATGTCTCCTGAGATTCCTACAGAACTTTGTTGTCCTCCTGTGTTTAAAGTAGAAGAGAGAAAGCACAAGCCATGGATGGATTTCATGTCAGCCAACCTTCTACCCTGCAGCCTATTTTAGATGACTATACTTAAATCAAACCTTTTTTTCCAGTTTGTGATATGCATTTTTTGTTTGCTAGAGCAGGTTTTTTTGGTCACAGAAGTGCTCCTGAGCCCATAATACCATGGAAATATGTTCCATTAGCTTAAATATGTGGTAACTTGGATGGCTTGCTTAGGATCCTGAAATTAGGACACACTTGATCTAAACTGAAGTTAGTGAAAAGACATTCCCATGCCTTGAGTCTCTACATTCACAAACACACCACGCTGGCAGATCCCTCAATATTCTAGTATCATCCTTCATCTTCATCTAATAAGCTCTTTCATCTGATATCCATGCCTGGGCTTTGTCCAAGGACCTTAAAAAGTTGTCAGCTGAGACCTTGGGCTTTACCAGATGGGGATTCTTTGCTCACCAGCTGGTCCAGCTTAAGTTTAGTAGCAAATCTGAGAGTTGACACTCCCTGGTGAAGCACCCACAGCCCTGGTGCCTCCACTGCTTGCACTGAGACCTACAGAGTCTGTGGCTGAGGGTCTGTTTCTCACCTGCCAACACTTACATCACCCTCAGACACAGAGAACAGAGGGAGATCTCACGAAAGTATAAAAGTTTAGGATTTAATGTAGGGTTGACTGTGGTGGTGAGGCACAGGCTCAGGCATACGAGGGTGGTGACCTGCTCACAGCTGGAAAATCCCATCTCCCCCTTTCCTCTTGCACTTTGAGCTCTTCCTTTCTCCTCTCCTACATCCTCCTAAATGAACAACCCATCCCTAATTACCTTTTCCCCATGTATCTGAATTCAAATATGGCATTTCTGAAAGTTACCCAGGTCATTTAGGTCTTATGTGGATGGCATTACCTGGGTCTGACATTACCTGGGTCAGGCACTACCCAGCTCCTGGTCCCTAAGGGGTGCCTCTGGAATTTGGCCATCCCTCACACAACTCCCCCTTCATCATGTGTTAATCCAACCATCCTTCACAGCCCTGTGTGTCATTTTCTTCACTTTTTCACTCTGTCATTTATGTTCAGCAGTTTCTAATGTTGTGTCCAGTCATTTTTCACAGTTTGTTCAGTTAATTAAACCTCAGCCCAGGGCCCAGACATCTTCTCACAGACCTCAACTAAAGCGCTGTAAGTTCAGTGCTCACATAATTATTTTTGTACAACATTCTCCCTCTCAGAGATCCAGAGAAACTGATAAACTCTGGGGGAAGATTTCACTGCTCCTGAATGGTCTCCAGTACCTGCATTATGGCTGTGTGGAAAATCAAGAGTATATTTTGCTGTTTAAATAGGAATTGGGACTGTTGTCAGGAAAATAATTAACTCCAAACAATAACATCCTTTTGCTCATAGACTGAGAAATAAACAAAATGCAGAATAAATTACAGGGACAAAATACATGTTCTGACTGTCAAGGTGATTTTCAAACATCCTTTTTCGCTTTTAAGATATTTTTCCTTTAAGATACAACATATGTTTAATACAAGAATGTGAATCAGAGTAATACACAAGATGTTTTATTTTTCTGTGCCTATCACTGTCAGCAAAATAAATTGTTGCCTTGTCTCTATCACACTTTTGCTGGCTTTGATGGATTGTTTAGGGCTCCTGCTCTGGACTAGCCTTGCTCTTATATCTCCTCTTAAAACCTTAGCATCAAACATCACTTCTTGCAGAATCCAGTTGTTCTAATTGAGATAAAAATAAGAGATTTTGATTTAAGATCCCCCTTTTTTTTTCCTTTGGAATAAGATTTAGGGAGGGCTTAAGAAGATGGAGCAACCACAAGGCCCTGCCTTAGAATCCTTTCAAAGTGTTCTCCTTCATAAAGTTTTGCCCTCAAATTTCTCAGGCCACCTCAAGCTTTTCCTCCTCCTTTGGGTTTGGAGTTCAGGTGTGAATGGGCCACCATCATCTCATGCCACATTGTTGGTGATCTCTGTTTTACACACAGTTGCACTGAGTTTTCTCGGTGCCATCCCATTGTCCCTTTTCTACAGTGTAAATACTTGCATGTCTTTGGAGCAGTTTTGTCTCAGGTAAATGACAATGTCCCCCCAGTCTCTTCAGGGTGCCTGTCCATTCCTCATGTCCAACACACTCTTTTCTTCCCCTAAAACCTGCAGCCACCTTCTCCCTATTAAGGAATTCACCTGCTGTGGACAACACTCCCAATGGCCTTTTTTTTTTCCCCTCAGGAATGAACACACTGCAGAAGGTTTTACATCTGTCCTTGAAAAGCTTTTCCTACTGCGCTTTTCAAAGGCTCTTTTTGTAGTTTTCAAAGGCTTGACATCTTCTTTTCCTTTTCTCCCACAATTTGCAGCCCCCTGCACACTTCTGCTGGAATTGGAGTGTTTGCTGTCCCGCTCCTCATGGCACTTCCTGACCTTCTGTTCCTGAAAAGGATCACTTTGACAATTTGTTTTGTAAATGGTCTATTTTTTTCCCTCTAAGCTGGAGTGCATCATTATTGATTCACAGAATCCCAGAATGGTTTAAGTTGGAAGGGACCTTAAAGACTATCTTGTTCCAACCACCTGCCATGGACAGGGACACCTTCCACTGTCCCAGGTTGCTCCAAGCCCCATCCAACCTGGCCTTGGACACTTGCAGGGATGGAGCAGCCACAGCTTCTCTGGCTTCTTCCCTCACAAGGAAGAATTTCTTCCCAATATCCCATTTAAATCTGCCCTCTGGAGTGACCTTGTCCTGTCATTCCATACCCTGGCGTCAATTTGAATGCCTGAAATGTGTTCTTTTATGGGGAATTAAAATCAAAAGGGCAGGAAGAGGAAGGAAAATTAGAAAGACATCTGCATGCAGACTATATTTATGTAAATGGACTCATTTCTGAAAACCAGGTCGTGAATGAATTGAGAATTTCATATAAATCCCAAGTGAAATGCTTCAGATTTTTAGCTGTCGCTTTTTTCTCCTCTTCTTTCCTCTGTCTTGTGGCTTAAGCTGAAGGTATAAAATCCTCACTGGCAATTTGCTCTGGATTTTCCATCCTAAATTTTGGGTGGCTTGGAGTCTGTAAAATAAACAGTAATTTACTGCTCTGGTATTAATTAATTGACATCAAAATGCACATCAAAACGTTGAGTATGTTCAGTTTGTTGTAGAATGGGAGAGCCAGATGAGTAAGAATTTGTTAAATACTAACGAAAGAAATCAGAGTTTAGGCAAGTAATTATTGGCTTTAAGGTAGAAAAGGTGGGCAACTAAAATGATTTGTGAAAATTCTGAGTGAAATGTGAAGGATTTCTTAGTTCCTGCCTGCAGTCTGACATTAAAACACTAGAGAGAGCTCATGATTCATGGTTACTTTTTTCCAAAGGCTTATTTAGAGAGCTGAGCCTCCTCATGTTCTCCTAGCCATAAATAAAAGGGAAACTTTCAACAAAATATTGTCTTTTACTCCATATTATGGCAAATTCTTTGGCTAATTAAAGTTGAAATGTAACTTAAGATTCAATAATGTTTTCAATAATGAATTTACAAAGTGGGTTTTTTACAGATCCTCATCTGCTATTTATTCAAAATAATATTTTATTTTCCTTACCAGTAACTGTTCCAGGTGTTGGGAACTCATTTAGCACAGATTTTTCCTTTTTCCCCTCCTGAGAGCAGCACATGATTTTCAGTGTAATGTCAGAGCTTTTTATCATGCATTTTTGGGATATCTTCACTGTCGTAGTGGTCCCAACTATTCTAAATTTCCGCTGTGGTTTTCAGGAGCATTTGGGTAAATGAACCACAAGCAGGAGCAGCATTTCCGCTCCTTGATTGGATGAGCAGCTCTGGCATGAACAACAGACTCGTGTGTGCACAGAGAGTCTCTGGAGTCTCAAATATGCACCCATGAGATCTCCAAACTCATTTCTGATGAGTATTTCTGCTAAAAAAAGGAATGCTTGGCTATCTGCTGGGAGCCAATCCAGAGGATGTGTGTCCCAGGCTCCTGCAGGAATCCCTACTGCAGGGTTTGAAGTCCAGCCTTTGGAGGTAATTCCATGATTTGGAGCACCAAGAGGATAAAATCCTGATGTTTTGTAGGCTAGATCTGTCCAGGTCTGGTCTAGTGAAAGCTGTCCCTGTCTGCAGCAGAGGAATTGGAAGTAGATGATCTTTAAAGTCCCTTCCAACCCAAATGATTTCATGATTCCGTATTTCTATGACACTGGATACTTTAGAAGTAGGTGAAAGAAAATATATAGTGGACAGATCCAACTAAACTCAACTGAACTTTGCTTCTATTCATAAATATACTTTTAATGGCACCCAACAGACCTTGTTTTGATTGGATTCTGTCTTGGATTGACAACAGTTCTGATGATGAGGACACCCATCCATACATAAAAGAGTTTAAAACCAAAGATTCACAGACATTGAGTAAGGAAGGAATTTAGTGAGATCCATGAAGGGCAGATGGTTTGGGCTGGAGAAGAATTTACAGCTTGTCTCCATCTCTCATGCATCAGCCTGAGTCACACAGGTTTTGGTGCCCATGTCAGCCTCAAAAAGAGGTGATTGGTTTGGATTTTACCATTTTACCAGTGACTTTCCTTGTGTATTAGATCAGAAAGACTCGTGGATCTCCAGCTTTCAATGGCAGAGGCTTCCCAGCAGTGGGCTGAAGGTGCAGGAGATTAGAGGACAGCACTGTACTTGCTTCCAAAGAGGTGTCTGTAGCCTCTTCACTTGCTCTCATTCTTTGTGAATGTTCTCAAAGTTTAATCCTGTATTTATTGAGACATGTTGCCCTTCTTATGTTTATGCATGAGCAAATATCTATTTACTCCAGTGTGGATAAGGGGCTGTGAGGTCACAGTTGTGGCTCATATGAATGTCAGTTCTTTTGATTGCTCTGTTTTTCAGGGTGTTTATTCCCCTCTAACAATGCTGTTCCTTTTTGGAACAACTGTTCTCATTAGTGTTATGTTCTTTAATGATAATGTCTAGTTGTTGGAGCCTCTGCCTCCCCCAGTGTTCCCCCAGATGTGTGGGGAGGTTTTGTTTGTGGTACCGGATTGTTCAGTGAAAACATTCATAGCAGTGGCTTTCAAGTGGGGAGTGGAGTGGGGATTAAATAATTGGTTACAACAGGAACATTCAATTGAAATTAGGTACAGCTAAATTCAGGAAAATGTGGGGGAAGGAAAAATTAATTTTAATTGTTATTTATTCTGGAGAAAATGTAAGGCCCAATCTTTCCACTTCAGGCATCCTGTGATTTACAGTTAACCTACAATTCAAACATTCATCTTCTATAAAATGAACTTGTATTTTGACTCCAATGTCAGTTTTGTTCTTCTCTCCTATAATGGAAAACTTTGACTCCAATATCAGTTTTGTTCTTCCCTCCTATAATGGACAATCTCTGAACTTGAACCCCTTTCAAAATTCAGAAGTATTTAAAATTTGGATTTAAAATGTTTTGTGCCTAAGGACTGTTCCTACTTCACGTGTTCATCTCATTTGAATGAAGACCTTGAGATCTGTCCAACCATCAAAGATATTTGAATTTGCTCTTCTGAAGAAACATTACAATTTTTCACTGGGGGGAAGGGAAAGGTAAAATTCCAATGGAAATTGTATCCTGCCTTTCCAGCAGCCCTAACAAGCATTTCTCATCCTGTTTCCATCCTTACAGAAGGCATGCCTTTGATATTAGATGCTTATTATAAATTACAAATGTCCAGAAGGAAGCTTTGAAACATTTAGGGCTCTAAAATATTCCTGTATTCTCTTTAGGATCATCACTCAAACTTTATCAAAAATATCTACAGTCTTATGTTCATGTTTTCTGAGAGCAGCTAATTATAGGTATTAAAACTAGCTGAAGTGGAGGACTTTTTTTCTTTCTTTTTCCTTTTTTCTTTTTCCTTTTTTCTTTTTTCCTTTTATGTTTTTTCCTTTTTCCTTTTCCCCTTTTTTCTTTTTTCTTTTTTCTTTTTTCTTTTTCTTTCTTTTTTCTTTTTCCTTTTTTTCCTTTTTTCTTTTTTCTTTTTTCTTTTTTCTTTTTTCTTTTTTCTTTTTTCCTTTCTCTTTCTATTTTTTCTTTTTTCTATTTTGTTTTTTCTATTTTATTTTTTCTTTTTGCTTTTATCCCTTTTTTCTTTTTCTTTCTTCTTTATTCTCTTTTTTCTTTTTTTTTTTTTGTTTTCAGGGTTTTTTCTTTTTTCTTCTTTTTTTCTTTTTTCTTTTTTTCATTTTTTGGTTTTCAGGGTTTTTTCTTTTTTCTTTTTTCTTTTTTTTTCTTTTCGCTGTTTTTTTCTTTTTTCTTTTCTCTGTTTCTTTTTTTTCTTTTTGCTTTTTTCTTCTTTCTATTTTGTTTTTTTCTTTTGCTTTTTGCTTTTTTCTTCTTTTTTCTTTTTTTCATTTTTTGGTTTTCAGGGTTTTTTCTTTTTTCTTTTTTTCATTTTTTGGTTTTCAGGGGTTTTTCTTGTTTCTTTTTTCTTTTCTCTATTTTGTTTTTTTCTTTGTTTTTTCTTTTTTTTCATTTTTTGTTTTCAGGGGTTTTTTCTTTATTCGTTTTTCTTCTTTCTTTTTTTCATTTTTTGTTTTCAGGGTTTTTTTCTTTTTTCTTTTCTCTATTTTGTTTTTTTCTTTTTCCTTTTTTTTTCTTTTTTTCATTTTTTTGTTTTCAGGGTTTTTTCTTTTTTCTTTTCTCTATTTTGTTTTTTTCTTTTTTTTCTTTTTTTCATTTTTTTGTTTTCAGGGTTTTTTTCTTTATTCTTTTTTCTTCTTTTTTTCTTTTTTCTTTTTTTCATTTTTGTTTTCAGGGTTTTTTTCTTTATTCTTTTTTCTTCTTTTTTTCTTTTTTCTTTTTTTCATTTTTGGTTTTCAGGGTTTTTTTCTTTATTCTTTTTTCTTCTTTTTTCTTTTTTCTTTTTTCATTTTTTGTTTTCAGGGTTTTTTCTTTTTTTCTTTTTTCTTCTTTTTCTCTTTTTTCTTTTTTTCATTTTTTGGTTTTCAGGGGTTTTTCTTTTTTCTTTTTTTCTTTTTTCTTTTTTTTCTTTTTTCTTTTTTTCCTTTTTCCTTTTTTCCTTTTTTTCTTTTTTTCTTTTTTTTTTTTTCTTTTTAGGAGGGGGAGGCACAAAGCCAAGATCCTCACTACAAGGTTGCCCAGTTTGTTGCCTGTGTAGTCCCAGGGAGCAGATGGAGGCAGAGAGAGGGACTTTCTCAAGTAGAATTGGCTGGGAAACAGTACATCTGCTTTGTGAAAAATAGGGACATTGTGGAATGTGTGTGGAATAGTGTGGAGCTGGAGCTTCCAGGAGGGGCTGGGGGGGAAAGCAGCTCTGCAGGTGTCGGTGTCACTGTCACAGTCAAGCCCTCCCTGATGTCCCGTGCTGTGTTTGCAGCGAGATCTGAGCCCAGGAGTTGTTGCCTCAGAGAGACACAACACCGGGAGGGGAGAAATGAGGAGAAGTGGGTTTGCATGTGCAATTTGCTTTTCTATTAGTCTTCCTTAGTTTTTAGCAATTTGAGAGAATGATACTTTTACCCTAAAATTTCATAAGGGTGTGTAGAAATGGCCTTCACATGGAACAAGGGGAAATGGGCTTAAGCTGAAGGACTGTAGGGCTAGATTAATGTGGTACTTTTGGGTTTAGTTTCAGCCAGGCCTTAGCTAGGCCTCAATTCCGCAGGCCCAAAGGATGTGACATAGAATAGAAGGGACAAACATCACCTGACTTAAGCAACCAAAGAGGTATTTCATATCATCTGACATCATCAAGAAGTGTCAAGAAGTATAAAAAGAGAGGGAGGTGGAGCTTCTGTCTCTTTTGGTCTTTGTCTTGGTCCCAGGAGGACGCACTGTCCTAATTCTCCTGAGATTAGGCCTTGCCGCCATCCACACTGTGTTTTCTAGGGAAATGAACCTTTTCTTGTTACTTCTTCTCCTCTCTTGCTGGGACTTTTCTCTGGAAGAGTTTTCGGGAGGTTTTGTGGAGTTTGGGTGGTTGGAATCTGTATTATTTGCTTGGGTGACTCGGTAGCTATTGTTGTTAGGTTTTCCCCCCTCACATTTGTATACATATGTATTATATCATATTCTGTCTTTAATTGTCTTTCTTTTGTATAATATAGTAAGCTTGCTACTTCAGGTTTTGGGGTTTTTCTCCACCCTCCTTTTCCCTTGGTTGTGGGGGCTGGGGTGGATGACCCTTTCACTCTGTACTGGACAGTTGGCATTTTGCCAGCTCATCCCAAGACAATTAGATATGAGGAATAAATTCTGTGAGGGTGGGCAGGCCCTGGCACAGGTTGCCCAGAGAAGCTGTAGCTCCCCCATCCCTGCAAGTGTCCAAGGCCAGGTTGAACAGGGCTTGGAGCAACCTGGGATAGGGGAAGGTGCCCCTGCCCATGGCAGAGGAGTTGGAATCAGATGATCTTTAAGGTCCCTTCCATCCTAAACTATTCTGTGATTCTCTGAAAATGTCACTGAAGAACTCCTGCACTCAGGTTTCTCATAAATTCTGACTCAACATAAGGCTCATCTCAGTTACACCCACTTGGCACTGAAGGAGCTTCCGTGGTCCCAGCAGTACAGACTCTGTTCATGTGGCTTCAGCTTGACAGCCTGATGGGCCTTGCTTGGGTCAACCTTGACTCTACTTTGTAAGGTTGTAGGAAGTGTAGTATTACAGAATTGTGTCTCTGGAAGGGATCTCTGGAAGTCTCTACTCCAACACTTTTTCCAAGCAGGATTCATCTCCAAGTCAGATCGTGTAGGTTGAGGTTTTTACCAGCTGACTTCTGAAAATCCCAAGGACAGAGATTCCACAGACACTCCAGGCACCTGTCCCAGTGCTGCACCATTCTCACGTTGTAAAAAGCCAAAATTTCACTTGGTGCAGTTTGTGTCCATTGCCTCTTGTCCTTTCAGCATTCAGCTCTGAGAATGGCCTGGCTTTGTCTTCCCTATAACCTTCCATTGGATAGGTGAAGGCAGAAATTTGATTCCTTGCAACAACCTTTCTAACTTGGTGCAATTGGAACAGAAAAGGAGGATAAATGCAGCCAAAGGAACACTCACTTGAAGCTGACCATATATGCATGGCCATTTCTCGCTGCTGACCCCATAGAACAGATTCCATCAGCACACCCCTATCCCCCAGGTTAATTCCTCTAAGCAATGCACTTGAGAGAGTGGAATTTTCCTGCCTTTTTTATTTTAACAGTTCTAAATTAGATAATTACTTAGAGCCCTGACAGATTTACGAGACTAATTGCCTAATTTTATGATGAAGCACTACTGAAAACAAAGATTACTTGATCTAAGTCACGTCTTGAAAAGGAAAGTCTTGCTGAATGCATTTGAATAACACCTGAGAAATGCACTACCTAAAGCCCAGCTGGTCACAGGGGAAGAACCAGTTTAGTACCTGGCCTTGGTGACCCCTTCAAGCTAATCAGAAAGCTGAGTTCAATTTCCAACAAACTTCTTATTTTTCCTACTTTTCTCTCCACTTCTAGTCATTCAAAACAACTGCTCATTCCAGCACTATGGAACCCAGGATGAATTTGATTCACTTTTTGACTGACAGCACTTTTGGATGGTTAAAGTCCTTGGGTACTCTGGAAGAAGCACCTTTATCAGGAAAAAAAAAGTAACATTTAAAATTATAGGAAATTTGTCTCTTCCATTGTCACACTCTGCTCGAGCTTTTTGCTGACTCTGTAAGATGTCACAGTGGCCACTGTACATCAAACAGCAGGTTTTTGGCTTCTCTTTCCCTTCTTGGGAAACCTGATGTGTGAGTGAGAAGTCCCAGTTACTCTCCACATGTAGCATTTTGTCTCCTTGCAGTGAAATGAAGCCAGAGTAGCCCCCAGCTAAATTTCTCACTGTCTTTAGTACTTCTTGGAGCACATCAAAATGGATCCTGGAGCCAGGTGGTTTTATCTTTGAGTGAGAATTATAATTTTATTGTATTTAATCACCTCAGAACCCTCTTTTCATGGAGATGTTGAGAGAACTAATAATGGGCTTTTCTGCACATCCATTAAATCTGTACCAAAACCAACCTGCCTTCAAAATCAGAGACTTTCATACTGAGAACTTCTACCCCGAAGCCAAGATCATGTATTAAGTGGGCAAGAGCTGCATTATCTCTGCAAAGTGAATCCAATGGACTGAGGATACCACAATTCATCATGTAACTTAGGGAGCTGGATGGATTTCTCCCTGTAACACAGATCATCTCACATTGAACAAGGTGCTGAATTTCTGGATGGCTGAGCTGGATTGCTTTGCCAGTGCGTGGGGAAGGTGGCATTTAGCGAGCAATTTGTGCCATCTTTTTCAGAGTAGTATCTCAAATAGGTGGGATAAGTTGACTCCAAGTGCCAGTCTGCCCTTTTCCTGGTAATGGAAGTCAAGAGGAATAGTTGGGATGCAATAACCAGACACGCTATTCCAGCTGAGCAGCTGGAGCTTACTGTCCTCCTTCAGAGGAGTGAAAATCAATGGAATTGTTCTTTCTTTGGTCACATTTCAGCTTACTTAGCAAAATTTGGTCAGAACAAACAATTAAACAACTAAACAAACAGGATATTCCACTGAAAGTTAAAGGAATCATAGAATGGTTTGGGTTGGAATGGACCTTAAAGATCAGCTCATTCCATCCACCAGCCAAGGGCAGGGAGACCTTCTAATAGACCAGGTTGCTTCAAGCCCTGTCCAGCGTGGCCCTGAACACTTCCAGGGTTGGGGCAGCCACAGCTTCTCTGGGCAACATAAAGGACAAACATAAGTTTATTGCAAAAACAAAAATCACAGAATCATAGAACATGCTGAGTTGGAAGGGACCCACCAGGATCATCAGTCCAACTCCTGACTCTGCACAGAACACCCCAACAGTCCCACCCTATCCCTGAGAGCATTGTCCAAATGCTCCCTGAGCTCTGTCAGATTTGGTGCTGTGCCCACTGCCCTGGGGAGCCTGTTCAGAGCCCAGCCATCCTCTGGGGGAAAAACCTTTTCCTGATACCCAGCCTAAACTTCCCCTGACTCAGCTTCATACCCATTTCTTGAGCCCTCTCACTGGTTATAAGTGGAGAATCAGTACTGCCCCTCAACTTCTCCTCATGAGGATGTTGAAGACTCAATGAGGTCCCCCCTCAGTCTCCTCCACCTGAACACACCAAGTGCCCTCAGTGTCCTCACACACTACCCTCCAGACCCTTCACCATCTTCATTGCCCTCCTTTTGACTCTCTCTAATGGCTTCATATCTTTCTTATATTTTGATGCCCCAAACTGCCCCAATATTGCAGGTGAGGCTGCCCCAGTGCAGAGCAGAGCAGGACAATCCCCACCTCACCCAGCATGATGCCCACCAGGACAGGGATGTCCCTCCTGGCTCCAGGGCACTGCTGGCTCATGCCCAACTGGCCACCAACCAGGACCCCCAGGGCCCTTCCTGCTCTCCAGCCTCTCATCCCCAGTCTGCTCCCACAACCAGGGTTGCCCCATCCCAGGGGAAGAATCCGGCCCTTGCCCTTGTTAAAGTGCAGTGCCAGCTGCTCTCCTGTCTTAGAGACAGGATCATCTTTATGTTGAATTGCTGATTAGGAACAGTGACAAAACTCTCAGAGATATAAAGGCCTGTAGTAGCTGTTTATAACATATTTTTACTGTTTTCCTGTGAATTCCAAGTGTCAGCCTCCTGTAAAAGAGCAGACAAGGTGCTGATATGTCCAGACTTTAAGGCACTGATGGTGCAGCTCTTTTATTCCTGTTTTCTCTTGTGGTTCCTCTACTCACCCAGTGTTTTTTCAGTACCAGCCATCCCACTGCAAATTGCTATGGCAATAGAAATCAGGCTCAGAAACAGTCCTTCCCAAATATGTAAAGATTTATTTACCCACATTATTTGAGTGAATACTTTCTCATGAATATTTTTGGGATAACAGTCTCGGAATGGAACAAATTGAAAAATTGCATTCAATATGAAATATATGGATGACAAAATAACAGGTCTTAGATGCCCAGTCGTCCCAGGGGGTTTACTTGCAGAAAGTAGGTATTCTACATACTTCAGAAATCAAAGACCCTTCCAGTGACAACAGACCACTCAGTCCCTGGTGGGCTAATTTACTTTTTTGGGAAACAGATCACTCCAGAGTCTACCAGACTAATGTAGGACACATCTACCCTTTCAATCAACTTCTCTCCCTGTTTTCTATGACCTGTGGTTGACCATACTAGTTAATTCCCAGGCCCTTTAGAGGAGGCAAAATTCAGCTCCTTTGGGACTGAAGCTTGGGTTTAGCTCCTTCCAGGGTTTCTCTGTTCAACAGAGACAGACCTGTGTATTATATGTCCTCTGATTTACATCTGAACCACCTCTGTCACTGCCCATTCTGCAGGAGCTTCTCGGAGCCTGGGGCTGTTTCCTGGTGTAGCATAGAAGATCAGCTTGGTTTAGTAAAGATCCCCTGGTTTGGCATAGAAGTTGCACTAAGGGTGAAAAAAACCAATCAAAACACACACAAAACACCTTTTGGTGTGTCCAGACTTCTTAAAGTCCAAATGTTTAAACAGAATAGTTGCCTTGTAGTAATTCTGTGCTACTGCTAAAATGATGATCCTTCAAAACACGCTGCTGTATTTTAGATGTGCTTCCTCAGCACTGCTCTAAGGCCTGTAAATCACCCCATATTGCCTGAATGCCACTACTGAATCACAGACTGAGGCTTCTCTTTCCTTAAACATCTTACCAGAGATATCTTTAAAATGCTTTCAGTGCATAGGTTTGTGTGAAGATAAATAGAACTGAATTAAGTGCAGTGGAGCGTTTCCTTTCCAATTAAATCACCCATGGAATTTATCACTCTTTTATTCATAAACTCATATTTCAACAAGTGATTTTTCATATTATCTTTTAATTAAAGCTGATTTACATCCCCGTAGAAGCTCATAAAATGAACTACCATTATCATGAGTCCATAATCAAGCACTTGTAGTGTGTGAACAGACCAGTAACTGAGCATTTCCCCCCCGCCCCCAACTGTTTATTAAGAAACACTTGTTAAATTTCCCTGTTTATGAGCAATTCAGTTCTGACAATGAATTTTGAAAATCAATCAGAGTCTAAACATTTGTAGTTTATAGCCCAGTCATGGATGGCCTGTATATTTACTGCAAAGTGAATTTATGCCATACTAAATACACTTTGGAACAAAGAATGAAATAATTTCATGACTCAATTTTCTACTGGGAGAAATTTTTTCAATTATTTTCTGGGAGGAATAGAGAAAGCTTTCCATGAAGCTTTGAAGATGTATAGAGTGGAAGAAGCAGCTGTTTTTGGGGTGCCATATAAAATGACATGACCCCTCCATCCAGATTTGATACTCTCATCAAGGAGTGTCATAATCTAAAGGGCAACATCAGCAGCACATCACTGTGCTTGTAGTAAAGCTCCATCAGACAGAAAAAAAAAAGACTTTTTAACAAGTTGATTGCTACAAAAGTTCAATCAGTTCCTTACTAGTGTGTTCTGAGTGAGTGTTTTGTCATTGTACTGTTGGGTTGCTGATAAATCCACTGAAAGAACATTCCTGCATCCAGCAATGGAAATTACTAAACCAGCAATCCCTGACCTATTCATGGCAGCAAATATCCCACCTGCTCTGCCTTCAGCATTACTGCACCTGGGTGAGCCATTTGGAGATTCCTGACGTTCATCAAGCACAGTTCTAGCTCTTTGAAAGGTGTCCATGGGTAGTAACTTCTAATGAATTATTCAGTTGGCTTCTCACCTTCTGCACCACCCTTAGGAAGGTTACCTGGGGTGCTTGAGGCCTGAAGGCAGTTGAATCATCCCCATATGTGATAACTATGTCATAGTCTTGGGCCAGTGCAGGCTTGGGATTTCCCAGTCCCATCTGTCCCTATTTGCATTGCCACAGTGTAAATGAAAGGGTTTAACCCACCCTTGCCTTCTTTTCCCTGGTTGAATCATCCAAAGAGAGGGAAAGGTGAAAAAACTACTGAGCCACCAAGACACTAGAGAGGTGTAAAAAACTGTGACAGAAAGTGTGGACTCCTGTAATTTCTTTTTCCTAGGTCATATATCAAGTGCCAGCTGAAGTTGCTCCCCAAAACATGAAAATATATCACTTTGATATTCTTGATATTTGTAATGTCATTAATCTGGTGAAAGGTTTAACCACAGAATATGTTGCAAAGTTCTGGTCCTATGTCCTCTAAGCTCAGCACTGCTAAGGCTCTTGGTGAGATGGTTATATCTAGTTTGTAGGCCAGATGCAGCCAGGTACCATCTCCTGTTTCATTGTACTCCAGACATGGTATTTCTGGCTCAGACTCATTTTTGGATGCTTTTTGTACTGCACTGGCATTGTCTGCATTTCTTGCCATTGCTTTTTTTCATCCCCACAATAAATTGACAGTAATGCAAAGATGGATGAATGAATATGATTCCAGGGGGAGAGCTAATCTGGCCATATGTGCCAGAGACTGTCAAGTGTTTGAAAAAATTATGAATATTTTAGTGGAAAAGCAGCAATTTATGGTTCAAACTTGTGCCAGGGGAGGCTTAGATGGGATTGAAACACTGGAACAGGCTTTCTAGAGAGGTGGTTGATGCTCCAAGACTGTCAGTGTTTAAGAAGCATTTGGACAATGTCCTTAACGTGACTTTTGGTTGGCCCTGAATTGGCCATGCTGTTGGATTAGATGGTCATTGTATGTCCCTTCCAAATGAATATTCTATTCTGCTCTATAATTTACACAAAGGTATTTTCAATGTAATTTGGGAAAGGAAATGTTTGGTTAATCACAGAATGGTTTGGGTTGGAAGGGACCTTCAAAATCAGCCCATTCCAACCCTGCCATGGGCAGCGACACCTTCCACCAGCCCAGGTTGCTCCAAGCCTCATCCAACCTGGTCTTGGACAGCCACAGCTTTTCTGGGCAACCTGTTCCAGTGTCTCACCACCCACACAGTGGAGAATTTCTTCCTAATACCTGATGTAACCCTGTCCTCCTTCAGTTTAATGCCATCCCCCTTTGTCCTATCACTGCACATCCTTGTAAAAAGTCCCGCTTCATTTTCTTTCCATTTCCAATCTGTTTAATAGGATTACATGGTATGGAACATGGTACAGGAAAGAGATCTGAAACCTTTGACATTTCTACAAGTTCTGTTAAGAATCTGTGAAAATTGCTGTCCCCAGTGCTGGTGCAGAAGACCAGCTCCATTTCCAGCTTCCAGAGGTCCCGTGTGAGGGGAGAACACCACAGATGCTCAGACAGCAGGAGAGCTTTGCTCAGAGGTGAACCTTCCTTGGTGAGGGACAATGTGAACAGGAGATAAAAATCAGATTGAATATGATTTTTTATTCTCATAACCTTCTACTTACAAACTACTTCTGGTTCTCCTTTGGAATGAAGTCAGCAGAGTGTGTTGAGAGTGTGCTGCAACTTGCTCTTTCCATCCTCAAAAAAAAAAAAAAAGGAACAAGAAAAAAAAAAGGCAGAGAGCAGCACCTACCCAGGGGCTGATACCTGCAGTTTTCAGCTGTTGTAGAAATGTGCCAAAAAGATGCTGTGCAGCCTAATTGAGGGCAATTCATTTACCATGAGTAAATAGTCCTGCCCATACAGTCAGCTGGGTGAGCTGGGAGTGCTGTGGCTGGACAGGAACCAGCCCATGCTGCAGCTTTCTTTGGCTTCTTTTCTCATCTAATGAATGAAATAATGTAGTCAAAGGCCGTGGTTGTAAGCTGGTGAGTGACAGCTTGCCAAGGATACTGGAATAGTAATTAAGCCACAAAAGGCAGTAAAAATGTAGGTAATTACATCATGTGCAACATGGTTTAATTGTTCTCTGCGAGAGCCAGAGGAAATTTGCCGTGTGAAATGTTGTTTCCTTGGGATGGAGATCCAGTCAGGTATTCTGTTTTCCTTCAAAGTATCATATTCTAATCCCTTCAAGAGGTGATGGATCAGAAAGCAGTGACTCCTTTTGGGAAAATCATATTTTTGAGAAGCATTTCTGTACCCTGATACAGCCAGAAAATGATCACCAGCCTCTGTCCTAAAACCCATGTAATGACACATCCATTTTCCAATATTGTACTAGGCTCAGTCATTAGCAAGCTTTGCTTTGGTTGAGGGTGAATTACCAGAACATTGTTTTACCTTCTAAACTGTGTCCTTCCTGTGTGTGATATATTTCCTGTGACTGCTGTTCTGATTTGTGTTGACCTTGGCACCTTGAAAACAAACAGCAACTTTATTTTGCTACTGCAAGTCTCGTAGTTGATCTTGTCAATAAAAGCTGTGCAAGTAGTTGGTTTATTATCCAGATAACATGATAAAAGAATTGCTATTAGAGAGTCCCAGGAGTTAAGCATTTATTGCCATGGGGCACGAAGCAGAGGAAGGTGCTTTAGGACTTGTAGCTGCTTCCTGAGTCCATATTTTCACAGTGAGTGATAGAAGAATCAGAGTATCTGACTCCTACAATTGGATGAGATATAATCCTGCTGGATGCAAGGAAGAGGGATGCTCTGCTTTTAAAACCCTTTCCAGAAAAAAGCCTATGGCTCCAAGTTACCACCTCTCATTTATTATTGTTTTTATTATTTTTGTACTTGGGTTTGTGATGTTTTTGTTGTTATCACAAGCAGCTTTAGCTGCATCCCAATGCCAGAGGAAGATTGCTGACTGGACAGGGCATTTTTATACAGACCAAATTCTGGAGTTGGTCACCAGAATTTGACCTCAGACTAAATATGTGCTAATAAAAAAATATTCATATTTCTGCTGGTATTGGGGGAAAAAAAATTGGTGGCCAGGAGCCAGAATACGTCTTCTTTACAAATGAGATAATGTAATTCCATGTGCAGTTGTGTGTGAAGTGCTACAGCAGTTTCTCCCAGGCAATCTGACCTCAGCTCTGGGGACAGGGAGAGCAAAAGGAAGGAGATTGGGATACTCATGCCTGTAATTCCATCTTGTTTAACTCAAACCCAAGCCCTGTGCCAGAAGGTTGCCAGCTAAGTGTATTATGGTGTAACCCTGCTTACATCAGTAGCTGATCCTACAGCTCCCCTCAGAGTGTTCATTTTTATGGTCATTATCTCAGCAGGATTTAACTGTAACTTGGAACCACAAGTGATCAACTCAGAGGAGAGAATTATTTTTAATTAGCTGTAATTGAATTTGGAAAGGATTACATCAGTGGTCTGAGATGATAAATCACTCAGAGCAACTAATTTCTCTGCTCTCCTGACTCAGTTATCAGAATTTGTCTTTCTCTCTCTGCTACTTTTTTATAATAATTGAGACTGGGACAATGGAGAATTTCCAATCTCTGCCCTGGTGAGAAGCTCCAGGAGTGCCTGACACAGAAAACAGGTCTCAGGAACTGTGTTCTCATTCTTGATGTTTTGTTATTTGGTGTGAAAACTGCCCAGATTGGGACTGCCTGCCCTGTGGAGCTTCAGCTGAGCATGGGGATTGTAAGGGGAGCTGGAGGAGGTGGAAGTGAGTCAATTGAAAAGAAAAAGTAAAAGCAAGAACAAACCAGCCTCAGAAGCACTGACAAATACAAAGTCTCTCTCCTTGAGGCCTGCACTTCTTTATCACCCTCTCAAACTGTGACATGGCACAGTGGACTAGAAATTGTAAGATTTGGTTTCCCTGGTGGAACAGTTCTCAGGGCTGCATGAGAACGTGGTGCTGTGGATTACCCTCCCTTGCCCTTCCGATGACTTTTCAGTGAGAACAAAGAGGAAAAGGCAGGTGCAGAAACAAAAATCTATTAAATTCAGTATCTGCTACCCTGGAGCTTACTGCAGCAGAGCAGAATGGACACTGCACCATTTCATTCTCTGGAGCTTGGGAAGGATGCAGAAAGATGATCCTCAGCCCTTCCAAGGGGCTGCAAGGGTCACTGTTGGCCTCTTTGTCTCTCCCCTTGCCATTCTGCCCTAGCACAGGGATTGTTTGAGCCCTTCCACTCTGCTCTGCTCTCAGCCAGGCATCCCTTGGGTGATGTGTGTCTCCATTTCCCCAAACCCATCACTTTTCTGCACTTTCAGTCTCTGGGAGGCTGGGCAGGCCACAGGAGGCTTCAGAAAATAGCTTTTCACCCAAGTGGCAGTGTGAGATTGTTTTTCACACTAATTGGAGTGTGAATGCATCCACCTTGGCTCACTTCCATGTGCCTTGTGCTCAAAATAATCAGTCACAGAATCATAGAACTTGCTGAGTTGGAAGGGACCCTTCAGGATCATCAGGTCCAACTCCTGACCCTGCACAGAACACCCCAAGAATCACACTGTGTGCCTGAGAGCATTGTCCAAATGGTCCTTGAGCTCTGCCAGCCTTGGAGCTGTGCCCACTGCCCTGGGGAACCTGTTCAGTGCCCAATCACCCTCTGGAGGAAGAACCTTTTCCAGTCTAATCTTCCCCTGACACAACTTCTGGCCATTTCCTTGGGTCCTATCACTGGTCACAAGAATGAATGGATTGGTGCCTGTCCCTCCTCCTTCCCTCCCGAGGAAGTTGTACCTGCAGTGAGGTCTCCTTTCAGTCTCCTTTTCCAGCTGAACACACCAAGTGCCCTCAGTGTCCTCACACACTACTCCTCCAAACTCTTCACCATTTTCATTACCCTCCTTTGGACACTCTCTAATGGCTTCATATCTTTCTTATATTTCAGTGTTCCAAACTGCCACAACATTGCAGGTGAAGCCACCCCAGAGCAGAGCAAGACAATCCCCTCCCTTGCCTGGCTGGCAATGCTGTGCCTGATGCCCCCCAGGACAGGGATGTCCCTCACAGCCCCAGGGCACTGCTGATTTGTGACCAAGTGGCCATCAGCCAGGACCTCTCAGTTCCCTTTCCTGGCACTGCTTTCCAGCATTTCATTCCCAGTCTGTTTATCCATCTGGAGTTGCCCCAACCCAGATGAAGAATTGGACACTTGCCCTTGTTGAACTTCCCATGGCTGGTGATTTCCAGCCCTCAGATCTGTCCAGGTCTCTCTGCAGGGCCCCCCTGCCTTTGAGGGAGTCCACAACTCCTCCCAGTTTAGTGTTGTCCACAAACTGACTTAATATTCCTTCAAGTCCTGCATCCAAGTCATTAAAAAAGATGTTGAAGAGCTGAGGATGGAGCCCTGTAGAAACTCACTGGTGACAAGTGCCAGGCAGTGTCACCCCAGTCACTGCAACTCTTTGTGCCCAACCCCTGAGCCAGTTGCTCACCCATCACATAACACAGTCAAACAGGTGTGTGCTGGACATTCTGGCCAGAAGGATCCTGTGAGAGACAGTATCAAAAGCTTTGCTGAAGTCCAAAAAGATCACATCTGCTGGCTGTCCTAGATCACCTAGGTGGGTTACCCTGCTGTGGTCTCCACGCTGCACTTGTCATTCATGGTTCTGTGGCTGGGGCAACACTCTCTCTGGGTGCTGCTCCTTGGGATGTGCTTTCCATGAGGGAATGCCTGGAAGACTGTGACACTCTGAACATGGTGCCAAGACTGAGCTGCACCCTCAGAGGTGGTTGTCCCCATATTGTCCTGGCAGAGTTGTTCTGAGGGCTGTAGCTCTCCTTTTGCTGTTCCCCCTGGAGAAACCCACTGTGCATCCCAGCCTAGGAACATGTGACTCAGCAGCCTGTTAACCCACACCTTGGGGTGGGAAAGCTCTTGTAGAGTATGGAAAACCTCTCACAGAAAATTTCATCTTTTCATTCTATTATTAGTATTGAACTTTTTGATAGTAAACAACCACTTAGGTACACTTCCATTGCCATGGAAGCTCATGGATCTCATCTCATTTTCAAGCACTCCACTAAAAGCAACCACCATAACCATTTCATCCTATCAATTATTTCTTTTGTGAGTCAAAACTACTCTCAATTTTGTTGCAAACATAAAATCTTGTTCCTAATACTTACAAATTATTGAAGTAACATTTTTTAGTGTTTTGAAACATCGGCTTCATCACAGTTGTAGCAATTTTCTTTGGCTCTGAAGTTTTTTCTGTCAATACTTTTTATGCACAACAGTGCCCTTTTTGAGAGGAAGAGAGGCCTTTTTAAATAAGGGAGATGGTTTTTGTGTTAGGCCTCTTCTTGACATGTCTCACCAACATAGTGTACAAAAGTGTTAGTCAAAATCTAATTGTGTATTGGTATAAGTGACTGAAAAATGACCCAGGGCAGTGGAGAGCTGTTGGAGCTGGGTAGTCACCTGGAGACACTGAGGAGAGCTGGACCCAGCACTCCAGATATGTCTCACCAATGGGATCATTGCATCCTTAAGGTTGGAAAAGACCTCTGTGATCACTGAGTCCAATCATTAACTCAGCACTGCCATGTCCATCACTAAACCATGTCCCTCAGTGCTGACACATCTACACGTTTTTTTAACACCTCCAGGGATGGTGATTCCACCACTTCTCTGAGTGGCCTGTTCCAATTCTTAACCACCCTTCCAGTAAGGAAATTTTTTGTAATATTCAATGTAAATCTCCCCGATACTGAATGAAAGAGAAGGGTCACCTCCCACTGACCTGCAGGTGATACTCCTCCTAGTGCAGTCTGTGCTGCTGCAAGGGCACATTGTTGGTGTCCCCCAGGACCTCCAGGGCATTTCCTGCAAAGCTGCTTTCTAACTGCTGAGTCCCCAGCCCAACCCAGGACATGAAGTTGTTCCTCTCCAGCTGCAGGATTTTGCATTCACCTTGGTTGAAGTTCATGAGATTCCTCTCTGCCCATTTCTCCAGCCTGTGAAGAACCCTTTGAATGGCAGCACAACCACACACCTGGTGTGTCAGTGGCTCCTCCAAGTCCTGTGTTGTCTGTGACCATGCTGAAGGTGCACTCTGTGTGAACACATCCAGTTGATAGATTAATCCAGTTAACAAATTAAACAGTGTTGGCCCCAGTATCAACCCCCTGGGATATGACACTAGTGCCTGGTCCCCAGGTGGGCTCATACCATGGATCACAACACGCGAAACATGGAGTTTGGTAGCTCTGTCACTTTTCATTCCACTAGTGCAGGATGCCAGGACTTACTTTATGCACATGGGGGACTAATTTGGCCCAGTTTTCTGGTAGGTGGCATAGAAACCTAAGCTGGAGATCAAAATTGTATCTCTGTGGTCAACAGAAGGGTACCCAGGCCCTCAGGATGAATCAGCACCTCTGCATGGCTTAGAAGGAAAGATGATGTTCCCAGTTCAGCATCTGCTGCCATACTGGGTGAGTCTGGCTGTTCTCTCTCTGGGTTTCCATTTTCTCATTCATCCTTTTGTTGTCTCCCCCACCTGAAATGTGAGATTTTGGGGAAATGCTCTCTGCCATGTCCTGTGCCTACTCCAGGCTCACAACAGTTTTGCAGTATCAATAACTGCCTGTTTCTGCTCTTCCATCTCCTTGTCACCTGGTCACTGGTTTTCCCATTGCCTTCATTGGGTTATTCCTAGTATACATCTGCTAAGGGAGGCATTTTCAGCTCAAAACTAGGGTATAATTCTTAAAGAAAAGCAAAACACACAAGTTTATTTTAAAGCCCAGAGTCTACCTGAGTGTTGGCAAAGGCAAAGCATTCCTTCAGGATTCAGCTATGGCAGCACTAGTAGCAATGACTTAATGACATTGGGGAGAGAAGTGACTCTTTTAGTTGCCAGCAGTAAGTTGGTTCAGCCCCATGTGTCACCTTCTGTTGGGGAATTTTTTGTTTCCTGCATATTTTATATCTTGATTTAATATGAATATTATCACATTACACATATGAACTAGTTGTGGTATAAGTTTACAACAAAAGGACACTTTAATTATGTTCATGGTGAGTTGTGGTCAAGTGAGATGTTAATATTTGACCAAGAAGAACTCTCTTGATGCCACATGGACCTTCATTCTGCCCTAGGGCTGGTGAGTGACTTTTGAGTAGGTATAGAAGATGGAGATGTATAAAATGAAAGACTGGATTTGCATCAGGGGGCAGATTAGATATTCTTCTCTAGAGACCCTGAATATAGTTGCTTAAACCCTTCTGATAAGGGGGTTAATCAGATTTTTAGTACAGTTCTGAGGAAATAAGTTGTTATAACTTAAATTTCAGTAAAATTTTACTATTGTGAGATCAGATGGCTCTCAGGTTGTACTAAAAGGAAAAAAAATGGAAAAAAAACTCATAATTCTTGCAAGTGTGAGTTTGTGGCCAATTTCTGATCAAATCTTGAAGATCAAATTTTAGGCTACCCTGAGAACAAAGACTACAAAGAGGAGACAAAATTACCAGGACTAATCCCATTGCAGTTCAAATTTATGGGCAGGATTAGCAGTTCTAAACCCTTCCTTTGCTATTTCAGGCCTCCTGAGAACCTGGAGGGTCACTCAGTGGCTGCAGAGCTGTTCCTTCCTGCAGAAGACTTTAGGGTGAGGCTGTGGGCAGTGTGAGCAACACTGGTGTGATCACAGCCCCGGGCTGTGATGGGGACCAGTCTGTGTGTTGTGGCTGAAGTGCTGCTGCTCTTGGACATTTTCACCTATTATATGAAGGCTTCAGGCTGTAAAGGAGGGAATTTTCTGTCTGACTTGAGCAAAAATAGTCTAAAAAGCTTTTCCAGGTTGGTGTTCAGGACAAAGAGCCTGAAGTTGTGCTCCAGAGAGACCAAAGACATCTGGACTCCGTTCTCAGCTCGAAGACAGATTTTTGGGTGACCCTCTGCAGGAGCCTTTTAGTCATTTTACCCCTCAGGTCTTCCAATATGAAAGAAGAATAACTGTCCCTGTCTTGCTCTCCTTGACTCTTTTCCACTCACTTTGCAAGCTTTTGGCACCAGGTTGTTCTCCAAAGGATGCTACAGCAACTACAGCAACAAAGCACCATCTCATCAAGACCCCTGATGCTGACATAATTAACAGAATTAATTGATATTTCCATCCTTCCCTGGAAGTGTTTAATTTTGCAGTGCTCTTTGGAGGGGACCTTCAGCCAGTAGTGGTGACGCTGCTGGTTCCTTTGTCTTATCTTTTAGTTGATTGTGTCAGTTGTGACCGAATTTTTTCCTTCAAAAGAGGTTTTATCAAGCCATGTGACTTGAGGCATCAGTGCTGAGTGTAAAACTGACCAGCAAGGGTAGAAAACCTTCAGGTTTTAGTTGAATGAGCATGGAAATGGGAAATCTTTTGCTTTCAGGGGAAATGTGCTATTTATTGCATAGAAATTTCTAAGTAGATCTGGCAGCAGTTGTCAAAGAACTTTTTGAAGGACCAGCATTACCTCCATGCTCTTGGTGCTGATAAATCAGCCTTTTTACCATGAACTGTACTGGACAAACACAGAAGTGGTGCAAATTCCAGGTAACATTATCTCAGCAAGAAAGGTTAAATACCTGCTAAATACCTAGAAATGGGATAAGAATCAATGAAGTGACTTTATCCTCAATAGATGTCTGTAATTTTGCCTTAGTTGCAAGGATATTTTTTGATATTGAGCTTCCCTGAATTTCATTTCTCCCAAGTAGGTACCCAAATACACATTTTAAAAATTGCTTATTCACTGGAAGTGAATATATTCATGGCTCTAACAAAATGTGGGGTGAGTGTAATTTCTTGTCCTTACATAAAAATTACTCAGAAAGAAGAAAATTATTCCACTTCTCTTACAAGAGCAGGCTGAGAAAGTTGGCGTTTTTCAGCCTGGAGAAGAAAAGGCTCCAGGGAGACTTCAGGGCACTTTCCAGTTCCTAGACCAGCTTCAAGAGAGCTGGAGAGGGACTTTGCACAATGGCCTGGAGTGATGGGATGAGGGGGAATGACTTCAAACTAAAAGAGGAGAGATTTAGATTAGATATTGGGAAGAAATTCTTCCCTGTGAGGGTGAGCAGGCCCTGGCAGAGGTTGCCCAGAAAAGCTGTGGCTGCCCCATCCCTGGGAGTGTCCAAGGCCAGGTTGGATGGGGTTTGGAGCAACCTGGGCTGGTGGAAGGTGTCCCTGCCCATGGCAGGGTTGGAATGAGATGAGCTTTAACATTGCCTTCAACCCAAGCCATCCTAGTAGGGAAACAGTACAAAATTCAAAAGCCAAGCCAGACTGGTTTTGTCAGTGTTCCTGGGCAAATGCACTGGTGCTGGAGCAAAGGGCTGGACAGATGTGATCCACCTGAGCCACTCTTCCAAGAGCAGCCAGTTGAAGCTACAAAATTAGAAGCTTTGGACTAGAAGTTGGGCTTCCTCATGGTTAAGACTTGCCACAGTCTTTCACAGCAATCCCATTGTACAGTGCTTTCGGGTCATGGTGTGTCCAGACCCAGATGTTCACTCAACCTTACCCTAATTATGTGCACAATTTAATCCCATGTACACCTCCAGGTGGTTCCTCACAATGTGACACTTCTGTCAGATAGAGCACCTCAGCTGTCTGCTGTGCATTATCCTTTTACTTTGCACTTGTTTCTCATCCATTTCTTTTTTTTAAAAAATAATACTGTGCACTTACAGCTGAAGGCACATGTGAAGTTGGAGTTCATGAACTTTAATTGATACAAAAAGTAGGAAGGAAAGTTAATCCAGAGCAGGACAGGGAAGTTGCTGAAGTGAAAATTTTGGAAACAGAGCTAATTCTTGATCTTATACGACCAGGAATGAGTGTAGAGGAATCCCCTAAATCTGCATTCTGTGGGTTTCACAGCAATTAAGATGATACATCATTTCTTTTGGCTGGAGTCTGTCTCATTAATGTCCTTTTGTGTTCATAAACATTCAGTTCCCTGCCATGCTGCAGCCTTGGCACATCTGTGGTTATCCCTGGTAAAATCAGGAAACCATTTTGGTTGGCAGTGCCCCCCACAGCCTCTGTTCCCAAACCAGTGCTGGTTTCTGTCCCAGCCCAGGCTACTCAAGCCTTTAGTTCAGCTCTGACAATCTCCAGCGATGGAGCCGTGGTTGAACATTGCAAAGGCTGCAACAAGAGGTTGTGGAGTCTCTGTGCTTGGAAACACTCAAACCCCATCTGGACATGGTCCTGTACTCTCCCTGAGCCTGCTAAAGCAAGGCAGTTGGGCTAGAAGGTATTGAGAAGTCCCTGCCAAAACCCCAGTCTGTCTGTGGTTCTATGAGATTACACAAACCCTCAGAGCCCTGTTCCCACAATTCACCACAGTCATGGCCAAATCAGTTTTCATTTTGTAGATGGGAATTTCTCTTCCTTCCCCTTGTAGCTACTGTTTCATGTCCTTCTGTCAGAATCACAGACTATTCTGAGTTGTAAGGGACCCACAAGGATCATCGAGTCCAACTCTTAAGTCAATGGCCCACACAGGGGATTGAACCCATGACCTTGGCATTATTACAACCAAGTTTTAACCAACTGAGCCAATCTCAGGGTCTGCTGTGGTCTGCTCAGCAGTCTGGCTCCTGGTGTCCATTTTCCAGTTCTTAGGAGCTAAAAGAAGTCTGTGAGACCCCCTTGACCTTCTCCAGGCTGAACAAGCTCTTTCATGCTCTCCTCATGCATCATGTTCCTTTATGTGCAAACTCCCAAACCACCTCCATGGCCCTCCACTGGCCTCACTCAAATTTGTCAACATCTCACTTGTGCAGGAAGACCCCCACAACATTCTAGATCTGCCCTCACAAGTGCCACATGCAAATAAATGATTATTTTCCACAGCCTTCCTAAAACAGCCAGTATTTTACCTGAACATGGTTTGCTGTCAGCATAGCTTTCAAATCTTGCCAACAGTCTAAGCTGCAAGTTCAAAGGTGGTTGAAGTGAGGTGAAATTAATCTCCATTTGCATCTTAAAAGGTCTAATTGATGCTGCACTGGATCCAGTTTCTCCTCAATAACTTTGGCATCTTCCTGGATGTGCAGTGTTCACCTCACACAGATGTACAGCCCAAAGCAAAATCCTGCTGCTGTCCTGTGACTGCTGGTAAAAAATCTGATATACCCAGAAAAGCTGGATATAATGTTGGCTTAAGAAACCAAAGGGGACTCTCAGATAGAAGGAAAATGGTTCCAATTACAGGCAAGGCCATTTATAAAACATACAGGGGAAAAGAAAGGGTAATTTATTGAGTTATTTTATTATTATTGTTATCTCTACTAATGCTACTATTTATTTGGCTGTGTCACAGTGTTCATTTATACTCTGCACACCAGCACCTCATAATTGTTCTGACAACCCACTTTGCCTGGAGTGCCTCTGCTTTCCTTGTTCTGCCCCAAAACAGGAGGTGTTTGTGAGAGAGGGGGAAGAGCTGCAGAGGGGAAATAGCTCGATTTGAGAAAGCCAGACTTACCAGACAAAGTAAGCTCTTTATATCAATTCTGGTATTTAAGGAGGGAAAATGTTTGCAAACAATTCAGATTTTTCCAGCTGGAAAGAATAGCTGCTGAGTTCCTGCAGGAATGATTTCCCCAGCACAAGTGACTGTGCTCTGACTGAACACGGGGCCTGGGGAGTGAAAAAAAACCAACCTGAAGGGAAAGAGAAGTGGGGGATGCTAAAGACCAGCAGATCATGGTACACTCCACTCAGCCAGGGTGGATTTTTGTGCCTTCCCACTATCTAAGAGGATTGTTTTTTAACTTAGGGCATTTATCTACAGGTGGCTGCAAGTTCCCTGGCTCAGACAGAGAAGCTACTGGTCCTCATCCAGAGCTCAAAAAGGAGAATGAAAGTAGTTTTTGTATTATTTCCTGAAATCATAGATTCCCAGAAGGGTTTTGGTTGGAATGGGCCCTAAAGACAATATAGTTTCAGCTGCCCCACCATGGGCAGGGACCCCTTCCACTGTCCAGGTTGCTCCAAGCCCCATCCAGCCTGGCCTTGGACACTTCCAGGGATGGAGCAGTCACAGCTTCTCTGGGCAACCTGTGCCAGGGCCTCACCACCCTCATAGGGAAGAATTTCTCCCTAATATCCAATCTAAATCTCCCTACTTTCAGCTTAAAGCCATCAGTCATAAATCAGAGTGAGGAGGTCCACTATTTCAAAATGCATTTTTGAAATAGAAGTAACTCATTCAATTTTGCTGTGTTTACCATGAGCAGTGGTAATGGGGCCTGCTGACAGAAGCTGAAGGCTCTTCCCAAAATAGAAAATAAAGTTTAAAAGCTTTTTTTCTGCATCTATTCCCTCAGGAGATGTCAGATTAGCCCAATGGGCAAATATGCTAGAATACCACTGCAGAAGATAACACAGAAAACAACCCCCCTGAGTTACTGACAGTCTGGACCTCTGGGGAAGCAGGTTCCTCCAAGGGCTGCCTGTGTGGGTCAGGCTCTTGGGGTCAGACGAGGGTTTCCTAACACATAAGAACCTCTGGGCTCACTGACATATTTCCAACATTTATTTGGAAGTCAAATCTCACAAGGTTTATAGAGGACTAAAGATGCATTTATTTTCCCCCCACATCTCCACTACGTACTGACACAAGTTCCCAACACCCATTTCATGATCTGCCACCTCCACACATCACTTTGGGACCTAGAACTTGTGAGAGAAAGATCATCCAAGGTAACTGCTAGGAGGCAGACCTTGGCTTCCCTGCCACTTCTTTCTTCTTCAAGAGTGAAAAAATCCTGTCTCAAACACCCCCAGATTCCCATGGTATTCCATCCCTACTGACTGCTAACAGAACAGGCTCCTATGGATGTGGCTGGAGCTGGGTTCATCTGTCATTAAGTCTAGGTCTGCCCAGAGGCATCTGTGGCACTTAGACTGCAGAGCTCGATTTTGTCACAGCTTATTTATTCAGAGGCTGGCCCTGAAAGTCAGGCTAACTGATTAGAAAAGGCTTTAAGTACTTATCCATTAGAAAGAGGAATTAAAATGGAATGGTATGGTGTTCTCAGATGTCTAAATTATATAAAGCTAGAAAATTCTGCAGTCCTTGATGTAGAAATAATGAAAGATTAAGAAACACTTGGAACAGACACAGTGTCCTGCAGGGATACATTAACATGGAATATAGAGGACCTGATAATCACCTGACAAACCTACACAGAGCTTCACTGGGGTTTGGGGAGGTGCTGCCATCAGCTGAGAGGCAAATCAGGTTTGACAGAGGCTGGGATGCAGGTTTTGTGGCCAGCAGGTGTCTGAGAGGCCACGTTGGTTGATGGTTAAAGCAGTAAACTCAACCCTACAGTCGTCCATTCTGGTCGTGGCTCTTCTAAGAGCAAGGTGGGAGATCCTGCACAAGGCAATAGTGCTGCAGGTTCTTGTCTGTGCAAACCAAAAGGTGATGCTCATTGCTTCAGCCTTGTCTTTGAGTTCTCCTCAGAAAAAGACAGGATATAAAATATAAATAACATTATAACCTATGTCCCATACTGTGTGAACTTCTACAGAACTTCACGCTGCTCTTCATAAATATTATATGTGTGACTTAAACATTTTCTGTGTCTCTAAAATTTATAGTGAAGGTGGGATAAGACTGAACAATTCCAGGAACTAGAGCTGTTGTAATTAAGAAAAATCCAAAAGATTTAAAATCTCTGAATTCATCAGACTCTCTTCTCACATTAGACTGTGTATTTTGGGCAGTTCTGTACTTACTGACAATGCAAAATTGATATGATATTGAAGAGACCAAATGCGAGTTTGTTTAATGGTTGTTTGGGGGTTTTTATTTGGTTTTTAGTGGAACCTGTAGTTGCTCTTACCATAACCTAAACCCACTATGACATTTCTAAATGCACTCCAGGAAAATAATCCTCAGGCTGATCTAAAGCCAGGCTCAGGTGATCCTAATTAACCCTAATTAACCCTGTTATCAGAAACACAGAGCACTGCCCTGTGGTGACCTGAGCCCAGATTTTTTCTTTGTAGCAGCTTCAAGTCAGCTGCCAGGAGTAACTTTAATTCCCATCTATGAAAGGTGAAACAGCAGCCCTCTGCCCTTGGCTTTTTGGCTCCTCAGCTGTGCGTGGGATGGAGCCAAAGGTAACAAATGGAAAGATTTGAGCCATGAAGTAAACACAAAACAGCCCCTGCTGTTGCTACAGGGAGGAAGAGATGCTCAGCCAGCCATCCCAGCTATGCATGATGCAATGGCACTGCCAGGGACAGCATCTCAGCTGCCAGGGCCCCAGTTTGGGCTGGGTTGGGTGGCTGTCTGGATGAGCAGGTTTGTGGGAGTGGACAGTGCCTGTCAGTGTCAAAGAACAGCCAGGAACTGCCCCCTGTGCCAACCTTCTCACATCACCATCAATGGGCTCTGTGCTCTTTAGGAACTGACAGCTGCTGGTACAACCATCTGCCCAAAGGGAGGGAAATGGCACATCAGCTGCTCAGGGGACTTTGCCTGTGGCTGTTGTTGGTGAAACTCTGAATGACCACTGGCAGGAGGGAGCTGGAGGACCCTGGGTGGGGGTGGAGGTGGTGTTGGGAGGAAGGTGTCAGTGTTGGCATGGAAATGTTCTCCCAGGGAAATGAGCTCTAACTCAGCTGAGCCTCACCAGGGGCTCTGTCCCCATGGTGGTGATACGTAGAGCTAATTAAGCAGGAGAGTTTTGCCATCATGCAGAGAAACATTGACATGAAAAGTGCTCTGCTGATGGGAATGAACAGGTCAAAACACAAGAGATGCCCTCTTTTGTTTGTTCTAGGAAGTGGTTGTTAATGCTGACAGGCAGGCAGTCTCTGTGGCATGGCTTCAGCTGGTCTCCACTCCTAAGCCACTCTGACCTCCAGCCCTCATCTTATCCTGCTGTTTTCTGTGTGTATTTCAGCTGGAATTGTTCTTGCAATATGCCTGCATCCTTTAATAGCTCTCTTTTTAATTCTTTATTCTCTACACTTCTCTTAATCTCTCATTATTCCCCTTTGTAATGCTCTTTTTATTGTAGGACTATTGTAACAGTGACTAATTATATTTTTGGAGGAAAAACATGTACTGGAAGAAATGGGGTCACAATAAAGCCATTGTGGAACTCTTTTTCCAAGCTCAACAAGATGGACCTGGAGTATCTATCCTGACCTAATGACGGCAGATGGTGGTGATTGTCTCATTTTGGCTGCAGTTACAGTGCTCAGAGCAGTCTAGGTCATGGTTGCGCTGGTTCAGAACATGCAGTGGATTCACGTGTTTGGTTTGGGTGGATGGAACAAGATGATCTTGAAAGTGCCTTCCAACTCAAACCATTCCATGAATCTCTGAACCAAGCCTTAAACAAGCTGCTAATTTGGATTTCTGAACTGCAGAAAGACCTGCTCTTTTGCTGTTTCCAGGACTTGCTGATCTTTCAAGATCACCTGTAAGAGAAGGTCCCTGGCCTGGGCTGAGTTGCAGAACCAGCAGTTTGCACAGAAGTCAAAATCCAGACCAAGGTACAGTGTGTCCTCACCCACAGGGCCAGATTACAACTTTTGAAGGCCATTTCTTCCAGGTTAATATTTCACTGCACTCAAACTGATACAAATTATTCAAAGTGTCTGTTCCATTTACTAAGGGCTTTTGTGAGTTCTTCCCCCTCTGTATAATTACTCAGTCACATAAACTGACATTTATTTATGTAACTTCTATCCCAAGTGGTACTAAAACCAGGATCAGAGGCTGTGCACAGTGAGCTTTAGAGTTACAGCTTTAGGGGTCTGCAGGACATGGCTCAGAGCTCACCCACCCCTCAAAGATTTGTTACCCAGGGGGAAACTCTCTTTATCCATATTTTACAGATCCTGAGAAACTGAGTTCCAAGTACTTTCTACTATGAAATACCTTGACTGAGAACTCCTGGTATGGCTTTGGCTTGGCTTGGCTGAGGAATTGCCTTCTCCTTGTGGTGAGTGTGGGTGGGTCAGCTGTGTCCAGACTGGAGGAGAAATAAGGGGATAACTTTCAGGTTTGGCTGTTTATGTAGGAGCAACATTTTGTAACATTTGATAGAGAGAAGTGTAGAACACAAAATGTGTCTGATCTCCAAACCTTTCCTTGATTCTCATCCTTGCAGTGACTCCAGTAATGTGTCTGTTCTCTTCAGAGTTACTGAGAAGTTATCTACTCATTATTGTGCTTTCTTTTTTAATTAGCCAGAGGTCACATTAAAAATTCCACTGACTTGACTTAAATCAGGGAGTATACAAACAATATGTTCCACAGATCTTTTTTTTTTTTGCCTGCTTTTTCTTAAGCCTTGTGGTTGGATTTGACTGCTCTTCATTTTCATCTGGATTTTGTAGGGAATGTCTTGTGAACATATGAAGTCCTTGGGGTTTGAGCCATGAATACTTGGGCTATGACAGTCTATGCAGAGCAGGTCCAGAGGACACCAAGAAGATAATCAAAGGGCTGGAGCACCTTTGTTAAGGAGACAGGCTGAGAGAGCTGGTGTTGTTCAGCCTGGAGAAGAGAAAGTTCCTAGGAGACCTTGGAACCCCTTCCAGTACCTAAAGGGGGCTTAAAAAGGTCGGATTTTACAGAGACAGGCAGTGATAGGACAAGGGAGAATGGGCATAAACTAGAAGAGGAGAGATTTAGATTAGATATTGGGAAGAAATTCTTCCTTGTTAGGGTGAGCAGGCCCTGGCACAGATTGTCTAGAGAAGCTGTGGCTGCCCCATCCCTGAGAGTGTCCAAGGCCAGGTTGGATGGGGCTTGGAGCAACCTGGGATAGTGGAAGGTGTCCCTGGCCATGGCAGGAGGTTGGAACAAGATGTTCTATAAGGTCCCTTCCAACCCAAACTGTTCTGTGACAGCCTTGGCAGTAATGACCATGAAATAGTAGAGTTGAGGACCTCAAGAGGAGCACACTGCAAAGCCTGGATTTAAGGACAGCAGAACTCACTTTTCATGGTATAACTCTGCTTTTTTTACCATCTTGAGATCTGGACTGTATCTGCAGATCTGAAACTTTTTTCTGTTAATAAAAAAAATATTCAAAAAGCAACTGAGAAAGGAGGTCACAAACACTTTTAATTTCCCAAGAAGTGTTCCTGCTCCCATGAGAGGGAGTGTGTAAGTCCTGAGTGCCACAAAGCTGTGAGACAAAACTGTTCTCAGTGAAAGAAATGGGCTAACTCATCCATAAATTCAAGTGGGAAGCTGCAGATATTTCTTGAAAACTATTTTGTGACTGTGAGTTCACACATTTGTGCTCACTTGAGCTTGCAACGTTGGTGTGATGTGAGTAGCCTTGGGATTAATGCAGAGCTAAGCAGAGACATTTTGAGATGAAAGATTCCTTCCCAACACTGTTACTTGTATTCTGCATAGTATCCTGGTTACTATGGTGATGAGCAGGCTATAGAATTATATAGATAGATAAACAAAATTAGGTTTGTGTTAAGGTGTTTAAATGTCTGAGAACATCTTTTATTCAACCTCAGCAGCTCCACTGCAGCTCAGTCTGTCAGAGCCCTGAGTCGTGGCTTTGAAAGTGGATTAAGCCCAAACAATTGGAAATGTTCAGGCATTTCATTTTTTCTGCATTCAATAGATTGTGTCACAGCATTTTTGAGAACTCAGCAAGCACGTAATTTTTGATGTCTAAGTATCAAATAATCCAGTTAACTACATGCCAGTTTATTGGATTTCCAGCCCTGGGCAGAATTAGGGAAAAGCTGATATGGGATTTGATTAGTGAAGACACAATGCACTTATCCTGTGTGTCAGCGTGGCTTTTGTGAACAGAGGTCTGTTGGACACTTGATCAAGGGAAATGGGAAAGCTTTGTGCATAAATACACCAAAGCATCTTTCAAATTATTTTAATTAATTTTGAGCAACATTTTGGACAACAATGAGCAATAGATCACGTGAATAGATATTCTTGTCTGTAGAAACGCTTTCAAATGATGAAGAACAAGGGTGACAGCATTCCTGTAGCTAATGAAATGACTTTTTGAGATGCTTTACTGGCATTTTACAAGATTGGCACTGAGCCCAGCACTATCAACAGTGTCATTAATGATCCCAAAGTAAATATGCAATCACGGCCAATAAAATTTGTGGGTGTCAAAATGATGAAGCAGCTACAAATAATAATGAAGACAAGACATTTAGAGAGGGCAATTTTGACTGCTTGTCAGAGAGGCCTGTGCAAATGTTCTTTTTATTGCAGACAAATGCAATCTGCTGCCTCTAAGAATGCAGGTAATTCTCAGAGAATAGATGGTAGTGTTTGGAAAACACTGACTCTGAAGACAATCTTGTGGATATAAATCTGAGCAGTTTGCAGTCTGCCCTGGTAGGCACAGACTGGGAGATGTTTGTGTGGTTTGGAGGGGGACATCTGATCAACATTTTAGGTGTTTTGGGAGAGGAGCAGTTAGGTAAAAAAAACACCTTAACTGGGAGCACTAGTCAGACCTGTATTGGTATCTTTTGATGTCAGGATATGGATAAACTAATCAGGGAGGAGAAGCAATACATAAAATTATTTAAGAGCTGGTGAAACCACTTTTGATAAGTGGTTAAATGAGCTGTCTCTTCAGTTTGTCAAAAAGATGACAGAGAGGTGACCTGATTGCACCTCAGAAGTGCATGTTCCACAAGAAAGGGTGAAGTAGTTAAGAGGCTACTTAAACTAACAGCAAAACAGCAAGAACCAGTGTTGGATGGCAAAGGAAAACCTGAGCAGCAGGGCCCCTGTTTTTACCCCAGAAGAAGTAGTCATTGCACCCAAGGAGATGAAGAACTAAACTCTTGATATCTCAAACTCCAGATAGTCTCTGTGAGAAATGCTGTTCCCAGGACTTTCTGGGCTTTGACCCAGAGTAGCAGTGAAATGACAGATGCTCAGAAGTGATGGGTGACAAACCCTTCCTGGTGTTCACACTTACATAACCTTTGCAATTCCAGCCCTGCTTGAAGTCCTGGCCCAGGATTATAAGGCAACACGAGTGTTTTGGGCAATGTCACCACTGCTGTAGCTGTAGTTTGTACAAAGATTTTCCACAGTTCATTAAAATTGCTTAGAGAAGGGCAGTAACAGTTACATAATCCCATTGCATCCTGTGATATCCTAAACCAGCTTCCAAACCTTCAGATGGGGAAAGCCATGTGGGAAGCACCTGTCTGCAACACCTGGAACTCTACTTGCCCAGATAAACCCCCTTGGCTCCATCATGCCTGGATGCACCCTTTGGAGGGCTGCTTTTAGGAGGAACACCACAACCCTGGCCTGTGGACACCTTCCTTCTGCACATGTCCAATCCAGGTGCTCACTCATCACCTTGGTGCTTACGTGCTGCTTAATGCTCCTCTCTGAGCAGAGAGGCTTTCAGACAGTATTTCACTTTATATATCTGTGTAAAAGGATTCTTTTTATAGCTGGAGCTGCTCAGCCTCACAGCAGTGCCAAGCTCCAGCCTTCTATTTCATTACTCGTTCCCCAGAGCTCAGATAGAAAACTTGCCTGGTGGTTGCTCTTAATGTAGTCACAGTCTGTTGTGCTGTGTTAACTTGTGAAGGCATTGTCTGGCAGAGCCATGTTAGTGCTGAAGGAAGAGAGGAAGGGGTGGGGGATGGAGGGGAGAGAATAGTTTTAATGGAAGCAGCAAGATGGGAATGTCAGAAATTAGCACAAGCAATCTCTGGTGCTGCAGCAAACCTCCCCCAGCTGTAGTTCAGGTCAGCCCCTGGTGGTCTTTGGGTGAAACTTTTTATACTGAGGTGGAGTCCTAAATTCCTGTAGGTAAATCATGGGTTTGGAGGCACCCACTCAAGGGCACATCTGCTCCCCTGAAAGGCCACTGGGAATGGCTCCATGAGTCAAATGGCCTGGAGTCTGATGGGTGTACTCTTTTATGCTGGAAATAAGATAGAATCATAGAATATCCTAAGCTGGAATGGACCCACAGGGATCATCTAGTCCAGCTCCTGGCCTTGCATAGGACAACCCCCAGAATCCCACCATGTGCCTGAGGGTATTGTCCAAACACTTCTTGAGCTCTGTCAGGTTTGCTGCTGTGCCCACTGCCCTGGGGAGCCTGTTCAGTGCCCGACCACCCTCTGGGTGAAGAACCTTTTTGTAATGTCCAACCCAAACCTCTCCTGACAGAGGTTCATGCCATTCCCTCACTGATCAGTGAAAGAAGAGATCAGTGCCTGCCCCTTTGCTTCCTCTCATTAGGAAGTTGAAGACAGGGGTGACGGTCAAGGTCTTTCACTTGGGTTTGGAGAGAATTGCAGGAGGACAGTAAGAACATCCTTGGTGATACTTGTTGCTCCCCACAGGCATCCAGGGAGTCAGTTGATGCCATCCTGTCATCACATCCATCTTCTCCATCAGCTCTCCTCATCCTGATGGTTGGAGGACAAGTTTGCCGGAGTTGGGAAGAAGTCAGTGAGGTCATACCACAGCTTTGGGTGGAGACAAGGGGAATGGACAGAGTAGAGGAGCAGCAGAGCCAGGATCAGGAGGTTAAGGAGGAGCCAGAGAGAAGGACCACGCCTGGGAACACTCAAGGTTCCATTCTGGAGCCACAACACTCAGGAGCATCAGTCAGCAGCTGAAGTGTCTGTCACAGGTACCTTCAGGTGTGAAGTTAAGAGGAGACTAAAAGTTCAGAAAAGGCCAAATCATTCCCTCTGTCCCCCAGGGAGACACTGGGTCATGTGTTTACAGCTTAAAAACAGGCAGGAGGAAATGGAAAAAGCTCTGAGTGATTTCAGCGAATCAGCCCCAAAGGCAGTTTGAGAGAGGCATCGGATGCAAAGATTTCAAAGAGGAGCACTTAGGAGGGGCACATTAGGCACAGCTTTGGCCCCAAGCTCTTTGCAGTGTGATCCAGCAGCTTTATTGCCTCTATAGGCTCACAGGCAGGGCTGGATGTTGTTATAACCCAGCACAGGGTGGACTTTTATGTGCACCTTGTTGGGAAGGGGCCAGTTCTCCCAGAACAGATCCAAAACAACGAGTCCCTCCGGCAAAAACTTGGCTCTTACCACTCTGTTATTTTTTTATTGGTTTCCTAAAATACTGAGCACTTCAGAGCAGAAACAGATGGGCAAAGATACCCATCACTATGAGCTCTTGTTCTAATGTTAAATATAATGCAGAGTTTGGAGAATGGTGGAATAGACAGCTTGGAGGTTGCAAAGGACATCCTTTGCAGGAACAAAACAACATCTGTGTGCTGTTGCTGCTTTATCATTTTATCCATTTAACTACCTGGTTTGTGTTTTTGGGTTTTTTTTAATTTGCTTTAAGCCAAAAACTACAGGATTTTACATTGAAGGTGTAAAGGTCAGAGAGCTACTAACAGACAAAGCTGATTTATTCCCTGTAAATATGACCTTAACCTGGGAGCACTGAAACAAGATGCAGTTTAGCCTTTAGGCACTTAATTTTCCCCAGAAATCTTTCTAAAGCTGGGATGATTATAAAGGTATTACCAAGGTTCATGACCTTTCCTGAGAAATCTGCATCCAATTTGAAGCAAACCTGGACTGTTCCACAGGTTTGCAAGAAACTGGAGTACAACTCAGCATAAAGTTCATCGATTCTTACTAACATTCCCCTAAAGAGAATCAGTCTCTAAAGGAAATTCTAGTAAATTTTTTGTGCTAAAATTCAAAGAAAATGGCAACACCAGAACCAGGTGAGTATAACTATAATGTACATGTTCCAGACTTCCTGCTCTTAACTTTGGGATCCAAAGTTTTTTAATGATGTTTGAATATTTCATATTATTAATCCACTACAGTAACATGTCTTTAACGGCTCAAGAAAATTATATTCTGGACAATACAGAGAGTTGACAACTATTTCCAGATGGTTTAAGGCAAGAGATCTGGCATTTCCTCTGTCGAGATAGAGGGCACACAAAGATGAAGTGAAGTCTCACAGGGTCTCACAGAAAAATCTGTGTTAGTTTGGGGAGTTCTCTCCTAGTCTGGTGTGTTAAATCCATGGGGTTGTTGTCAGCTGGAGTGTTTGAAGGCAGACCAAAGTGTAGGTCTGTTGTCACTGTGTATAATGTGGAAGTCTGACATTCTCAGGAGGGATTAGGTTTAATTCTCACCTGGTGTAGAGAGATCCAACATTTCTGGCTGTAGAGCAGCTTCAGACTGAGCATCAGCAAATCCACAGGGGCAATAAGACCTTAAATTCCACTCAGTCAGAAAGCCCAGGAAGAAACTCAGGTCGTCTCTAGTGAAATCTGGGCTGGATTATGGCCCCATCAAACCTTAAGTATCTTTGTTTGCTAAAGGAAAGATGTAACACAGGATCACTAATGGGGCAATATTGGCCACATTCTGCCATCTCATCTGTGACTGCTCTTTGCTGCATCACCAGCTGGAGCCAGTGGATGCTGCAATTCAAAGTGCTTGAAGCCATCAGAGCACTCACAGTGCTGAGATAGTTCAAGGACCGATCACTTGGGGCTCTTCTCTTTAATTGGTTTTGTGCTGTGTTTTTAAAGAGTTCTTTGCCTGGTCCTGGCTGTTCTCCCTTGGAGGTGGAAGCTCAGCTCTCAGACAAAGACAGCAGCCTTGTCCTCTTACTTACACAGTGCTCTTGTGTCTCTAGGCAATCTTAGAGATTGGCAGGCAACTACAAAAACAGAGTTCTTGACTTCACAGCAGCAAAGCAAGCAGCCTCTGATGGCTTTGTTCTGTTCCTGGCCCCTCCAGGAGTGCCCTGCTGGGATCTCATCAGCCTGAAGGTTGCAGCAGAGCCTTTCCCCATCAGAGGATGGCAGAATCTGTAATATTGCTGGGAAGGATGTCAGAGAATCAGAGAATCATAGAGAGGTTTGGGTTGGCAGGGGCAGTAAAGATCCCCTAGGCCCAACCCCCCTGCCATGGTCTGGCAGTTTAGCTGATCAGATTTAAAGATCTTTAGGCTGAGCTGAACAGGTCTGCAGGCTGCAGGGACAGCAATTCCACTCCAGGCAATACAACTGGAGCCCAGATATGAGTTAGTGCAACTCGATTGGCACCAAAAGATCTTTAGGAGTGAAGTGGCAATAAAGAAGACCTGGATCAAACACTTCTCTCTAATCTACATGCCTAATATCTTCTAATCTTAAACTGAATCTCCTTAAGGGGTTTCAAAGGACTGAGCAAGGAACACTTGAGGGTCAGGGCTGCCTTTTAGCAGCTGTGCAGTCAACACAGCAAGTTTGAGTGAACTTACTTGGTGCTTCTGGTCCAGCTCTCATACAAGTGGCCATTTGCAGGGCATCACCTTCCACTTTAAGAGAGAAAAGGACGACATGAGTGAGGCATCTCTGTGCTTATCCAAGTGACAACTTCAGCATCTAAACAGTGACAATGAGTGACCTACGCTGGTTCATGGATTGATTTTTTCACATCCCAGTAATGCCACTGATAAATTCCCTGCACTCTCACTGCATACAAAAATTGATGCTCTGCTCTTTCTTACCCACTGTGTGGCAAAACTCTGTGAGAGCACTGGCTGTAGGAAGGAGCTAAGCAAAGTCCTATACCAACCTTTACAGTGCTTTTTAATGCTTGCCTGTTATAAGGCTGATTTTGTCCCCAGGCCGTGCCTCAGAAGGGGCTGTGCAGTGTTTTGCTCACACTCTAAAAGCTGTTTCTCTCTCCTGTACTCTTCCTTTTGCATTGCTGAGTTGGTTTCTTGCCATTTCAGCTACAGTAGTCATGTTATTGGAATGTGTGATGCAATCCTTGTAATTGGGGCAAAATTGGGAGAGGTGAGGTCTTGGAAGTGAAATCCTGAAATCTGTAGGTCTCTCCTTAATCACCAGAGGGAGAGATGCATTTTGCTGTCATGTTCATAAACCACTTCAAGGACTTACCTTGTGACTTTTCCTCCCTGTGTGCTTTCCTGTGGCACTGAATAGTTTATAGTCTCCCTGTATATGATAATGGTGGCTTCAGTTTGTCATTGCCACTGACAGCCCAACTTCCAAGGAGGACAAGGCCAAATGCAAGTCACCCTTATACCCAGAGCTCTGAAAAAGTAGAAACTGTGTAGGAGAGAGGTATCTGTACAGGACATGGAAGAAATTGGGTTTGCTTGAAAAGAAAGACTGGAAGATTTTTCCACCATGGATAAAATGCTAATAGGAACAGAGAGAGACACACACCATGAGCTGGTATTTCTATTAATCTCAGGATTTTTAGATCTGACAGATGTTAAGGTATCTCAGTGTTACAGACCTTTGGTACAGGAAATATTTCAGGAAGGAATAAGGAAACACTACTTGAGCTGGAGCAATTGTAAATCCACACCAAACACCCTGTTTTTATAGCACTCTCCATTTTCACGAGAGCTTTGTGATGCTGGTGTGTCCTGCCAAACAAAGAACATTCCCAAAGACAAATTCAGCAATTTACTCACTTTTGGCCTGACAAGGACACTTTTTTGCAGTTCATGAGGATAACTCTGTAAGTACAAATGCTTTTTTCCTGCAAGAGCCACTTGGGGGAAAAAAGGCAGATTGTTTTCAGGGAGCTTATGACAAGTGAATTTCCCACTGGGTAGGTACAATGTAATTGTGTGTTGAATGCCAGAGAAACAAAGGGTTTGCACTTAAAATTAAAGGTCTTGTCTTGGGGGATTAGTGCATCCAAACTGAGGCTGAAGGCACTGTGATCCTCCCACCGTGGCCTTCTGGAATCAGCACACAAAGTGACAAATGGTGACTTGGTCCTGTTTGTTCTTTTTCCTCTTATTATTCCACCAACCTGACCAAGAAATAAAAACGTACTGATTTAATCCAGCATTCACTATGCCTGAAATCTCTGCATTGTAGAGGCACAAAAAGATGCCATGTGGGTCCTTTCTGACTTTGTGACCCCTCTGGAGTTCTATGCTTTCACAAGCTCTTTCAGTCAGTTTATTGCAGTCACATTTTATAGATAGGAAACCCAATAAGAGATGAAAGTGCGTGAACAAAGTGGCTGGTGTTGATTCTGGTAACAGAGAAACTGCAAAAAATGTGGGTAAGTACTGCCTTGAAGTTCTTGCAATGTAGAAATCAGTGAGACACATAATGATGGAGCCTGAATAGAACTGGAAATCAGAGGTCCATCAAAACTGCAATCTGTTTGTAGGTGCCGTTTTCAGTAGCATTTGAACGTGACTCCCCTCCTCCCCACCCAGCATGTCACCTGGTTTAGGGACACAGATGTGTTACCATGGGAAAGAAGGGTAAGAAATCAAAACCTGATTTTGTTGGAATTAGGAATTTACCATGGAGACTGACATAAACTACTAAGTTCTAAAGTCTTTTGGTATCAAAAGCCAGCTGGACAAAAGGAAAGTAGTGATGGGCAGACAGCTCCTGAAACCCAATTTCTGTCCATTATAAGATGACAAATATCACTCTCTTAAGGGCCATTTTGTGTATTTTGCATGGCACTGGTTGTTTCTCCATGGAAACCTGGCTTGGCCAGCTAACAGATGATCTCTGCATTCTCTCATCTTCCTGCATGACCTTTCCAGAGGTGTTCAGCCCTCTCTCTAATAAGGTTCTTACAAGCAAGACCTCCTATTTTCTCCCAGAGGAGGTCCCATGAACCCACAGTGCAGGTGAGCTGCCCTACCCAGTGCCACGCTGTGCAACTTTGGCCTTGGGTCCACTTAGTGAGAAGGACTGAATTTCCCCTGGGTTATGAGGAAATGTTTGCTGTCCAGCTCCACGTGTGGATACAGAGCAAAGTGACACCAAAGAGAATGCCTGCTGCGATTTGAATCCCCACTTTGGATGCACTCTGGCTGTTTACAAACCCACAGCAAGTGGGCTGATGGCAAGAGGTGACAATGAGTGTGCCCACCTGCTGAAGGTGGCTCGTTACCCATAATATGTGTCTTTTGAACCTGAGACAATATTAGTTAAGTTAAACATGTTGATTTAGTGGAATTTGGTATCCCAGCAAAGTGTATCTCTTTGATGAAGCACTCCAAAAATAAATTAACAGCTTTTCTTTGACTCTCACCCTGACATTTCCTGTTCAGTAACAGCAAAATCCAAACAATAACATTCTGTTTTGTCAGAGTGAAATACCTGGCACCAGCACAGCCTGAAAAGAAGTTTCAAAATGTTTCCCTTAGGATGAAAATTCTAATTTTCAGCGACCTCATTCATATTTTTTAATGATAACTTGAATGACAATGAGAATGTTGCAATAAGCCCTACATACAAAATCTCTGTTTACCTGGTGAAGATGAACATACTCGAATGCCATAATGGAATCTGGTTTTATTAGTTACTCTGTGGAGAATGTGATAAATGCTGAAGTCTAGCCAAGCTCTGGTAGACCTGATAGGCTTATCTCTGCTTAGTCTGATCAGTGTCTTGGATGTGCTACAGAGATGCTTAGAAGTAGAGGCTCTGACCTAATTTGGTCTATTCCTCCTGGACTGCATTTGAGCTCAGGAAGAGATTTAACACTTTATCAGAGTGTCAATTAGAGAGAGTTTTGCAATAACTATTTCCATCGTTTTGGACTCAAATGTTGTGAGATTTGCACAACTCTCAACCTCAAGTCAGCTCTGAGTGAAAATTCACCATCTGCTTCGGGGCCCAGATGCTTCCCCCTGCCTTTGGCACCGTGAATTCCTTCAACTGCTTAAAATACTTCCCATGTTCCCACAGAGACTTGCAACTTGCTAAAAGTTTGTTGGAATCTGAGTATCCCAGAATGCTCAGATAGTCCTTAAATAATCCCTATTTAACCCAAAAGGATTTCCATGAGCTCCAGGGGACTCCAGGGCAGGATTCAGAGGCATCTGATGCCCTCACCCTACATGGGGATCTGTGGGTGGCTCCAGAGAGGAGACAGGATTGAGGAGAAGCAGCAGAGGCTCCAGAGGCTGGGCAGGACCCACCCACCTTCCCTGAGGTTACAATGGGTGCTGAGATGTTTAGGCAGCTGAATAGGGCTGTGCATTTCAGTTCTTACCACATTTTCTTGTTAAAACATTTTTAAAAGGTCTTATCCCTCCCATCTCATCTTTTCTCTTCATTTTTTTTTTCATGCAGAGCTTGTGCAGCCAAATTTTCTTTTATGCATCCCATAACAACGAGGTTTATTTTCAGAGCCTGTAACTAGATCTGGCTGGGAACAAAGATTTTGGGAGCAAGTTTATACTGAAGGGTTTTATTCAGGTTTGGTTTTGGGTTTGTTTTCTTAAATTGTCAGTAGGATCAAACCAAACCCCAGAAAGAGGATATATCATGGTTAAAACTTGATTAGATCTGGTTTTCACCAGTCACTGACTCATCTGTAATTCTCTGCAAGTTCAGAGCAAGTGAGGTGGCAGCTCTGCCACCTCTTCTAGCGCGCCCAGCTAGTTTGTCTTATTTCTTTTGTTTGTTCTGATCGTTAATTAGAGGCAGAGAGACTCGTCCAGGGGATGATTAATCCTTCTCCCTTTCATTTTAACCTCAACTGAACCACTCTGTGGAGATGGCTGTCTCTTTCTATTGCCTGGGAATCTCATTTAGGCCAGAGTCTAAATTTAGGGTAGGGAGATGTCCTGTAAGTGACTTGATCAGAGTTCTCCAGGCAGTCAGTGGCAGAGGAAGGAGTGCAACTTGTGTCTCCTACAATCCAATGTGCTTTATCATCCATTTGACTTAAAATCAGCCTAACTTGTGCATACAGCATGATCAAACCCCTTACAAATATCTTTCCCATGGTAATTCTTGTCTGGAGAGAGAAAATTGGAGAGGAGGTGGGGAGTATATTTATTTGTTTGTTTATGTAACATGTTAGGATCATATAATGAAAACAAGGCAGTGGCGGAACAAAGCAGGGAATTCCAGTCAGGAATGGAATCTGATTCTGTGTGATATCAACATCTGTGTAAAGGAGAACTAATCAAATACAGGGCAATTTCAGTTCATTAATAATGTATGTCAGCTTTCCAAAACCCACTGTCATGGGAGAATTAACAAATATGAAAACAAACTCCTCAGGAGTGTTGCTGTAATTGAGGAAAGGATCCTGCTGTTAATCTAAAACACATAAATAATTCAGAAAGCACATCTCAGTCAGGCTCTGCGATGATGTGATTAGCACAGGTATCTGTGCAGTAAGACTCATTACTGGGCTGACTCTTTCCATTTAAACACACTGAGTTACTACTTTGTTCCTCAAAGGTAACATTCACACCTTCTTAACCACCTCTGGTTAAGCAAGAGAAAATGTGAAGGGGATTCATCAAAGGAAAAGGGATCATTTTAATTACTTTCTGCCATTTCCCCAGGCTGGCCCTGCAGCCCAGCTCAACTCTGATGAATAGATACTGTCAGGTGTTGGATATGGGGTAACAGTGATGTCCTTTTCACTTTCAAAGCTCTAGGCTCAAATTCCCAAGTGATTTACATGGAATCACAGAATGGTTTGGATTAGAAGGGACTTTAAAGATGATGTAGTTCCAATCCCCCTGCTATGGACAGGGACAACTTCTACCACACCAGGCTCTTCAGAACCTCATTCTTGGACACTTCCAGAGATGAGACTTCCACATCTTCTCTGGGCTACCTGTGCCAGGGCCTCACCACCCTCATTCTTCCTACCCTGGCACCAGAGGAGTGTGAGGTGCACAGGCAGGCTGGGTGACCTGCTCACTGTGAAATGCATTTCAGTCCCATGAAGGGTTTGAAAACTCTGCCCAACCACTGTCTCTATCACCCAGCACCTCCACTGGGTCAGTCCCTGGTTTGCCCCCAGTCTCTCACACTTCTCCTTCAGACCATTCCCAGAGCCAGTTTTTAAAAACACAGGAATTGAGCCAAAATTGAGCCAAAATCCCCCCCCCAGGGGAGGAGTGTTTGGTCTATATCCCATCACATCTCACAGTAGGACAAGCTAAATGGTGTGGCCATGCCTGGTGCAGCACTTCTGTGCCTCTGGTTGCAGCTGTATCACTGTGTAGCCAAGACCCATCACTCCTTAGGAGCAAATTGAATTTCTCCAGCCTTGGCACTGCTGGGAGACACCAGCCTGAGACCTGGTGGGCTTTAAACTGCTCAGCTCACTGCCTTTTATTGCTCAGTGACTGGGTTTGGGTGTGATACTGTGAGGTGAGGCAGTAAGAGCTAACCCGGGGGAAGAGGGGCTCTGTTCCACGCTCAAATTACTAATTAAATTACTGCTATTATTTCAGGCTTAAATATCTAGAACCATAGACTCATTAAGGTTGGAAAAGACCTCCAAGATCATCAAGTCCTTCCTATTGCAATATATCTCCTCAGTCCTACAGAGAGTTACAGTGCGGTAGGTTCTGTAGGAGGAAGGCTGTGAACTAGTCTTGAAGGTGCTGAGGAGGTGTTGCCCTCAACATTTATAGGTTCCTGGTGGGATTTTTCCAAACTGTCTTTCCCTGACTTGAAGTGCTGCAGAGGTTTTGCACAGTCTGTAACCAAGTTTCAATCATGTCCAGTGCAAATTCTCACCCCTCGTTACCAAGAACGACCTAATTGCAGTTCATGGCCATCAGGCAGAGTCCTGTCCATACAAGAAACAGCAAGAAGTCTTAAAAAATGCCTTGACAAGGCCAAATCTTTGGCTGTTGGAAATTAGCATGGCTTGATTATTACTTACATGCTTTGAGTGTCAAATACCAGCTGAGACCTGATCCTTCAGCTTCTGGCATTTTGTGAGCTACCAGCAGTTGGAGTGTCAAGCTGAGCAAAGCCAGCTAATGAAGGCATCTCTCTCTCACCTTTGTGCTGAAGGAAACGTGTCACTGTGCACAGAGATAACCACCCTTATTGCTTCCTGATGTCTGGGTGAAATGGGTTCACCTGCCCCAGGGCAGGCAGCTTCCTGAACCACTCATGCCTTTGCAAATGCTTCAGGTGGAGGACAGCAATAAAATGCAGCCAGGAGCACTCCCGGGGAAGGAAATGAGCTGCCACCACCCCTGCGTGCTCTGCATGAAGTGGGACACCTGGACAGATCTGTGTCCCCAGAGAGGGGATGTTACAACCCAGACAGTGCTTCCCTGGGGAATTAATTTTATTTAAAATGTTGGAATATGGTGAATCAGAAATAACAGAAGACTTTTTTCTGCCCACAGCCCTTGACCTTGTGACATCTTCCCATTAACCTTATTTTTCCATGATCCTGAATCAACCTATCCAGAAACTGTCCACTGCCAGAACCTGCAGCTCCAAACCGCCTCACCTCCTGCACATGGCAAGTCTGAGCTACACCACTGAATCTGAGATACAATTTAGTCTTAATTTCCCAGCTCATCCTATAGATTTCAGCTTAATGCAGAGATCAGTTAGTGATGCCATTGGATGCAGAGATGCTGACACATGTAATGGTACTGGTTTTCAAGTATTAACCCACAGGGGCAGCTAAAACCCCAAATAACTGCTCTATCCACCTGAAATGGCTCCTTCAATCTTGCAAGGGCCTTGCAATGTGTCTTCTCCTCCTCCCTGAACTGGGCTGGTGTTGTGCACAGCTCCTCACCTGCTCTTACAGTGTGTTTGGGAGGAAATCAAGTGTTTCATGGGTGAAGAACCAGGCATGCTGTAATCACATTCTCTATTGATTGGGAAACACTGGAGCAATTGCAATGGAAGGTGTCTGAAGGGAGGGACATACCAGCTGGTGACCATCACAATTAATGTCCCACTGGGACTGTGATAATTAGGAGGTGCCGTGTGACAACACAGCACAGTTATCCAATGGCTTCTGGTTTAATTCCACAAGTGGCTCCATTTTGTCACTTTAGCAGAGTGGCCCAGAGAACTGGGAAGGGAATACAAAATTATCCCTTCTCCTCTCTCCACCCCACTCCCTCTGTTAGTGCTGCAAATTCCAAGTGGGCCAGGAGAGAATGACTGGAGTTCTCATTTTTTATTGATTTATTTATTCCTATGGCTTAGCATCCAAGGCTCTTACTGTGTCACAGAAATGTATTTCAGATTGCTTTTTTTCCCAAGGGTTGATTGATTATTTTTTGTTGCATAGGACTGTTCTTGTGTGGGCTTCAGCAGTCTTGATTTGTGATTAGATTTGGGGTCCAATATTGCAGGTAATGAGTCCTGCTGACACTGTGGCTTGGCATTTGTTGCAATTCTGTTAAAATATCTTCAAACCCTTCCCAGTTTTCCTGCGATGAATCAGTCATTGAAATCACCTTTCGTTTACCTGCTCTCCCTGTAGCAAAGCAAAAACCAGAGTGACCATAAAGCTGCCAGCTCCAGTTTTTCAACCCTTTGCCTCTTCCACAGAAGGGGTTAGTCCCTTTTTTAAATACAAAATATTTTCTTTATGTTGTGTTTTACATCCCTGAAGTCTGGCCTGTGCTTTTGAGCTGCCACATTGAAGGGAACAAAAATTGAACCAGTGACCTGTTGTCTGTGGTTGCAGAAATTTCTCCTGGCCTCTCCAGGACACCTGCCCTCTGACCCTGACTCTCTCCTGTGGCATTGCCTGATGATCAGCATTGATGCTCAAACATCTGAGAGTCTCATCTCTCTGCAGGATTTTGGGCCTGGAAAATTCCTGTTGAATGGCCTTAAAATAGTTGTGAAATGGATTTTTGGTCGTTACACCCTCAAAGCACTCTTTGGTCACCAGATACAGCAGGTACATGAACAGCTTCTGTAGAGTTTTCCCATTGCAGGGGTTCCACACAACAGGCTCCTCTTCAGCCTTGAGTTGTTTGGCTGCACACAGGAAAACAGGGAATTTGGACTGTTAACATTACGGCATCTTTAAAATTTATGGCTACTCAGTTACTTGATTTTCCATGACTTCTGCTGAGCTCATAAAGGCCACACTGCAGCTTTGCTGGCCACGTTTTCTCATGGTCTTTGTGGTGCATCTTTGCTTTGAAGCTTGGAGGGAATAACAGCAGTAGGTCTGTAAGGGAGCTGTGAAGATGTCCCTCAGCTCAGCAGCTTCCCCGAAATTCTGCTTTCCAGCAGCCTTCTCGAGGGAAGTGAGATTACTTTTGGTGACTCACTGTGAAGAGACTCTCAAGAAGTCCCATTAAATGGTCTTTGAAGAGCTGGGAACATCCAACAGTTGCAACAGAAAATGAGCTTATTTAACTTTGATGTGTTTGATGCAGGACCAGTAATTTCATTTTTGGCATTGTTATGGCAGCAAACATGTATTACCAGGCCATGAGTCATTTTAAAAAGGAGAGCAAGAATGTTTACTGTCTTCCTGGTAATGCAGTTGGCCTGTTTCATGATCATCTATCAGGCATGAAAGCTCCTCATATTCCCATGCAGATGTGTAAGTTAAGTGAATTTTCTGTAGGTGCAGAAGGGGAGGGGCTGTTCTTTCCTTTAGTGTACACCTATAATTTATTTAGATCAGACCTTTCCTGCAGGGAAGTAAAAATAAAATCTTTGTTTCTCCTCTGTGACAAGAACAGTTTGCAAAGACAGTCCTGTTTCTTGTCTCCTTAGAGACAGTGTTGGCAGAGTGGGACCTTCTGTGCCCTTCTGAGCATCGCTGAAGTCACCATACATTAAGACTTTGATCAGTAGAGCCATGACTAGGGCTTAGAAGCATTTTCCCTGCATCTAAATATTAACAAAGACTATTCCAGTTTTTGACAGTCCTTTCTCTTGGGAGGGATGGCGAGGAGCAGGCAGAAGATTTAGGGACCATTTAGAATCATTAGGGTTGGAAAAGACCTCCAAGATCATCAGGTCCAACCATTGACCCAGCAGAACAATAGTCACCACTAAACCATGTCCCCAAGTTCCACATCCACATGCTCTTGAACACTTCCAGGGATGGTGCCCCACCACTGCTCTGGACATCCTGTTCCAGTGCTTGACAACCCTTTCAATAAGGAAGTTTCTCCCTGCTTTAAGAACTGTTCCCAGATCCTGCTCACTCAGGCTCAATTACCAAGCTAAGCTCCCATAAAGCCTGACAAGACTTCAGTGATTTTCTCTGCTGCTTTTCACTTTCCCGACGTCCCTGCACAAAGACATGGAGTAAAATCTTTGTACAATGAGTGGCAAAATTCCCCCTGGCTTCAGTGGGCCAGGATTTCACGTTAGACCTAATGCTGTCTGTAATTTCCCTTCTTATTAAATCAGTGGGCTGGGCTGTTCTCAGTGGTGTATTGAGAAAGAGCAGTTTTTCCACTGCAGGAAGTGGCAAGTTCAGTCCTACGTCCTGCACTATTTATAGGAGACCCACATCCTCTCTCCTGCCAGTGGAGCTCCTTCAGTGCCAGTGAACTCCTATAACTTCTTACCAATGGGAATCTCTTTCCACTTGGTGCTCAAGCTACTGGAAAGGATTAGCCCTAATTAAATTTCTTCAGTAAAAGTCATTCTTTGTTGTATTAAAAAATCTACTTGTGAGAGCTGATGACTTTGCCGCTTCTTTATACAAATACTAAATAAAAATAATTATGGAGTGATGTACACATTTATAATTTTTTGCCAACAAAAAGTGAATTAACAGGTTTAATTTTCTTTTGTGGCACCCACTTAGGCTGGTTGATGTCTGTGAAACTTGCCCAGAGGAAGTGTGTAAGACATTTCGTGTCTGTCAAATGAGAAATACCTACAAACAAACTCACCCCCCTCTGTTTTCTGTGTCTGAGCTCCTGAAGACAATGTGTTCAGAGTAAGTTATCCAGAAATCTGACAAAGAAACTGGTAAGCCTGAGCAATAACCACTGAAAACAGGGGAATTCCACAGATTTCTTCCTACCTTTTTTTTCCCCCTCCAACAGATAAAATATTTATTGCTCAGCAATTGCAGAAAGGTTAAGTGTTTTGCATCCCTAACTTCCCTTTCCCTTGGCATAGATTAAGAGGGCAGCAGAATTAAAGGCAATTTTAATGAGCCAGGAGGTCATAATTTATAGATCTGCCTGGAGAGATGCAGGCCTGCCATCTGTACTGCACTTTGCTGGGTGTGAAACTTAACTCAGGAAACCTGATTTCACACTGCTTAAAGGCAAACAATTCCCTTCTGCTGCCTCGTGGCACCAGTTCAGCCTGGTCCTTCCTCTGCTGCTCTCAGGTGCTGCCCTCAGAGCACAACCTGAGACTGCAGGTGCAGCAACACCTTTATCAGCATCAGTCTCTGGGATATTGTGGGAATTTTCCATGTATGTTTGACAAAATCCATTCTGCTGAACTTCTCTGTGGTGAGGGAGACAGAGAATCACAGAATATCCTGAGATGGAAGGGACCCACAAAGATCACCGAGTCCAACTCATGCCCTGCACAGGACAACCCCAGAATCACACCTTGTGTCTGAGAAGGTTGTCCTAATGCTTCTTGAACTCTAGAGACTGAGAGAGATTGCCTGAGCTCAACTGAGTGGCAAATGGCCATGAAAATGTAGTCAGCCTTGATGGTTCCTCAGAAAAAGAGGAGACAGCAGCAAATACTGCATTTCAGTAAGTTTAATTCTATAGTAGATGTTGGTGGATGAAAAGCAGGTCATGTTTGCAGCATAAGGGAGTTCAGTCTGTCCATATCATCAATTTATACTTTGCTTACCAGAGATCTCATCCAAGTAGGCAACACCTGGGCAGAGAGACCAGAAATCTCCCAGCAAATGTTCCGTAGGCTGGGTTGGCATCATTGTGGTTAATCTGTGTGATGATGAGTTTCTGAGTTCACACACACCAGCATTCAGCTGTGCTGGATGTCTGCCCTCAAAATCTTAAGAGTCATAGAATCACTAGGATTGGAAAAGCCCTCTAGGATCGGAAAAGCCCTCTAGGATCATCAAATCCAGCCATTAACCCAGCACTGCCAAGTCCACCTCTAAACTATGTCCCCATGTGCCACATCTATATGTTTTTAAGCATTTCGGAGATGGCAGTTCAGCACTTCCCTGGGCAGCTTTTTCCAATGACTGGTCACCCTTTCAGTGAAGAAACTTTTCCTGATATCCAATCTAAGCCTCTCGTGGCACAATTTGAGGCTATTTCCTCCCATCCTGTCACTTGTTACCTGGGAGAAGAGGCTGCCCCCAACCTGGCTTTGTAGACACATCTAATTTCCAAGGAAAATAACCATCCTGGTTTCCTCCTGAAGGAGTATTAATACCACATTCAGCTTTTATAGTGCTGTGGCCTTTGCTTATGTCTGATTGTTGAAGGGCCAGTGGGAGCCAATTCACCCTAGAATGGAACAGGGTCCCAAGGGAGCTGCCAACAGAAACACAACTATGCCAAGAAAGGAACCTATCAGGCTTCTTCTCTCTGGGGGCTTTGGGACATTCATGTCATGGGAGACTTGCTGGGAAAAAGAAGTATGGAAAAACCAACAAGCTCCAGTCTAGGAGCTGTGTTTAGCTATACCATAACAAAAGCCCTTACTCCTAGGTAAGGACTCATTCTCCAGAAGGTCACTGGGTAGCTCTGAAAAGCCCAGATTGCTCCTGGCTCAGCTGTTTCTCAGTGGTGCTTGGGCAGGTTTCCATCCCATAAGAAGACAATGTGTCTTTCCCCTTCCTCCACATGGTCTGTGTGCAAGGAGAGGGCGTGCTGGGATCAGGCATGGAGATGGCTTGTTCATCATTCCTCTTGGACTCACAGAGCAGAAACCCCTTGTTTGCCATGGTATATTATCCCAAATATCCCACTGTGTTTTTTCCCCAAAGGATTTACAAACCCCAAGCTGGGGTCTCCCTCTCTCTTTAACACTGGAGGGAGATGGTACTCTATAACCAACCTGCTCCTTTAGAACCAGTTTTCCATGAGTTCTGTGGAGACTCTGGCATGTTTTCTGTATTTTATATTTATTCTTCATTTCTGCCTGCAGCTTGAGTTGGAGATAATTGCTCACTCTTTGTCATCGTGCAAGGTGAGGTGACTCCCCAGTGTGCTGGAGGACCTTCAAAATCTTTCCAGCTATTCCAGAAGCAAGACAGAAAGACTGTAAAATAGTTGGCCACCACCCCCAGCAGCATTTGACAGATTATTCAACCCCTAGATGGGCCAATTAACTGGGAAAAAAACAACTCCAGCGGCAAAGGCTGTGTTTATGTTGTTATAACTGGGAAGGAGTTGCTTGAAAAAGGATTTCAGCATCATCTAATATTTGAAATTTAATAGTTGCAGTGGGACTGGCTTAGAACAATGCCCTTTTATTGCAAGGAAACTTTGGTCTCCCTAGGATTGCAGCTTACGTATGGCAGCACAAGGAAGCGGTGAGGGAATCGTCCTGCCTTGCTCCCAGCCAAGTTCTGTCCCTCAGCTGGGCATCCTGGTGCCAGTGAGTGTCAACTCTGGGAACAGCTGGGGAAGAGACATCTCTTGGTCATATGAGTAAATGTACCCCTGGACTGGGCTAAATTCATTGGATTTTGAAAGTAATGCCAATCAAGTTACTTAGTTTGAGAAGGTTGTGACGCAGATGATAAAAGATGTGCATGGAAACAGGAGATGAATCTTCTGTTTTGTCTTTAGAGAGCTTAGTAGTGTAGTCTTTCTTCACTGAAAGAGTGGTTAAGCACTGGAATAGGCTCCCCAGGGAAGTGGTGGAGTCACCATTCTGGGAAGTGCTGAAAAAACAAGTGGATGTGACACTCTGTGATCTGGTTTAATGGGCACGGTGGTATTTGGTCAAAGGTCGGACTTGATAATCTTGGAGGTCTTTTCCAACTTCACTGTTTCTATGATCCTATGAGTGGTTCAGCCACTACCCCATAAGCTTCCTTCCAAAATCTGAGCAGTGAAATGGGCACTTATTTACAATCTGAGTAGCAAAAGCACAAAGGTCTGCTGTGATAGCAATTACTGCAGTTCTGTGTATCCTGGGAAAGAGAACAACCCCTCCAAAGGCTGGGGCTGCTTTGGGTCCAGGGACACAGCTGGACCCCAGTCACTCACTCCCAGTCCTTCATGTCTGCACAAACACCACATCAGCAGTTGCAGTGGGGGAGTTGTTGTGCTCAATAAATAACCCAGTGCTGCATTCCAGGCAGAGCACCTAATAAATGGAAAATCATTCTGCGCTCGTAAAACCCAATGATATCTAAAACATGGAGCGACTGAAGCTGGAGCAGCTTTACTTCAGCTCTATAAAACCAGGAATCACACAGAGATTTGGAAAAATCTTTTCTCCCAGTCTGGCAGATGTTTTCTCAAGCAATAAATCCACAAGCCAGGATGCCTGGGGGTGCTGCCTTGGGAGCAGTCAGTTGAATTGTGATAACCTAAAAAAGGGCAAGCCTCTGAGCCTTGTAGTTAATGCAGAAAGGCTCCTGCATTACACACTGCCTTGTCATCCCTCAGAAACTCAGGGGTCAGAGCAATCACATTTACATTTGTCTAGCCAGTTACCAGAGGTGTTGGTGCTACCAGCTGCTGATCCTTCCAGCTTCCATTGCATCACTGCCCTCTGGCTTTCATCTGCTCCATATAAAAGTCTTACTGCGCCTCAGAGACACTCTGGCTCTTCCTTTTCAGGCAAAAACAAATGAACAAACAAAATATTCAGCTTTTCCTGGGTGGTTTCTTCGTGGTTTTGAAGAGGTAGGTAAGTGGGGAGGATTTTTTCCCAGTTCCTGCCTTGAAAAGGATTTTACTTGCTTTTCCCAAAGTGCCTGTGATTTGAGGCATGACCAAAAAAAAAAGATTAAAAAGTGCTCATCTCTCAGCCAGTATATCTGATAGAAATGTGAAAGTGTACAGAGGAACATGCCTTTATTTTTCATCAAGTAGAACCAAAATTGCAATTCCTGGCATAGAATCGGTCTCTGTTTTGCAAGTACTGGCAGGACAACAGAGAAACTTTTTAAAGGCTGTCGCTTAGTTTATAAGAATAAATGCAAAACATTCAAGAAAGGTATAAAAAGGGATCTGGATTTTTCCTGCTGTTCTGCAGAGAAAGGCCAATACACCCTGTTCTCATGGTCTGACTCTGTTGTTGCCTCAAGCCTTACACCAGTAACATGTTGGAATGTCCCACATCTTCACCATTCAAGTGAATTCTTTTAAGAGCCCTCCACCATTTTCATTAAAGGACACCAGGATTCTACATGAAGATCCAAAACATCTAATATTTGAGACCTGTGAAACATTTGCAGATGTGAAACAGCACCTATAGGAGATCTGAACCCATCTGTAGCAACTGTTGGGGTAGCCCAGCTTATTTCTGCTGACACCGAGTGGCTGTTCAAGCCACTGAATTGTGCTACGAGGTTGGATTCTGCAGAATGGTACCTAAAGCAGCTGGGTGGTGTTGGCCCTTTGTGCTGAGTTCTGCACAGGGCTTTGCCTCCTCAGCAGTAAGATAAAGGGCTGCTGCTGACCCTTCTGGTGCTGTTTCAAACAAACTCATCCCCTCCTAAACACGTTCCTCCCAACATCCCCCCTGGTTAATATTTTGAAACTCATTCTATCCCATATTTCTGGAGTTGATTAGTGAGACATTGGTTACCCAGTGAAGCTGTGGCTGCCCCATCCCTGGAAGTGTTCAAGGCCAGGTTGGATGGGGCTTGGAGCAACCTGGGATGGTGGCAGGGCATTGGAACTGGATGATCTTTAAGATCCCTTCCAAACCAAACCATTCTGTGATTCTAGAATCAAAACAAGAATGTGAGGCACTAAGAACTACTACAGTTTTTCACATCCGGCCTAGTTACATTCCCAATTAGCTCAGTATCCCCACAGAGGAGTATGAAAAATTATCTTGGCATAAGTCATCTGATGTCAATTCATCCTCCTGATAGTCTGGCATTGCTGTATTGCTGATGCAGCCTCTTTGTACAAGTGTCAATAACTTGTTGAGGATTTCCACTCACTGTCTTGATTATTATGCATGATGGAATTTATTTATTCACATCACCAGGAACAACTTGTGACTTTATAATCCAAATTTCACCATGTAAGGGTGACTGACATTGCACAGAGAAGTGATAATGTTCAGGTCCCATCATGGAAGACCTGGACCACAAGGATGAATTACTAACGCTGACTCTGGACTGTCAAACTGACCACAAATATTTGAATTAACTCATTTGGTTCCTCAAATGAGTCAGACTATTTCTCACCTACAGTTTTTAATGATGTAGTTGAATTGCCTCAAACAGGCAAAAGAGAAGCAATATTGAAACAAAAGGGATGCAGCAAAGTTTGCTGAGGTTTTCCCAACATAAATTGCCAGAGCACAGAAATTAATCTGGCCCAGACTTAACATCTCCTATTTATGAAGCAGTTTAAGACCATTCCCACTATATCAATGTGATAGATGCATTTAAACCTTGGATAAATAATTTTGAGCAAGAGCAAGCCTCTTGTTTTTAATTATGACACTATCACTTAGGAGCCTTCAGGCTCCTCCTCTGTAAATGCACTTCTTCATCAACTGCTCCATAACTGTCTGTGTTCTTGCCTCTACCTTTCAGAAGACACTGGTAGTAAATAACAGATAATTTGAATTTCTCTCTCCCTGAGGAATGAACTGCCTTCTGTTTACATCCCAGTGCTGTGCCCAAGAACATGAACACAGAGCAGATGATGTGCAGGATCTTGCTGGTGGGTCACATCCTTGGAATATCAATAAGTGCAGGACCCAGATCTTCAAAGGCACTTGACTTCTGCTGACAGAATGTGATTTTGGGAGCCTGGGACGTTGTTTCAAATTGATGTTCCACACCCACGTTCATAAGTCACAAGCAGAAATTTGATTTAAGGTCTTATAAAACACAACTCTTTTGAAAATGTTGCCACTCAGAAGCATGACTTATCTCAGCTAAACAGCCTTTAAAACTGATCACACTCTGGCTCCATGCCTGGAACTAAAATGAAAGGCAATCTCTTGGCCTGGGAAGAACCAGACAAGCCTAGGAAGGTTAATTTTCAGCCATTTTCATCTGCTGTGTAAAGAGAAGATAAGGGCAAGACAGGAATCAGGACTAATAACAACCTGTTCTTTATTGAAGCTTCTAATCTTCCTGCTAAGTAAATTAATTTTTATATGGAGGGATATAGAAGAAAGACATTAATGTTTAATTACACCTAATGCTTTGCCTCTCAGGGCAATACTAAAGCACATGGTTTTCTTGACGTCTGTGGTTTTAATTGTACACATCTTAGACAGGAGTGTCTGCAATAAACGTGTAAAGGAGATAGAACAGCCTTCCTGTTGGAAAAAGGAGAACAATTGAACTTCTTGGGGTACATCTGCAGGGGTTGAGATCACCTGAGTGTTCATGGTCTTCCCTAGGAGAAGGTGTGCAAGGCTTTGTCTACAAGAATAGGGTAAATCTGCCCTCAGACACTCCCTCTATCCAACTCACAGCAATCCCCTTCCATAGCTCAACTGTTTTCCTCTGTTAGATCTCATTTGCCAACGCAGTGATCTGAACCAAAAGCAATTCTCCATGACCAAGAAGTTAATTTAATTGATCTGAGCTATAAAACAATGGGAGATAACTGTTAAAGTGAGGGGAATTAATGCACAAGGTTTTATTGCCTCCTTTTCCTCAAATCCAGGCAAGTTGTTGGAGGTTGCACTGGTGCTGTTGTTTCCCTCTCTCCAGACTCTTTCTGTGCCAACTCCTGCCACAGACCCAGAGCCTCCTGTCAGTTCAATTTTCATTACTTGGATGAGCATTTCAGACATCCTTGGCCTTCCTAAATTTTGGGGCTTCCACTTGTTAACTCAGCCTGATGGCAAAACCCGACCTCCTGCCAGGCTGTGACCCCCACCCATGTGCCATGGGGTCTGCCAGGAGCAGCCACCGGGCACACAGGTTGGGGGTGACACAGATCAGGGGTGACAGGGATCGGGGGTGACACAGGTTGGGGGTGACACGGATCAGGGGTGACAGGGATTGGGGGTGACACAGGTTGGGGGTGACACGGATCAGGGGTGACACAAAGCTGCCCTTTGCTCTTCCTGTCACCCCAGTGGAACAGCCACCAGATTTGTGGCACACAGAAGGCGTTTTGGTAAACAGTCCTTTAGGAGCACCTGGTGCATTTGGGAAGTGATCTGCCCATGGGGTGGTAAATCCCAGGTAATTGTTCTATTCCTGATGTTCTCTGCCATTTATCCATCACCTTTGCACTTGGCAGATACATCCAGTTATTCTGCAGTGGTTATACATGAGAAGAAGTAGCAGACAATGCTTTTTCCTCATTGTTGGAATTGAAACTATGAGAAGAATGTTCCTGCAACACCATCCACCTGACATAAGGACTACAGTAGATAAAGAGTAATTCTGGGGGAGGAACTGGGATAAAAAGGCATGGATGGATGGGTTAGTCTGGGAAAGAACAGAGTATCTGCAGCAAGGCTGAGCAGGGCTTCTCAGGACTGTGGGGTTACCTGTGGTTTCCAGATATATGCTGCCTATTCTGGCTTTATCCCACCACAGCACAGGCTCTGGCATAGAGAAAGATTTGCCACAGGCATATGAGTGACACCAGAGAGCACAGTCACACCACTGTGACATCTGGATTGGGACAGGAGTCCAGGGGAACCCTTGTTTACCCTTCTTGGGGCCAGGCCAGGAGCTGCTTCACCCAGGGGCATCTCCAGGAGCCTGGGAATATGCCAAAAGCCAGGCAGCAAGAGTCCCTGGACACACAGATGCATGACCAGCCCCTAGATCCCACACTTTGGGAAGCCCAGGAGGACTAGCTCAGAGGCCCTGCCCCCTCAAAATGCCTATATTTAGTCAGATGAATTCCTGTTGAAGAGCAGAGAGTTTTCAGTGGCTGAGCTGGAGGCAGAGCAGATGCTCAGCCCAGCCAGGAGGCCGTTACACTGTGATTATTATTACAGTCTGCTTAATTTCCAGCTCTCTGGTGCTTGTCAGTGATGGATACTGGGGAAAAACATCCTTAATCCTGCAGAAAACTGAAGGCATTCAGGGATGTAATTCTCTTCCTTTATTGGTGTAAATCTCCATTGTTCAGGTAAACCATCTGGTCATTATCACATATCCACATTCAGGCCCTGGGGGCCTAAATCCAAGTTGGGATAATCCACTGCTAAGCTGATAATGAGGGGTGACATGTGGTAAAATTAATTTTTTTTATAGTTAGAAGCATTAAAAAGCCATTCAGTGAAATGAAGTTGTTGTTATCACAAATAAATTACAGTTCAGCAGGAAAGAATTGCATTGAAAACTGATTGGCTGTAAAATTAATAATGTTTTGGGCACTGTGCCTGCTCTTGGCACTTCAGAGCAGTGTCAGCCTGTGGCAGGGATCACACCAGTCCCAGAGAGCTGTCCACATCCCACCTTCTAGGAATCATGTGTGAAGTCTTGCTCCTGGGTATCTGGCATGAATACCCAAATATTGTGGAAGAACTGTGCCATCTGGGCATGGTTCCAATGGGGACATTTGCCCATGTGAAAGGCTGGCAAAATGCCCATGTGCCTCTTCCATCCCCAGGCAGGGATGAGTAAACCCTGTAAAAGGTGTTTCCACATCAACTCTTCCCATTTTTGTGTGTGATCATAATGACAGGAGGAGAGGAGTATTGTGACTACCCAAAGGTGAATTTTAGCTTGAGGATCTGGAGTTTCAGTTGCAGTGTTGTCTCTGAAAGGGTTGCCAATTATTTGAGCAGTGGTGGCCACATCTCCCTTGTTCCAAGTGCCCTTAAATAAAAAATTACAGCAGCAAATAAGAGTCAGGACAACGTTTTTCACATAGAGAGCTGGGGGAAGCCATTCCAGATCCTGTCTGTTGGGATAGGATGTGCCTTCATCCAAGGAAGACCCAGTTTTCTTGTACAGACCCCAGTCTCCTTGGACTTCAGTGAGATGATGAGTGTGTTGTGTGTGCTCCAGGATTTTTCCCTCCTGTTCCATCAGCATGCACCCATTTAGGATAGTGTGAGAAGGATTTTTCCATGAAAATCTCTTTTCTTGTTGAGTTCCCATTTCTCAGCACTGAGGATGGCTGTGGGGTCAGGAAGGGATGGACTCAACCCATACCTTGCCCCAGCTTCAGCATCAATAACTTCCCCCAAAGTTTGGTTGCTTCCAGTCTCTCTCTCTCTCTGTCAGCTTTATCTTTCTGCCCATCCCATTAAGCAGAAGCGATTTCCCAAAAAACTTCCAGAAAATCCTGTTCCTAATCCAGATTTCATGGTTGCAGCAGAGAAATACCATGGTTATACTACCATTACAATTGTGTAGAGAAGGAATGTGTTCAAACAAGACCCTTTGGAATACATGTAACTGTGTCAGTTGATTCTCTTTCAGCAAATATGGAGCTATAAAAATGTCACAGAAGGTTATATATATATTCAAGGAAGAAACAGTAAGTGCCCTCTGAGATCACAAATCCTCTCCCCCACTATAAAACTCTAATCTGTAGTTATCACTCATTTTTAAAGTTGTTCAAATCTAAAATTGACTTGAAGCTGTTGCTTGTTTCTTCCACTCTCAGAACCAACTGCAAGAGATTTATCTACTTTCACAATGTCTTTGCAAAGTGTCAGTACCAAAAGGCAATTAAACTGGAGCTCAGTGAGATATGATGAAATAGAAATGAAGTAGAAAATGTATGTTCAAAAAAATAAAAAAAAATAAAAAGGAGTTTTCTGGCAAAAATTACATCTGTCTTTAAATTCAGATGTGCTGCAGTGATAGAGCTGAACTGTTTCACTCCACTGGTGATACTCTGATGAGAATATCACAGTTCCATGTGGTGGGTGGTAGTTGGTCATGAAGACTGGAAAGTCCATGTCCTTAACCTGCCTCTGCAGCCAGTGAGGCAGAAAGCAGCTTTTGTGGGGCACCAGCTCTAAACTACCTGTTGGGGGAACTCCTCTTCCTTCACTGACACATGAAGGAATTCTGAGGAGAGGAATCTTGAGTCTTCCCCAGCAAATGCCAAACACAGACCAGAGCAGGGATTTAGCATGGTGGAAGGAAGGGGTGCACCCAAGTGCATTCCAGTGGCAGTGGTTTCAGGGGTGTCAAGGCATGTATTTTTACTATCCCTGTTTCATTTTGGAGAAGAAAATACAATTTTACTCCTCAAATCTGAATGAAGATTAAAAAATAAATGATGGAGCAGGCATAATGATTCCAAGAAAATTCTGCTCACAGGACATTTCTTGTACACAGATTTCAAATGTGGATCTGGGACTGCAGAGACACCCAGGGCAGAGCAGCCAGGAGAGGACTCTGAGCTTCTGAGACCTTTCCTAGCCTGTTATCCACTGAGATGGATCTACCTCACAGGGTCAAGCTTCCAACTCTGTTCCCTACTAATTTCAGAATTCCAGGGTATCCTGTAAGTCCAGGTTATAGACAAGGTTTGCAGCAAGGTCTGGAGCTGATGTGCTTCTCAACTTTTAGAAGGCCACAGCCTTCTGTGCTTCAGTTGTAAGAAAACCAAAACTGAACAGGCTTTCCCAATAGTTTATAAGTCTCCTCAAGCTGCCATGGTGTGTGGTGACTGCATATGCTCTGTGGGACTACACACAGACATTTTTAAGCTGTTGGTGCCATTGCATAAAACCCAAACCAGGCCATTTTAGGTTCTGTCAGAATGGACAGTGTGTTTTATTTCATAGCCTGCTGATTTTGGGCCAGCCCCCTCAGCAGTCACCTCTTGTCTAGGACACACACATGTTCAAGAGGGAAGGAAGGAAGACAGCAGGATGCACCCCCTTGCATGGGTGAGACTGGATTATATCCCTAAGGACAGTGGTGTTCTCTCAGTGTCATCCCAGGCTCAGCATCATTGCAGATTCAGGCAGCTCTGAAGGAGACTGGAGCGAGGACCTGCCTTTGGGTGTACAAGCATCTGCATGGCAATGGAAAATGACCTCAGCACATCTTGTCACAGAGCAGCAGGGTGTTGGTGTCAAAATAGAGAGAGCTGCTGTCCCAGCTCACTTAGATCAGCTGTGTGCTCACCTCCCTCCAAGCATTTTCCATCTCCTGTACCAGTGCCAAGGCAGAGGAATGAATCTTTCCAGCATCCTTATGGCTGCAGTGGGACCTGGAGTGGCACACACCAGTGATGTAGGTGGAAAAGGCACTGTCAAGGCTGACATCACACATTGTTCTTATATCTTCCCAACAAACACAGCTTACTCCCTGCTTCATGTGAAAACCCCAGCACTGATCCTCCCAAGAGGCAGCTGTTCCAGTGGGACTGGAGGGATTCACACAAGGAGAAACCCTTTGGGACCACTTAACACCAGAGTGGTGAAAATGGCTCAGCCTGCTCTCTCTGTTCCAATGCTGTAACAATTTGTTTTCCATGTGTTACCTGGTCTCAAGAGTCTTACACATTTACAGCCAGAGGCAAGACGGGCTGTTGGCAGAGACAGGGAGTGACATTCCATAGGCTGCTGGGCTTTCAGCAGTGGGCTTGCATTGCTCATTTGTAAAGGCTGGTGTTAATGTCAGTCAGATCTAGATCTATTTGTGTGCTTCTCTGAAGGGAGCAGCTGATGTGTCATCCCTTGCTCAACCCCTCCTTTTGCACAAAGCCCAGGCAGGCCCCATGTCCTCCCAGTCCTCTCAGTTCTGCTCACAGAGCTTTTTTCTAGACTTTTTATAGACTATGTGGTCTCTCAGATGCAAAATCCCAGAGTTGAGGGCCCTGGCCACTGCCTCATGCCTCTATCCAGATATTCCATGGCTCACACTTCAGCTTAGGGGCCTGTAGCCCACGTGTTTTCTGCACACTCCCATTGATACTCAGTGGTTTCAGGGATTTTTTTCCCTACCTCAGCTTTAATAAAAAACTCATTAGTGATTCAAGGACCTCAACTTTAGCCCATAAAGGGATCTGGAGACTTCAGGCTGCTGGCTCTGAAGTTACATTGGTTCAGTTCTCTTGGCATGAGAAATCTTGGCATCTTTGTAAGAGGACTTTGGTACATGTATCTTCACACATCTATACTGTATATAAAGTGCATATTTCTCATCCCACATGAGCTGGCATGAGGGGAGAGCTGGGTGGCTCCATTGGAGTTGTTGGATTGTCATAGAGAAGAGACATGATAAGACAGGTGTTAGCACCCACACTCAAGCCCTCTAAAATCAACAGAATTGAATAAAAGAGATGAAATCATCCTTTTTATTCCCATATTCAGAGCTATATTTGTAGGGGAAAGGACTGAACTGTGACAGCAGCAGTGCTGTAGTCAGATGTGCTGTCCTGGTTTCCTGACCCATGCACAGAACATCCTGGGCTGTCCTTGGTTTGTTTTCTCTACAGACTGGCTGGAAATGTTACAGTAGGCAAGGAATGAGGAATAGTTGTTCTGACCAGCAGCAAACCATGCAGCAAGAGGAAACATTGCAAAAAAAATCTGCCTGGTGTTATGACTGGATGGACACACCCAGGGGTTCATGTCTGAGGACCTCAGCAAACAGATCAGTGTGGGGTGTGCTGGGAGTTTAGCTAAAGTCTCTTGGTCTCTGGCTTAGACCTGTGTATCCCATTGCTGCTTGCACCTAAACTGCACTCACATGTGGTGGGAGGATGCCAGGGTCATTGATGGAGATGCTTTACATGACCTGGGCCATTCTTTTTGGCATGTCCTTTATCACAGAATCATGGAAAGGCTGGAAAAGACCTCTAAGGTCATTGAGTCTGAATGTTAACACAGCACTGCCAAGTCCACCACTAAAAAATGTCCCCAAGTGCAACAGGCCTTTTTGAACACATCCAGTTTCCCAGGCAGCCTGTCCCAAAGCCTGAACACTGTCTCAGAGAAGAAATTTTTCCTAATATCCAATCTAAACCTCCTCTGGTGCAACTTGAGGCCATTTCCTCTAGTTGTGTCCATGTGTTTCTTTGCTGACTCTATAAATTCTGCTCCCTTCTTGCAGAGAATGCATATTGGGTTATTTGCTTTATATGCTGTCCCTAGGCTGGAAACACCCTCTGGAGCAGGAATGCTGCACAGCCTTTCCCATCTGTGCTGTGCTCAGAGAGGAGGCTGAGCTCAGATGTTACACTGAATCTTAAAAGCAAGAACCTCCCTGTGGCTGTACCATCTCTGTCTCGCTGCCACGGAGCAGGTGAGAGGGAAACACGCTCTGGGCAGCTTGTGGTCTGACAGAGACCATCTGTGTGACTGCTGACATGTAAGTTAAGCACTTTTCCACTGTTCCCACATTATGTTGCTACAAGAAACCTGCAGGAGATGTTGAGGAGCTCTAATACAGCACAGTCAGAGGGGCTCTGCCAGCTCTGGGCAAGACTTGTGCATCTTATAAAAGTTACTTTCATGGCTTCTTGAAATGCCCAGTCCTCTCCATGGACCAGTTATTTTTAATGAACTGTCAGTGTGTGGCACAGCAAGAAAATCAAGGATTAATAAAGAGGCTGATCTGAAGAACTCTGCTAAACATCAAACATCAGAAATGGGCAATATGGAATAGAGTCGCTCCAGGGTGGGCTGCTTTCAAGCACAAAGCCAAGCATGAAATACTAAGCTGTCTTCACATTCTGTGTTTGTTTACAGTACAGCTTTTAAACCCCTTCTACCTCAGAAATCATTTCCCCTCTGACATCCTTCCCAGGATAAGGGACACAGTCACATTCTTAAAACGCTGTTAGTGGCAGATGGAGCAGTGGAGGTGTTTCTGACACCCTTACAACTGACAAATGCCTGGAGAATATTTACAGTGCTTCGGTGCTGGCTCCTGTGGTAGTTCTTCCTCCCTTTTCATGACCAGAAAGACAGTCTGGTCTGTCTTATTGCATAAGCACTGATCTGCAGAGCCTTTCCGTGGTGATATGTGCAGGACTTCTCCACCCTGCAAGCTCCTCAGAGCCCTGCCAGCATGAGGAGTGCAAGGAGTTTGGTCTTGTTGTATGTCTGGGATAGGGAGCAGATTGGTGACATATCTGGTGTCTGCAGAGATTTTTATTTGTATTTCAGACTCATGTCAAGGAAATTCTGCCCGAGCCCCAGGGGAGTTGTCTGTGTCAGTGACATTGTGTCACCCAGACAAATGCCAGACATTCACTCTCACCTTTTGAGAGCAATAACAGCCTTATCCCAGCACATCTCTAGGGATTAATAGCTGTCTAATTTGCAAGATAGCTGAAAAATCCATAAATTACTGATGGGACTCACACAAGGTTGCATAAAGAAGCTTGGCCCTTCAGAACAAGGGAGACAACTCTGTTCCCACTCTCTCCAAAGCCAATCCTCACTGATATCACCAGCTGTGCAGCCAGATGTTGGGCAGGTGGAAGCACCTCTTCCAGGCTGAGCCTGCCACCTTGAGCAGAAGGAACATCATACTTCACTGGCTCAGGTCCATCTGTCTGCCACCCAACAGAGATTAGCGCACGAACAGACTGGCCAAAAACCCACCTAATTTTACACACCTCAGACTGAGGCAACATCTACATGTAACCATCAGCAGATGCCTAAACAGGCGCTGTATCCAGAGCAAAATTTTGGAGACGTGAACAAATAAAATTCTTTGGTAATTCTCTCATGCCATCATGACACACCTAAGGCAGAGACATGTACTGATTGCAAAGGAAAGGCCATGCACACTGACAGGCAGCTTTGGAGAATGGGGATAAAATTCCTGTTCCATGTTGTGTAAATTGCTGCTCAGGACACTTCTACATCAACGTGTCTCAAAAAGGGAGCAGGTCCTAGGAAAAGAGAAAGAAGCAGCTTTTGATTTTGGCAACATGTGGTGCCAGTGAGATCTCATGGTCGTGACAAGCCAGGGACAGGGCTTGGAGCAACCTGGTGTAGTGGAAGGTTTCCCTGCCCATGGCAAGGGGTTGGAATGAGATGGTCTTTAAGGTCTCTTCCAATCCAAACCATTTGATGATTCTATGATAACATTTAATTAGTTGTGTTTGGATCAACAGCAACAAGGGAAGCTTCAATGCTGGATAGACTTTGTGTCTAAGCCCAGCAACTGGAGGAATCCACATTATGTGTATGTATACCACTAACTAAATATATGTATGAATTCCTCTATTTTTATGTATATATTTGTGCATAAACATATTGCACAAACAGATTCCCATCGTGATTAGAATCATAAAACTATAGAATATCCTGAGTTTCACAAGACCCACAAGGATCATCAAGTCCAACTCCTGGCCCTGCACAGACACGTCAGCAATCCCGCCTTGTCCCTGAGAGCATTGTCCAAACACTCCTTGAGCTCTGCCAGCCTTGGGGCTGTGCCCACTGCCCTGGGGAGCCTGTTCAGTGCCCAACCACCCTCTGGGGGAAAAACCTTTTCCTGAGAGCCAACCCAAACCTCCCTGCAGGAGGGTTTAGTGAGAGGAGTGACAAGGTGAGACCACGGGTGCTCCTGGTGTGAGTGAGAGCTGCATCTTCTACCTTCATTGTTCTGTGTGACCAGCTGTGTGCATGTCCATGTGTGCACACACGTGATATTCCTGGGTGATGTGTGTTCCTGTGGGAAACACAGGCTCAGTCTCACTACTGGCTGGAGCTGGGGACATGAAACTGCATCTACCAGGTGACTGGATGTGGCATTTCCCAGAAATTAGACAGCAATTCAGGTGTTCCTGATGGCTCACATACAGTCTGGTCTCTGCAGAACAGCTTTTCATAGAATCATAGAATCATAGAATCGATTGGATTGGAAAAGACCTCCAAGATCATCAAGTCCAACCCTTGGTCCAACTCTAGTCCATTTACCAGATCATGGCACTCAGTGCCATGTCCAGTCTGTGTTTAAAAATCTCTAGGGATGGTGAATCCACCCCCTCTCTGGGCAGGCCATTCCAATGCCTGAGCACTCTCTCTGTAAAGAATTTTTTTCTGATATCCAACTTCAATTTCCCCTGGCAGAGCTTGAGCCCATCGTGCCCCCTTGTCCTATTGCTGAGTGCCTGGGAGAAGAGACCAACCCTCACCTGGCCAGAACTTCCCTTCAGGGAGTTCTAGACAGTGCTGAGGGCACCTCTGAGTCTCCTCTTCTCCAGGCTAAACAACCCCAGGTCCCTCAGCCTCTCCCCACAGCACTTGTGCTCCAGTCCCTTCTCCAGTCTTGTTGCTCTTCTCTGGACTCATTCCAGCACCTCAATATCCTTTCTGAACTGAGGGGCCCAGAACTGAACACAGTACTCAAGGTGTGGCCTCACCAACGCAGAGTACAGGGAAAGGATCACTTCCCTGGTCCTTCTGGCCATGCTATTTTTGATACAGGACAGGATCCCATTGGCCTTCTTGGTTTTATTATATTTTCATTCATATTACTCTTGTTGCTTTCTTCCTGCAGTCCCTGAGGTATTTGCCTTGCAGTGTCACTCAGTGTGCACAAGTGGTGCTTAGACTCAGTTCCCTTCTCATTCTTCCAGAAAAGTCCCACTGGGCTGTTATACAGGAAACCTCAATTCATAGGGTTATTTTTTCCATAGTATTGTCACAGTATTTTCTGCTTACCAGAGTCAGAGGGATCTAAGTTCTCACTGACAGCTACTACTTTTGATATAAAGGCCTGAGCCTGCCCTCACTTGCACTTGCTACTTACACCAAATTGCATAAACTTAGACCCAAAGTGACTTACAAGTTATGATGACAGCTTAATCATGAGAACAAACTGCAGCTTTAAAACCCTGTGATTTAAATCACTTGTAAGTAGGATTTGAATCTAATAGTCTACCATTGAAGACTGAACAGCCCAGTAATTGCAGCTGTATATAGAATACAATCAAAGCACCAGGGGGAAAAAAGAAAGAAAAGCCTTATTCAAGACAACAGTGCCAGAAACAGTAATTACCCCTGCAGCTCAGGCACTCCCAGGTACTGGGCACTTCTGCAGCAGCAACAGCTCTTCCCAGCTGGCTGTGGTTAGCAGAGCTAAAATGGGGAAGAACAAAAACCAAATAATAACAGGAATAAGAAGTAGCACCAATCCTCTTGGTGCCCACAGAAGTTGTGGACACCCCATTCCTGGAGTTGTTCAAGGCCAGGTGGGATGGGGCTTGGAGTGACCTGGTCTAGTGGCAGGTGTCCCTGCCCATGGCAGGAGGTTGGAACTGCATGATGTTGATGTTCCAACTCAGAACATTCTAGGATTCTATGATACTTCATTTGATCCAAGCAGTAGAAACCAGTGCTTGAAGAGAAATAGCACATACTTTATGAATTTGACTGGCTTTGGGCTGCGTTTTCTGGATGTTTTTGAAGGCCAAGACAGTCAGTGCAGGTGTAACTTCTCCAGGGAAAGAATGCAGTGACCATTCTCACAACAGCACAACAATCTCTGCTTTGCCTTGGGCTACTGCACACACATTTCTGGTGCTTTGTTAGTGCAGAGATCTTTTTGCTGAGTGTAATTATAGAACTATGGAATGTTATGGGTTGGAAGGGACCTTAAAGCACATCTCATTCCAACCCTGCCATGGGCAGGGACACCTTCCACCAGCCCAGGTTGCTCCAAGTCCCATCCAACCTGGCCTTGGACACTTCCAAGGATGGGGCAGTCACAGCTTCTCTGGGCAACCTGTGGCAGGGCCTGCCCACCCTCACAAGGATTAATTTCTTCCTAATATCTGAACTAAACCCACCTTCTTTCAGTCTAGAGTTATTACCCCTTGTCCTAACGCTCCATGGCTTCTTTTCTCTTGGATTTGGCATATTCCCCACATATGGCTATTCCAGTGATCCAAGAATGGACACCACACAAGACTTAGCAGTGAGTTTGTTTTGCAGGATGCAAGCCAACACTTCCTCCTGAGCTGGGTGCTGTACAGGTAGGGTTTTGTTCTGCTTCTACTGAAGCTGGAGGTACTATCCTCTTTTTCCTTCAGAGAGATCAGTTTGTGGGTTTTTTCACACTGTGGTAACTTTAATTACACTGGAGATGTATTTCTAGAAACAACCTCTTGCTTGGGACATAAGCTTAAAAGTGGCTTTGCACAGTACTTAAGGTAAAAATGTTTTAGACTTTGCTTGAAAATATTCAAGATTCTGCTTTCCTTGATTGCTAAGAAAGGATGCACTAGGTCATATAGACTGATCTGCTTAATGTCATGTTGTGTGTCCTCTAAGCCCAGCACCAAGGGCAAAACTGAACCATTTTGGTCACCAGGAGATGTTATTTGTGTAGGATATGACAAGAGGAAATATTTCAGAACTACCAGACCTGAAAAGGAGGGTTTAAATGGCAGGTTATCTCCCCAGGTGAGTAATCTTCTGATCACAAGTGTGGAGAAAAACACAGGAAAGGAGAAGTTGTGTCTTACAGGGAAAAGAGTGGATGTTTCCAGCATCAGGACACAGCAGAAAAGAGTATTAACAGATTAAGGATATGCAGCAGAGAAATATGAAAATGAGGACAGGGCATGTTTTTGATATCCAAGGATGACATAGATACAGCACCAGAGAAAAGCCTAATAGAGAAGAGCTGATAGAAACACAGGAGTGGGAAAGAGAAGCTGAGCAGCTGCTTATGAAACCTGGAATAGGTAAATGTGGGGATGGCAGTGACCACTCTGTCCTGTCACCCCACCCCTGCACACAGAGGCAGGACCAAATGAAGCAGGAGCATCCCTGATATGCTTCCCCAACTGTGAAAGAACTCCTGTTCCCCTCAGTGCCATTTATTCCTTCAAAACTTTCCTCTGGGACCAATCTAAATGTTCAGATGGCATTTTCCTTCTGGGTTTTTTTTGTGTTTTTTTTTTGTTAATTGGTTGGATTCTTTTTGTCCAGGGAATTTGCCTCCACCCTCTCTACTGCAGCAAAGGGTTGCACTTTGGCACAGTGATAAGAAAAGGGCCAAACACACAAGCCAAAATGTTTTTGAAATGTTTGGGTTCCACGCACACTTGTTCAAATATGCAGAATTTCAGACTTGGTCATCATCTAAATTCAACAGATTTTGGGTGAATGGAGTGCAAGTGGTATTTCAGCTGAGTCCATAGGGAATCTCAGCCTCTTAGGGCTCTGTGTCCACCTGTTCACTTGTCTGCAAATCTTCCTTCCAGTAATTTTTGAACATGAAGAAATTTAACAGAGAATTTCCTTCAAGTATTGTGAAAATCACCACGTGGTTGAGGGTGAGAAATCCAAATCATTGGTCACTCAGAAAAAAGAAAGGAGGAAGTTCTCAGCATAACACTTTATTTTCAGTGTCTGTGGCATTGCAGTTGGCATATGTGTCACTCCAAAGTCCTCGCAGGGTTGGGGCTGGTAGGGAGGACTGGGACTGCTGGTGGGTTGTGGTGAGTTGTGGGAGGCTGTGGTGGGATGGTGTGAGAGAAACAGGCTGCAAATCTGGAGCAACTTGGGCTTCACAGATACCACTTCTTGGTTTTCCTTCTCAGGACATCCATCCTTGGGAGAGGCAGGTGGCTGCCAGGGGAACAAAGCTGCCTTGAAAAGCAGAAGAACAGCAGGGCAACCTTTGGAAATAATTCTGCTGATTTTAGGAGCTGATTTCAGGAGGCAGAAGCAGCTCCCCCACACCGTGGGACTACTCTTGTTTCTGAGAAGGCAGTGGGCAGAGGTTTGCCAGTGATCTCAATGTGCTTTGAGCACTGAAATGCACACCCTTGAGCAAGAGGTGCAGAGTGGAGGGGAAAGTGATGCTGGAGGGGAAAAGTATATGAAATTTGCCAAGCTGAAGGTCAAACCTGGTCTTTGGTTGAAAATAAGCCCTTTTTGGGTCATTTCTGATGGAGGGTTTATCAGCATGGGTTTATTCCAATTCCACTCTTCCAATCTGTGGAAATAATGCTCCCAGCCTCCACTTAGCACTTTTCAGCATGAATTAAAAAGCTGACAGCTTGTCAGGCTGTCTTGTATCTGCACTTCCCTCTGCACTGCCAGGCTGAGGTTAAAGAAGACATAAAGGATCGTTTAGAGGGCCAAGGACTTTTGTGCAGTGAGAGGAAATAATTTGCTGCTAATGCACATGACAAACTGAAACATTAAATGTAAAGGTCATTTTGGGGGATGTCTTGTAAAGGAATTGATGCATTTCTAAACCACTGCCCTAAAATGACTGAATATCCCAGGAGACCAAAGGCATCTGGAATGTTTTCTAAAGGTCTGCAGGAGAACCTCATGGGCTGAGCAGGATAATGAAGATGTCCTACTCCAACCATCATGGCTTGTGCTGAAGACCAAAAAGGATGCTACAATATCAGGAAAATGTTCTTCCCCCAGAGGGTGGTGGGCACTGAACAGGCTGCCAGGGCAGTGGGCACAGCCCCAAGGCTGCCAGAGCTCCAGGAGCATTTGGACAACACTCTCAGGGACATGGAGGGATTGTTGGGGTTGTCCTGTGCAGGACCAGGAACTGGAATTGATGATCCTTGTTGTCCCTTCCAACTCAGGATATTCCATGATTCTGTGTTTCTCTGCCATCCAGCCACTCCTCCAACTGACCTGGGAGCCACAGAACTGCCTGGATTATACATTTCACTGTTTGCCAAACTAGTCTGGGGTAAGGAAGGGAAAAAGGACATCTTTTACTGGACTTTTCTGGGGGGAAAATAGACAAGGTTTCAAATTTGAAGTCTCTTCGTTGATTCTGATGAGATGCAGAGTCCACGTGGACAGTTTCATGTTAAGCTCTCAGGAGCAGAAAGCACTCGAGATTTCAAGGAATTTTATAAAGGAGGAGCTGGCAAAGGTCATCAAATTATGAAAAGCACTTAAATCAGTAATTAAAGTCAGTTTTACAATGCCAATAAACTGCAGCTGGAAGGGAGGGGAAGGGGAGCTTTCAGAGCACAGGCTGTGCAGCATCCCTGACTCAGAGCACCGTGGTCTTGAGTGAGGAGACCAGACCTTAAAAGGGAGCTCCAGATGGATGGAAATCCTCAGTAGGAAGTTTTTGACTTGTCAGAGAGAAGGACCCAAGGGGAAGACTCCAAGACACTCAATTTGTCAGTTGTCTTTTGTTATATTTGGGAAGTGTTCTTATACAAAAAGCAGACAGGCTGAGTCACAACAGACAGATGTAGTAAAACAACATACAAAATCCGGAGAAGTGACTGTGCAGAGCTGAGGTGAAGCTGTGGGCAACCTGTCTAGGGCTGTGGTTTGCTGCCTTGGGGTAAACAGGACTTCAGAAACATGGTCCTCACAGGGTAGGATGGGCTGTGACTTCTCTCTGTGTGGCCTTTTTAGCAGAGAAGTGAGGAAACAGTGGAATGAGGTAGTGGAGGGTCTCAGTGTTGTCAACCATGGCCACCTCATGCTATTCTGTCAGCTGTGTCTTCACTGAAGGTCTCCTGCCATCAAGGCTCATGGTGGGATTCTCAGGGCTGTCCCATGCAAGGCCAGGAATTGGACTTGTTTATCCTTGTGGGTCCCTTCCAACTGTGGATATTCTATTATTGTATCCAGCAGGATTGACTGGATCAGAGACAGGGACTTGCCAAATGGGGCTGCTGTGTTATTATAAGAGGAGGGGAGAGGGTAGTGGGCTGGCAGTTGCCTCACCTAAAAATGAGAGAGGGGCTTTAAGAAAGCACCACTGTACTCTGGAAAGTGCCTGGGGGTTGTCACGTGTTTACCTGCTTGTCTTCCTTGTTGTCATTTTCTTCTCTCAGCAAAACATTGTTTGGTTCAGCCTTTTGATTTTTTGGTTTGCAAGTAGGAACTTCTTCTCAACCAGCATCAGGATGGGTGTGGGTGGGACCCCAAGGTGGGGTTTGTTAGTGATACCTGAGAATTGAAGCCTGGCCCTTTCCACTGTCCACCTGCCTCTGCCTGCATAATGTTTCTGCTAATTAAGATCAGGCGTAACAATTTTCTATTATATTAGAAATACGTAGATCCCCACTTTGGTATTATTTTCTTTGGTCTGTATCAACAGTTTCTTTGTAGAGGCAGAGTGGAATTTATCTGTGTCTGCTCCTTCTATTTCAATCACTTTTGCTGAGGCTTCTCATTTCTATGCTCTGGAAATTAGTTTGTAAGGAGCAACACACCCACACCCTTCATCTGGACCTTGTGTTCTCACAAATCGAGTCCACTGGCAGCACAAGAGGTTGGTAGGATTGAACAGGGAGTGTGGAATCATCAGTTTCCATCTCAGGTAAAAATTCTGAACTGTGTAGGCAGGCAGGGCTGGTGCTAAATTAATTGGACATGCAGATTTATTCCCTCAGAGCAAAAGACACAACCAAGACCCCACACAGCCCCCAAGTGTTTTCTTATCTCAATTTCTAGTAAATTCTTTGTTCAGTGTGAGCTCAGTGCTTGTCCCTGGAGCTCATTTTGGCTGCTGCTGTTTGCTCAGAAGGTCTTGGTGCAGGACCAGAACTGCAGTCCCTTCATTCCCTAAGCATGAACTGGGAATAAATTAAAAAAAAAATAAAAGTGAGGGAGGAGGAGGACAAATAATAATAATACCAACAACAACAGCAGCAGCAGCAGCTCAAAAAGGTGACATCCTCTAATCACCTCTACAATTTTCTTAAAGACCCTTACACTGCCCTTGAGGGTCTGGCAGGATTTTATTTTCTGGTTTATTTTAATTTGGAAAGTTTCTGGCTGTTTTTATTCCTTTTAAGAAATTAAACTAATAGTGTTTCAAATTTGTGAATGTAAAAGATGTCCCACATATGGAGCAGTTTACAATTTATCTGCTGCTAGAGGTTCCAGACCTCTAAAATTTAAATTTAAAATTTAAAGTGCAGTTTGAATGCCCATTATCAGCCCACAAAGGAATCTGCATGGTAAGGCTTCCCTTAATATATTCTTGAAATCACACAAAAAGAGTTAGATTATTCTTAAAGATTTTGTTCAGCACAGTGGAAAGTGTGTCTGGGGAAATACCAGAGAGTCATATCTTCAAAGAGAGATCCTTTATTGTGAATCCAGCTGTTGACTGGATGGGATATCCAGGATATTGGAGGATTAGGGATTTGAGGAGGAAGTGAGAAGGGGCCAGTGCTGGAGGATCTGAGATTGCACTCAGAATGGAGGGCTGAGAGATTAAAAAATGGGAGAAGCATTTCTTTCCATTTTAATATTAAACTGTCCCCCACTTGTAAATACCCCAATCCTCCCCCTTCTACTAAATCTGAAAGACTGGGTGCCTTAAATATTCAGTTTTTGCTTTATTCATTTAACTTTAGGAACCCAAAGATGGAACATTTGGCCCCAAGCTCAGCCTAATACCTCATGCTGTGCATGTGGCCTAAATGAGATAGATATTTGAAGAAAACAGATTTATTGAGAAGTGCATGTGTTTGAAAGTAAATTGTGATTGACTAGAATTATGTTTGTGTCAGGCTTTATAGTTATATATATTAGAGAGAGAGAGAGAGAATAGACATAGATAGTTATATTTAGTTATAGTCAGAGTTATAGCTCCCACTAAAAATTACCTTCTATTCTCATACACCTGTTATTTGTAGTTACACAACATTTATATTGGGAACAATAATTGTGACAAGCAAGCCCCTTGCAGTGTGCAGGATTAGGCATGTGGAGGCATTTCAGCCCTCCAAAAGGGTTAGGAATTGACAGGTAATGGGAAAATTTGGGAAAATCTTGCTGTGTGGTGTTTTTTGGAAATTCTCCCTTCAAGGATTCTTGTGACAGTGTGTGCTCTCCAATCATCCCAGGAAAAGAGAGAAGCAACTTCTAAGGATGACAGATGAGAGAAGAAATGAAACCTCTTAAGAGGTGCATGACTTAGGTTTCCTGGACATGTTCCCTGGTAAAGATCTTACTGTTCTTTGACATTCATATACATTTTTCACTCTTGAATTTTATTCTTAGTGAGAATTGCCAGCACTGGGGGATTGCATTTTACTTGTCATAAATCTCACAATGTCCAAAAATGACAACAGCACACATGGGTATATGTGAGAGCACATGCACACATTATTCATGGCACTGGCTGGCTGGAGAGCTTTGCTTTTCACTCCCAGCAGTTCTCAGCTAAGGCAATCTCAGAGCCATAAATTCACTACAGAAATCATGCTCAGACTCAGGCGAGAAATGAGAAGTGTTTCATGCTGAAAGTGTAAATGTATTCAAGCTGAGCTGTGTGAGTAAAATATGTCTTTTAAATTCCTTACCCTGCCTTATTTTATTGCAGCCACAGTTAGAAGTGGGAGATACTTCTGAATACAGGGAATTTAATTACTACAAGACAATGCTGAGGGATCAGCTCTTACTAAATCATTTTGGTTGAGGCTTGGCTGACCCTGCAGGACCTCATGTATCCATTCTTGTGCCAGTCAAATGTTCTGGAATAGGCTGTACAGAGAAGATGTGGACTCTCCGTCCCTGGAAATCTTCAAGGACTGGTTGAAATCTTCAAGGACACCTTGAGTGTTGTGTTCAGTTCTGGGCCCCTCAGTTCAGAAAGGATATTGAGGTGCTGGAGCGAGTCCAGAGAAGAGCAACAAGGCTGGAGAAGGGACTGGAGCACAAGCCCTTATGGGGAGAGGCTGAGGGAGCTGGGGGTGTTTAGCCTGGAGAAGAGGAGGCTCAGAGGTGACCTCAGCACTGTCTGGAACTGCCTGAAGGGAAGTTATAGGCAGGTGGGGGCTGGTCTCTTCTCCCAGGCACTCAGCAATAGGACAAGGGGGCACAGGCTTAAGCTCTGCCAGGGGAAATTTAAGTTGGAGATCAGAAAAAAATTCTTTCCAGAGAGAGTGCTCAGGCATTGGAATGGGCTGCCCAGAGAGGGGTGGATTCACCATCCCTAGAGATTTTTAAATGCAGATTGGCCGTGGCACTGAGTGCCATGATCTGGTAAATGGACTAGAGTTGGACCAAGGGTTGGACTCGATGATCTTGGAGGTCTTTTCCAACCCAATCAATTCTATGATTCTATTCTATGATTCTAATGGAGCTCTGAGTGACCTGGTCTAGTGGAAGGAGTCCCTGTCCATGGCAGGGGGTTGGAAGAAGATGATCTTTAAAGTTTTTTCCAACACAAACCATGCCAGGATTCCATTGTTCTGTCCCCACCACCCCATTTCTACATTGGAGTTACTTCACAGGCACTACCCTTGACTCCATGGCACGGGTGCTGCTGGAAATGCCACCTGACTCAGGTGGCAGAGCTCTTATTTTGATCCTCATTTTGTTATTCATTGGCTTTGTTTTATTATCCTGCTGTATTACCTTAATAGCTCATAACAGAGCCCTTCCCTGCAGGGTGCCTCACTCTACACATCTGTTTAAAATGTAGAAGGAAGTCATTATCCTTATTTCCATAGAGAAATTGCATTGTTCAGAGAGAAAATGCCCATTTCCATCATTATGCCACTTGCTAGATTGTTTTAATGAGTTTTTGCCTGCTTTACCTCGAGCTTGTCTGCAAAGCACGTTGCTCCTTCCACTGCCTCTCTCCCAGGATCGAGGTCTCCCCACATGGGTTTAACCTGGATTCCATTTACATTGGAACAGGGAATTTCAACACACCCTCCCCATTTCTGAGGCCAAAGCAGACAGCTACACTTGTTTGTGCTGTTCTCTGATGACACAGACAAGCTTCATTCCTCTCCTCCCTCAGAACAGAAATCTTCAGAAGTTTAATTTAGAATCAGCTCCATCTGACAAGAAAAATAATAGGGATTTATGGTGCTCTTAAGGCACAGAACTTTCCCATGTGGTTTGGAGGAGCCCTGTCTGCTTTTGGCTGGTCAAACCCCACACGAGGCAGTGTGAGACAGTGGCCTGAAGGTCTTTGTTGGAGCAAAGGAGGAACCGAGTGGTATTTGAACAAAGGAGACAATAAAGTGAGATGGTCTTTTTCTCCTGCAAAATAATCAGTACAAATGCCACAGAGAACAATGTGATTTTGCAAAACACTTTTGCCATTTAGGAAAAGCCATTACAATGTGACTTCAGGCAGCACTATTAACTACCCTACAGTTGTGAACTGATTCTGTATTTAATAGCTGAACTTGTCTGCTTTCACTTACTGGCATCAGGAGCCCTGTGATGGCAGAAAATGCCATTCACTGACACACTGTCTTGGGAGCAAGTCCATGCACTCAGTGCTCTCTGGTGAGCTGAGTGGATGGACGTCATTAATCCAAGCATCCCAGTGTCTACTCCAGCCCCTGAACTTCAAGTGGCTGCTCCTCATTCTGTGACTAGATTTGATTTCAGTTCAGGGAGGAGTGGCTCAAATCTCACAGAGGTTTGGAATCACCTGTGTATTGCTCAGCCACCAGTAACCCCTTTGGCTCTGTCGACTCAGCAGCAATTACTGTGTGAGCTGATTTGGAACAAATCACTGATATTAATTAGGAAAACCTCCTTGGGCAATTGTCTAATTTAGGCACCATTTCTATTTCCTTTTGTGCCTTTCTGAAAACACCTGGCAGTGTTGAGAGAAGGTGGCATCTTCCTCCTTCTGCCTGCACTGGTGTTCATCAAAGTGTTTCAGAAAGGAATTGAAATATATTTTCCCTCTCAGTGATTGCTCTCATCAGGAACAAGAAAGTCATTGCCTGGGTTGCAGTACATCACCCCGAGCCACAGAAATATATAAGGAGGAGAAGGAGCAGGTGGAATTATGATCTTTAAACCCAATTCTGTGGGGAGTTCTCAAGTGACAGCAACCTTTGCTACTGCCATTCGTTCTTGGGGCTTATTTTTGACTGTGTAAAGAGAGCCGTAATTACTGATTGCTCAGCAGGCTGCAGATGGCAGCTGGGGGGAAGTATTAATGCCTGCTATGAAGAAGGGACTAAAACCAACCTTTTTTTTTATTTTTTTTTCAGAGATTGGGTTTATTCTGGAGATAAATTGCAATTTTATAGCCCTCAAGAAAATGAAGTGTAGGAGCAGAAAGGTCTGTTCACACTTTCTGCCTGAAGAAACACGAGATAGAGCACATTGTTTGTGAGTTAACATTTCTCAGGGAGTGCTGAGCATTAACACTGAGCTGCTTTGGTATTTTTCTTTCACTTATTTCAAGCCATTGCATTCAGTGAATTCACCACTCATTTATGTTTTCATAAACAAGTTCTTAGTGCTTTTGTAACACTCTGTACAAACTATAATTATTGTAAGCATTAAGAAAGACACAAGTGGCTTTAGGTCATGAAAATATTTCAGTAAACTAGGCAGTGAATTTATTGGAAAATAAAGTTTAGAGACAGGAAATCTATGTCTGGCTCTTGGCCAGATTTGGTAAATAACTTCGGCTTGAAAAATCTTGAAAAATCATGAATAGCAAAGTGTTGATCTCAGATTTGCTAAATAAAATGTTCATTTTGAGAGCAGCGCTTTAAACTGGAAAAATTACCTTCAAAATAATTGGTTTAATTCCCTTAAATTCATGGAACATTTAATTTCAGTTCAAATGAAACTATTCAAAATGAGTTCAAATTGCTTTTTATTTTCTGTTCACTTCTTCACTTCAGCTGGTTGGGAAAAAAAACCAAAAAACAAAACCAAAATAAAACTAAGAGCTAAAAGTACAAATCTTGCATGTCTGTGCTCATCCCCTGAGCTGAAACTTAGAAAATATTTGTCTTTGCAGCATTACTGTTGGTGCTGCTCAGGTCTCACCTCTCACTTGTCCTTACTGGGTATCTGATTTATTACTACTGAGCCCAATAAGGACTAAAATTAAGATAATTTAAGCTTCTGCTTTGAAAAATTAATGTTTTATTCTATTAAAACTCCTCTCTCTAAGGACAGTTTATTGAGTTATTGGCAGCATTTTTGTTTCCCTCACTGGGAAGAAGTGAAATTTAACACAGAAACACTCAGTGAAACGTTTCCCTCTGCATTGTATGACGAAGGTCAAAACACAGTTGCTGTAGTTTTTCACACTGGGATTACATTAAATAATGTCATATTATTATTTGTACAGTTTTCTGTTTATAGATTCTTTGTACTCAATTTTTGATTTTAGTGTTTCACGCTACGCTTGATCTTTATTGTAACACTTTGATGTCAGTTATCAACTCATATTTTTAACAACTCACAGGAATCTGAGCACCTGCAGCCCAATTGTGGAGCACTTACCCAGAGAGAATAATTCATCACTGCCTCTGGAACAACTGGGTCTTGCTGTGAAGGCTCCCAGAGCAAGATAGAACTCTAAGTGTTAGAATTAATGCCACAAAGTATAGCTTTAACCTTAAACATTAAAGTGTGCTGAAGTGGTTGGGGAGTCTCATGTCTTTTTGATGTTCAGTGGAACTCAGATTCATAAATGCCTGTGTGACTTTTAAAAAATAAGACTTACTCATAAGATTTCTGGAAAATCAGTATTCTGAAGCAATTTGCTGCGTAAAATGGACCTTTCCAGAAGGAGAAAAAATAAAGTAATTGGTGCTATCAGATGAGTTTGAAGGTCATGAGTTGTTCTCCTGCCACACAGCAACTTCCAGTTCACCTCCCCCTCCCAACCCTGCTGTGGAAAATGTTGAAAAGCTCAAAACATTCTCCTTTAGGTGCTTGAAAGTTGTCACAAGGCTTGAAAAATTGATGGTCAGAATTAGAAATGTGGGTTCCCTTGCAGTGATTGGAGAAACAGCAACCCCAGAGGCTGCCGTGAGCTTGGCCATGGGAAGCACCAAGGACCATTTCCCACCAGGCTGGAACTGGGGGTCCAAGTTAAGCAGAGCCAAGGACTGTTCTTTCTCCTTGAAGACAAATGTCTTGGCTTTTGTCTTTAACCTGAACTCTGCTTCATCCATATTGATTCTTAACCTGTTCCCTCTAAAAGCTGGGAAAAGGCAGAGCCACTCGTGCCTGTAGCTGAAAAAGCACAAGCTACAATAAGAAAGGAAACAACAAAGGATTCATTTGACATCACTGATGTTTGTGAGATATTTGACTATTCTATGGTGAAAAAATGAAATGCTTTGTTGTACCAAAGAGAATGAAAGCCCTTTGTCAATCAGCACGTGTCTTATGCCCTGTTTTAGTCACTTTATACACGTATTTTTCACAAGTTTCTGGAGGAAGCCTCTTTTAGCCTCCTGCAAGGACTGATGGTTAATTCTTGTTGTATTTTCTGTCTTCTTTAATTTGATACAATAAGAATAGCTCCAATCAATCACCAGGAAGGATGTCAAATCATCAGGAAGGGTGTCATACATAACAGCTCAAGATGAGATGGTGGGGGAAACGAAGGTGGGATGTTAGATGTGTGAGCTGCCTGGAAAACAGGAGGATGCAGAGTCCCTCTGCTGCACCTCCCTGCAGGCTGGGTGTCCTCTTTGCCATCAGGTTTGGCACAATCTCTGCCCTGAGTTTCATGCCCTACAGCCACGTGACCTTGGGCATTCTGCTCCCATTGAATCGTCTTTGGTGACCGACAGTTTAATTGTGAACCTAAAAGAAGCAATTTCAGGCTTTTGCTGAGGCAAGACCCTGTAACCTAAATGGTTACTATCCCAAAGAATCCTTAGGAGCAGCCCTAGCAGACAAATCCTGGAATTGCTGTGGGATTCCAAGAGCCCTGCCAGGTATCAGACATGCATGAAGCCTTTGTGTTTCTCCCCAGCTATGCCAAGGTGAGCACGGAGGGGAGGGAGCAAGTTCTGCCCTGGCTATTCCATGCTCACAGACAAGAGAAAGTGGGAGAACTGAGCAGTTTGGGCTGTGATCTGCTATTCCCCACTCCAGAAGCCTCTCTCAAAGACTGTCACCACTTGTTTTATGAGTAGGGCCCAGGGGTTCTCCTGGGCTGAGCAGATGTTATATAATCTGCCCAAATCCTCATTACCTCAACTTCAGATTTGCTGTATCATCTTAAAAAAATACTGCAGCGTATCCACATTATCTTTGTACCTCCTCAAGTCTTCCTTTGTTCCTGCCCAGTGTGTCTCCTGTTGCAACTGGCTTCCTGAACCTACAAGTTCATCAAAAGGAAAACTGATCCTTTGATTTCATTTCTGAATTTGATATTTTGGATACTTTTTGTACAGTTCTTCTTCACTCCTCCACAACTAGAGACATGTCTGAGACATATTTCTTCTCCTTCTGGGTAAACATTTGACAATTCATGTCTAGGAATGGAGTTCTACTGACATCACTACCACCAACCTGGGTGGGTTTATTCTGCCACAATAGGGTACATGACACTGCTGTGAAGACAGCAATGGGTGAATGAAAGTTTGTAGGTCAGGAACAGAGAAGGGGCCCATCCATGTGGCAGATGCTGCTTAAGAAGCTCCTTGGTAGCTCCAACTACAGTGTCTTCAGCTCCATCTACATAAGAAACACCCAAGAAGAGACTGGGCTATTACTCTAAGGAATAGCAAGGGTGGGATCCAGTTTAGGACTACAAGGAGACCATTCTGGATGACCTTGAAGGTTGTTTTCAAGGTCATTCTGGAGTTTTCAAGTTGTTATAAATAATTTCTTTTTTTTTTCCCTCCATAATTTCTGGGAAACGATTTGTACTGTGGCCTCAGAGACAGGGAGCACTGGGAAAGCTTGGAAAGTTATTATTCAGTGTGAGAGGCTTTCAAAGGAAGTTTGAATATATAATGAACTGTGAACATGTACAGGGATTTCTCCCCCCCTCTCACCCTTCTTGTGAATTCCCAGCATGGTGTGGATAAAATGCAAAATAGCAGGTCAAGACAAATGTGGCTGTTAAACTGTGCAGGGAATAACTGTGATCACTTTGAACAAGGCCACTTTTCTAAACTGCATCTGCTTAGCAACAATTCCTTCTGCAGGAGGGTGTCATTTCATGCAAGCTCTGGATTATTGTATTCTCTTAAACACCTGTTTTCTTCCTTGTATTGCCTTCTTAGGTCAATGTGTGTCCTGCAACTGAGAGACAGGAGAACAGGCGTGTTAGAAACATCACTGGAGCAAGAGCAAATCTAAATAGGAGGGAAATTTGGGGTAATGGTCTCAGTGGCAACTTCTGTATCGTCCCAACCTCGCACCAGATTTGTTTTAAAGATTAGTCTTCTTTAGCCCCCTAATGTCAATCTCCCATCCATAGTGATTTGGCTGCTGGAGGAGAAGGCAGGGAGAATTTCCAATAAATCTATTAAATACCAGCATCTTTCTACAGAGGGAAATTCACAGATTCCTGAAAAAATGCCTGCTCAGCCTGTTTGCTCAAAACTGACTTTCTTCAGTGCAAACTTAAAGCCTCACCATTCATGGAACCAAAGAATTGTTTAGGTTGGAAAAGACCTCTGAGATCATTGAGTACAAACATTAACCCAGCACTGCCAAGTCCACCATGTCCCCAAGTGCCACATCTACACATTTTTTTAACTCTTCCAAGGTTGCTGACTCCACAACTTCCTTGGGCAGCCTTTTCCAATGCCTGACCATCCTTTCAGTGAAGATTTTTTTCCTAATACCCAATCTAGACCTCCCCTGGCACAGCCTGAGGCCATTTCCTCTTCATTCTGTTCCTCTCAACAAAAACGAGCACAGCTTGTTAGAGAAACAAATATTGAGGCCAAAATCTGCCTTAAAAACACATCTCCAGTTACAGGTTGAGGTGATTTATAAAGTACAAGCAGCTTGGTGATTAGCCAATGTTCTATGGTCTGGAAGTAAATTGCAATAAAAAAGATGTAAGGCTGCACAAAGTCATGCAAATTAAGGAATGAGGGATGTGCATCTGATTTTAATGCTTGCAAAGTGAAGCTGAAAAAATTAATAACACAATAACATGTATCTGTATGCACAGACAGCGACTTAACACAGAGTCATCCCATAGATCTTGAACATGAAGGGGGGAATGTAACTTAGAAGGGTAAAGATGTTAATTTGACTTTGTAGCAGAGAGAGGAAAGCAAAATAAAGGAATGGAAAGTACAAGATCTGTATTTTAACAAAGAGCAGCAACTCACCTTAGGCTGGTACCCACCTTGCCAAGACCTGCAATTCTGTGTTGCTTTATTATTTGTACATTATGGTTTATCTTTGGTTTCGTTGCATCTCCAGTAGGAAAGGCCCTGCTGGTCCCTGGATTGCACTCTCCTCTGCTTCGTGACCTCTCCCAGCCTTCTTCCTCAGGTTTCATGTCACTAATTGAAGGAGACAAACCTCATAAATTATGGAACTTAAGAACAGGTTTTAATTAAGCTCAGTGGTCTAACCAACAAAAACTAAGGAGTTTAGTCTCAGGGAGGGGAGGTTGATGTCCTCCCTTGTGAGGAGTGTCAGCTCCCACTGTCAAACCAAGGTCTTTCAAACACAGTTGACGCTTCTCTAGAATTCACCAAGCTAATGATACCAGGAATTTAATGAGTACGTAGCTGCTCTAGACCCTCTTGACAATGCTAATCTCACAGCATCTGTGGCCTCATGGAGAATGGACAGCCCTCATATTTCCCTCTGAGAATGTGTCAGGAAAATGATCCAAAATCTCTTTCAAAATCCTCCTTTGTGTCAGAGGAAATCCAAAATTACTTTTTATTCCTGATCTGTGCTATCTCCAAAAGAGATAAACAACCCCAAGGGAAATGGCTGGAGTTATTCAAGCTGAGGAGAAGATCTGGACCTTTAGGCCACCAGCCCTCATTGGTGTAGAAAAGGTATTTTGTGCACTACAAAAGCTGGTCAAGTTTCTTACCAGGGTCATGGTCCCATGTGTGGCTCAAATGCAGTGAGAGATGTCTCCTGTCCCACAGGACTCGTGATCGTGGCCAACAGACCTGAGAAAGGGAAAGCTGGTGAAGAAAAGCTGAGAGATCTGCCAACCTTGCACAGCAAGTCAGGAGAGGAGCCACAAGCTGAGCCCAGATGGGTTTCAATGTTGGTCTGATATTTTTAGAAGGAATAAATTCCAATCACATTTGCATTAGTCTAGCACAGGGTTGAGAACAGAGAGCAGAAGGAGAGAAGTCCAGAAAGGAAGTAAGATCAAAAGCAGTGAGGATCTGTCGACTCCATGATGAAAACACAGTAAATCCTGGTTGTTTGCATCATCTGGAATTAGAGACACTTTGTTTTCAATTGCATTTGATTGGCAAAAAGTGACTATTATTATTCCAAAGAGCAAAATTAGAATACTGTGTCAGCACATTTTGTCCTGCTGCAAAATCTGGTAGGGTGGATGACTCAGGGTGTGTGTGGGGGGGCAGCCCCACCTCTCAGTCACCCTCAGTTGTGCTATTGGACCTCCACTGGCACATTCCAGTTTAAAACAGACACATTTTTTATCTGCCAGTAAAAGAGAGGAGATCCTCCTCCTCCTCGTTCCCTCCACCTGCCCCTACTTCAGCTTCCCATCAGCTGTGACAAGAACTTGTCTTTGGTGCTGAGTCCCAACTTTTAACAAAGTATTTGGCAAGAACGAGGTGAGAAAAGGTTGAAACACTTCAGCAGAGTCACCGTAAGTCCCAACAGTCAGTTTGCTTTGATTTATGACTCCCCTGAACAGTTCAGCTTTTGGATGTAAAAGATTTACACTGTGTTGCCCCAAATTCATCTTTGGTAGCTGGTGGGACTGTGGAGCTCTGGGTAACCAACATGAAGAAGGGATTTATCTCAAACTATGTCAAACCACTTCAAACCACCTGAGGTGCCTTATTTCAATTATCAATTTAAAAATAGAATTGGGTTTTGTTCCCTAATCCACTGATTCCTGGTTGGGTTATGATAGAATCTTGTGGAGGCCCAGGGGCAGAAAGCACCTAATGAGGATTTAGCTAAATGGATGCTTGACTGGCTGTGTCTCTTCTGTTCTTGAAATGCCACAAGTTATCCTGCACTGGCTGAACTTTCAAAAATATGTCACCAGGTTATTTGTCAGTAGGTAAAGGGTTAAAAAAATCCCCAAAGCCCAGAATACATAAAAGTGCTTAACACTTGCTCAGAAGTTCTTTTATCCAAAGCTTATACCCAGCCCCAAATCCTGGTGGAGGTGCTTTAGATGTTTTTCCAAGGCTTTCCTTCTTTCAGGAAGAAAGAGTCAAGGATTCCCTTGGAAATTTGGACTTCATTGTGATAGTCTCTCATAGCTTTGATGCCATGTCAGGGTGACCTCCAGCTGCTTTTCTGCCCATGGCTTTGGCCACACCTTTATCTGCTTGTTCCCAAAGTCCCAGACATCACCAGAAAGGACTGTAGGATGCAACAGCCCCATCTTGATTTCTGTGTGAGATGTGGGATGTGAGAGAGCTGCATTAATCACACATTTCCCAGCTTCTTCCCACTGGCAACAGCATGTGAAAAAACAAGTGGGTATTTTGGGCCAAGGGATTTGAGTTTGGGGGTGCTGAGACCCAAAATGGAATTGCTATGATGACACCCAGGAGATTTCTGTTTCTCCAGGGAGTGGCTGGGAGGGGGGATTCCTGAAGCATTAAAAAGACAAGTCAATAATTATGCATGTGCTGAAGAATAAAATAATTTCCTGCCTCATCAGAAATGAAGCTTTCTGTAAACATGGATGACAACATGAAGGAATTGAATATCTGTGTGGTGCTTGTCTGCAAACCAAGAGAATTTATGGAAAATAATAATGCTTCTGGGAGCAGCAGATCTGACATATTTGGAGGTTGGAGGTTTTTAGAGGGGTGGTTTTGGTTTTTGAAGCAGCTTTCAGGCAATTCTTTCAGGGAAGTCTGCAACAGAGGTATCTCAAGGATGTAAGTCTTCATGTGAGATTGAACTGGGCTTAATGTGTTTCGCTGGCAGTCAATAAAATGAGAGGGAGAAACATGGAGAAATTGCATTGTTGGGAAATCTCTCACAAAACTGAAGAGCCAGGAAGGTTATTTTGGGCACCTGAGGGCAGAGGAGGAGACCATTGATTTTAAGGGTCTTTTTAAGTTAGGTGGTTAATGGCTTTTACCCTGCACACAGAGGAGCACAGAGAAACATTGAGGGTGACAGACTCCAACAATCTACACAGAGAAACAATCCCAAGGATCCTGCTCATCCCAGGGCTCCCAGGAGAGACTCAACCCCATATGGCAGAGGTGACACACATCCCATCACATGATGAAGATGAAGTTCCTTGTGGGATGCTAAGGGGAAATAGAGGGGAAAGATAGTATTTTGCCTGGTTTGGAGAGGAACAAGCATGGGAAAACAGTGGGATGAAGGGGCATGTCACAGAGATAAGAAGCTTGGAAGCCAGGGATTGGGATGGGGGTAGGTCTGGGCCAGATATGGGAGAGACATGAGACCGATGAGTTGGCTGCTGGAGGGACAAAGAAGTCCAAGCCAGAGAGACCATAAGGTCTGAGGGTCTGCTGAGAGACCTGGTTTCCTGCTTATGTGTCTGTGCAAGAGGCAACTGGAGAGGATCCAGGATCAGCTGCTGGGCGTGCAGTGTCCAGGGCCAGTTACTGAAGACATCTGTCCTTTACACATGCATTGCTCTGGAAATCTGTTTTGTGTTGCTCTTTTCCTGCTTTGCTTTTCCACTGTCACATTCTCCAAGTGTCACCACCCAATGCTCTCCTTTTGGACTAAAATCAACCATCTTCCAGTTCCCTAGAACAATTTTAACAGCCTTCCCACTCCTTCAGCTGCTGGTCCCCACCCCACAGTGAGAGTCCATCCAGAAATACCACACCAGGTTATTTCCCAGTTGTATCCTGATCCTCCAAAAACTGATTGCCACAGTTTGTTTGATGCAGAAAAAGTTTTAAACAACTTGACATAAATCCCCACCATCTAAGAGTAAAATTACTATTTATGAACCCTGAAAATCCATTTGCAGCTTTTAAGGGCTGTTTTGAGATTTGGAGGTGGGCACAGTTCAAGAAGGAATGACACAGGCAGATATTTATCTGGCTGCCTTTTCTAATTTCATTCCTGAAAACTAATGCTCTTTGTTGTCTGGGTATGAGTCTTTTAAATGAAGAATTTAATATCACTATGAGTTGCTCTTTTTCCCCCTATTTTTTTATGAAGTAAAACCATTTGTTACTTCACAATGCATCACTGAGTTTTCTGTCATATTTTTCATCTTCTTATCATAAAACAAGCTGAAGTGACTGGTGGACAAGCCCAAATTCCATACAGGAGGCAGGATCCATTTCTTTATTCCACCAGTGTGGGCAGACTATTGTATAAACAGTTTCAGGTTATTATTTCTGATTCAACAAAGGTTTGGGGCACCTCTTTAAGTGCCTTAATAGATTGGATTTAGGATGGTTATGCATCTCTTATATGGGAAATGAAATTTAGGAAATTGTATAACTTTAATAATCCACTAAATTGGAGTACACCCACAATATCAATCTGTGTATGTGGTGGATAATTTCATCCCAGCCCCACTCAAAATATTTGGAAATAGGGAACATGTTTCCTTTAATTTATTTTATTTTATGCTCCTCATTTTCTTTTTTTTTCCCTTCAAAAATACTATTTTTGAAGCTATTTAATTCATTGATTTAATATACAAGGAAGTGTCAGTCACTGAACAGTTTGCATAATGTTTCCAAGGTCTCTCAACTAAAAATGTGAATGGGTGCTTTAAAATGATCCCTATAAGTAGAATTTGGCAGAAACAACAAATATATATAAAATATATGTATATATACATATAAGAAGGTAAATAAACACAAACCAAAAAGAGCAAAACATTTCATTCAACAACTGCTAGAACAGGACGCTTTCACCTTTTCTTCTCATTTGTTTTTCTGAAAAAAAAACCCCAAGACTTTTGGAAAATCAACCTGGCACGTCAGGATGTTTCATTTTTCTAACAATGTATTCTCATAGAACACTCATTGGTTTAAAAAATATCTGACCTCGTGGCAGTGCCTTAATGGGTGTCATCCAACAACCCAAACTGAGCAGAGGAAGTGGCTCCAATGCCACAACCTTTTGGGATCTTCCCTCCAGGGAAGGATGAAGCTGCTCCTGCCCCCAGGGACGTGTAACCTGTCACTGCTGGTGAAGAACCCAGACAGAAGCACGGGCTGTGCTGTTCAAATTCATTCAGACTGGGCTGCAAAATCTGGGATAAAGCCCAGCCCTCTGCAGGAATGATTTCTTTTCTTTTCCCTTCATAAATATCTCCTCCTGCCCAGAGATAAACATGTAAACACTGGGAATGAGGGGAGGGACACAGGTCTATGTGAAGAAGAGGTGCTGGAGGAAAACTCCTTTAGAAACTCAAGAGACACTCCAGTCCCAAGTACAGGAGCAGAACAAAATCTCTCATTCACCAGAAACGTTTCCTTCTGCCTTTCATGCCTATTTTGCTGTTTGCTTTGCCTGTCTTGGGTCAGAACTGTAAGCAAGTGTTGGCCCCTTCTAAAAATCCATGCAGTGCTCTTGAGAAAGGCTCCAGTGCCTCATCCCAGCCCTTCAGATCCCTGAAGCAGGAATAGCAATGAGGGATGGAATGACAGACTGCAGGAAGCAGGTCTGCACTATATTGCACTTTTTCTCCTTGGGTTTTGTTTTTAATGCTGTGGAAGAATCTGCTCTGGGATTAAAGGTTTGAGGGGCTTTTGTTTAAAGACCACAGAGAGGTATTTAAGGGCTCAGGTCAGGTGATGTTCAAGAGAACTGTTGCAATTGGGGAGTTCTGGGCTGGACTCTCAGCCCATGACGAGGGTAGTGATGGATGTTCTGTGTGTTGGTGATGGTTTTTTGAATACAGAGAGTTAAAAATGGACCAGATTTCCTGGTCTCTTTACTTACCTGCTAAAAGAAAACCCCCATGAAGCCTGTGAAGCCCAGTCAAGATGAAGATGCAAAAAATCAAGAACGAGTTTGTAATTTTCCTTCTTTCCTACTATTCCTTTAATTGATATTAGTGACTCTTTTAATTGATATTGGTGTGTTTTTCAGTCTCAAGCAAAGATCTGGGATTTTAAAAGGCTGTTCTTTCACTGAACTTCAGTGCTAAACTCCTTTTGCAGATGGTCTCAATAGGCAGTAAAATCAAAAGCATAAAGTTTGTGGCTTCTTAATTAGTCCATGTGACAGTGTGTGGGAGTTTTGGCTTTAGTTTCAACCAGGCCTTAGCTAGGCCTCAATTCCGCAGGCCCAGAGGATGTGACATAGATTAGAAGGGACAAACATCACCTGACTTAAGCAACCAAAGAGGTATTTCATATCATCTGACATCATCAAGAAGCATCAAGAAGTATAAAAAGAGAGGGAGGTGGAGCTTCTCTCTGTTTTGCTCTTCCCTCTGAAGACGCACTGTCCTTCCTCTCCCGAGATTAGGCCTTGCCACCATCCTCACTGTGTTATCCAAGGAGGTGAACATTTTCTTGTTAATTTTTCTCCTCTCTTGATGGGAGTTTTCTCTGGAAGAGTTTTTGGAAGATTCTCTGGGGTTTGGGTGGTTGGACTCTGTATTATGAGGTTGGACGACTCGGTGAAGGTGTTATTATTCCTTTCCACATTTGTATATATATGTGTTATATCCTGTTTTAAATTTTCTTTTCTTCTGTGTAAATATAAAAACCTTGCCATTTGAAAGTTCCATTTCTAGGGTTTTTCTCCCTCCCTTTCCCTTGTTAGGGGGGGCTCTGACAGGCACTTGGGCACTTGGCATTTTTGCCAAATCTGGTAAGTGAAAACACCACAAAAAATAACTGCTAAGAGAAAGTTTAGCATTCCAATAGCAGCAAGGTATTTATTGACAAGGTTGGAGGCACAGCCAGTTCATACTGGGCAAAAACTTGCCTAACTAGTTTGTGTAAAATAAGCCATTTATAGTCTTAAGTCCATAGTTAACACCTTCTAATTTCCATATTAATGACTGGGTGAAATCTTGGGCAGAGCTTTCATTTTGGGTTCGAATTTGGGTAGTGCTCTCTTGACTTCATCCCTTGGGGTGGTCTTGAAGCATCTTCATCACTGTTAGACTTCTGCCTTTTCTTTGTTCAGTGACATGACCTGTCAGACTTGTAAAACCTTGGCTTCAACTCTCCAAAATCTTGGATCTTTACCATTTCATCCTACTGAAGTGTCTAGCTTACATTAATTCATGACTTCTAATCCATGGTACTGGTTCTGTGATTACTACATAGTACATACCAGAACACAGTGACTCTATTACTTCATGATATTAAGAGGTCTTGCTGTACAAACAACATTTTGCAAAGCAGAATTAGAAATTTCACAAAACAGTGTCAGTGCTTCAGAGGAGGAAAAAAAACCTTGGAGTCAGAAACCAGCAGATAAATACACCTATAAATTAATCTTTAATGAGAAAAGTGGTTTTGTGCCCAGTAATCCCACAGCAAGCAATGATTTCACCTTGCATGGCCAATGGAAAGACCTGGGTGTTCAACTGAGCACAGAATCATAGAATTGATTGGGTTGGAAAAGGCCTCCGAGATCATCAAGTCCAACCCTTGGTCCAAATCCAGTCCCTTTACCAGATCATGGCACTCAGTGCCACAGCCAATCTCACTTTAAAAACCTCCAGGGATGGTGAGCAGCATCTCTCTGCCTGCCAGCACTAAATTTACATGAGATTTCAAGTTTGTAGCCTTGGGTACCCTCCTGTTCTCATGTGGGGAAGGGCAGGACAGTTTTTGCTTCTAGAGGAAGTTTTCCACGCAGCAGCATTTCTGTTCCACAGGCACCAGGAGCTCCCAGCTGGCTCTCTTGTCTTTGCCTCTGTTCATCTCTCAGCTCCAGAGAACACTTTGTGCCTCTTGGTTATTCCTGGAGTATCCAGATGCTTCCTCTCTAGCCCTGCATCACACCAGTGTGCTGTGTTACCAGGTTGTCCTGACTTTGAGGATTAGATGGAGATGTGGAAATCTAGAGGGAAGCAGTGCAGGGTGTCAGGGAAAAGTTCTTCACTGGAAGGTTGTCTGGTGCTCCTGGAGAGCAAAACTGTGTTGTCTAAGAAGGACTGGTGACTCTCACTCCTGCAGCAGAGGGGACAGTCTACTAGAGGGGAAAAAAAAAGCAAGTGGAGTTTTGGTAGAGCAATCCTGAGGGAAAACAGATTATTTAATTCTGTTGGTTTAGAGCAAGAGCTTGATTTTCATTCCCAGCTCCCGAGGAGCATTCCTGTCCCAAGGATGGTTAATCAGGGCTGAATCTCAGTATCCACTTCAGCCCACAGGAACTGCAGGCCCTGAGCTGGATACAGGAGCTGGAGCCATGTAGGCTGTTCCTGGCTGCAGGATTCATGTGACTGTACTGGGAAAACTCCAAGGAAACCATGTCAAAGCCAACAGCAGTCTCTGGCCATCTTTTCCCACCTGTGGATCTTAGAAAATACATGTTATTCATAAGCAGGGAAGTTGCCATTCCTATTTTGGTGAGACAGGTGGAGCACACTTTGCATGGAAATATCATTGTGGAAGTCTGCAACTGAAGGAAGTTTGGGTTCTCTTTCCCACTTCTGAGTGTGGTTTTGGAAATTTAATTGTTGCTGGGTTAAAAACTTGATTTTCCAGGAAAGTTTCCATAAGATCATATTGGTATAGCAGGGTAAAAAAAAAAAAACAAAGGAAAAAAGTCAAACAACTACAGAAAATTTCATTATCAAGTGTCCATGTGGCTTTTTTGTGGAAATTTCAGCTGGGGTAATTACTGAGTAACCTATTATATTAGCAGAGGGCATTTTGTGAATCTAATGGCACCTCACCTCCTTGTTCCTGGCAGGTGTCCCTGTCTTAAATAGATATTAAGTGATAAGAAGCAGAGAAGGACATAAATTCTGCAAAGTGGAACAGCAGGGACTCCAGCTAGGGGGATGTGATCAGCACACAAAATCCGATTACCTTGGACCCATTAGGCTTCATTTTAACAGAGTAAATCCAGAGAGGAGGATGCACAAGAGAGAATCCATCAGGACACTGAAAAACATCACAGGTGTGAGCCCAAGACTTGCAGACAGAGATAATTTCTTGCTGATGGAAGGTACGGGGCACATGGTGCAACAACGAGGAAATCTCAGTCCTAATGGGGATATTCCTGCAAGAACAGGGCAGGATCTGGAAATTAAATCAGTTCTCCCAGTCTGACCTGGCATTTGGTAAAGGTTATTTGCAACTGCAAAACTGTAACTACAGAATATCCCTGACATAATTTTTTAAAGGTCTGGTATTTAAAACAATTAATAGGTTTCTTCACAAAACCTTCAGTTTGGAACTTGCCCATGGTCTCTTGCTAAAGGGATATTCCAGCTCCTGTACAGTAAGTCCAAGTCATCCTCACAGTGCAAAGTTTCTTAGACAACAGGGTTTTGTCAAGCTGGATGGTAACTTAATTATTTTTTAATTGTTTATAAGTTTGGTATTCTATATAGTTGTTATTATTTGTTAAATCCATATCAAAGAAAGAGGAGAAAAAGAGGTGACAGGAGAAAAAGAGTTAACACCCAGCAAGGACTGGGTAGAAAATCTCAGTGGTTTCTTTATAAAGTTCCTGTTCCAGGTTTGGTTTTTAAATACAGCTCTATGGTAAAATCAACATGGATTTCAGGGTGCTGAGTACATTTCAGTCTAATTGAAAAATGCTAGAGAGGTCATGTCTGAGAGGTCACATCTCAAAAATGAAGAACAAGATAAATGTTAGAACTTGAACACGTCTGTCAGTAAAGCATCACTATTACACAGGGTATTTGTAGAGTTTTTCAGGAGTCTGTGTTGGTCCTGATGCTGTTGATGATGTCCTGCCATTTTCTGGGTAGAGATAAAAGTATGTCTGACAATAAGGACAGATGAAGGCAGGACAGAAGTGGCCAAACTTGTCCTTTTGATGTTTGTCCCAGAAGTTCATCTTCCTTTTCAGCCCTGGGCCTGTGCTCTGCCACCAAACCACAGTCACACTGACCCTGTACCACAGCTCTGTCCATCTGAAATGGGGGCATGGAAAGGACATTGTCTCATTTCCTTGAGCCTTTCCCAAAAGTGCATCCCATGAATGCAGTTCAAGACAACCAGGATGCTTTTTAGACTGTCATGGAGTTCAGACTGGTGGCCTGATGGGAATAGCCAATATCTGGTCTAGCAGTGCTGGTTTCTTTTGTAAAAAGAGACAATTTTGCATTATGGGCAGAAAATACATTCAAGGCTTTCTCCTCCACTTCCTCCAGGAAAGAACATGGTCACTTCAGTGCCCCATTCAGCTGCTTCTTTGGTGATAAATGTTAACCATTGAATTTTAACAGCCAAAATATATAGTCTTCTGAGGAACCCTCTTACCTTCTCCATCCTATTGCCTGATGTCCACAGACATCAGAAAAAGATGAGATTTAGATCAGCTCATCAGAACTTGTTCCTATGCCTGACCTAGCACCCTTAGGAAATTGTAATCCTCCAAAGGATCCTGCTGGTCATTCTGCCAGAGAGTAGAAAAGTCTTCCAACCCCTTCTCACAGACAACTCTTTAAATTCAGTCCAGGTTTAGTTATTTTTGTCAAGTGGAGCCAATTTAAATATCCAATTTCCCACAATGACAGTGGTGTACAGAGGGAAAACCAACTGTGACAAGTCCTTGTGTCATGCATGGAGTGCTTGGGGAGCAGGAGACCCAGCTTTCTTTGTGGGATAAATTGGAATTTGATTGACCTTAAGCTGAACAGTCTGAATTAGTGACCTGGAATATGTTCTAAAGTCTACATTCTATAGCCTGTCTTTGTGTGAGATTCCAGGTAATAAACTATTTATTACTTCTGTAAGAAGTACAAGAAGGTGGTGAAGTAATGAAGAGTAGCTGTGAGAAAGGGACAGTCCAATGTCACAGAGAAAAATAAAATCATCAGCTTTGGTTGTGGGAACAAAACAGTTTGGGCTAATACTCAGGAGTATTTGCAGAGGGCATATGTGACATTTGTAAACAGAATTGTTCCCTGAGGAAAAGCCATTCTAAAAGCCCTGTTCCCTATGCAAGGAATCAAGATACACAGCAGTTACCCAACATATCCTGAACTCGGAGTGCCTGTGTTCAAACCTGTGCAATGAATGCTTGGAAAGGCTGAGCATCACTCACTGATGAGATCTGGCAAATGTATTCATTCTTTGGACTGTTGCACAAAGCAAACAGTGTAGGAATATCAGGATAAACCAGGGTTTATCTAAAACCAGGAGTGAATATTTGCTGAACATCTCTTGAATATTTGTAGTTTAAGGGACTAAAAATAAAAAGCATACATGCTCGATCTGCTCTGCTGTTGAAAGACGCCTGATATTAGCAAATTACTGTATTTTTGTGTTGCTTAAACATTTGATTTACACTACAGTCAATCATATCTGAAATAAAATGTTCTAACCTTTGGCTTATGCATCATTCCTGCAGGGGAATAAAGGTTTTCTCAGCATAGCAATCTCAACTTCTACAACTTGTAAAGCACTTAAAAATTTAGGCTTGTCAACTGTTGACACCAAGGCAGCAAAATGCTCCTGTTGTGGGTGGGTGAGGAATTCGAGCAAGCTGTCTCCCACATCCACTTCTAAAATGATGTACAGGGTGGAAAACAACCCTGACAGGGCTGGAGAACCTACAGATCTATAAAATAGCTGCTTCTCAGCAAGAGTTGGAGCACATGAGATGGAGCCTTCTGCAGCTCTGCCCCTGGTGAATGAGCATGTTGGATGTTGGGCTGTATTGATATGGGGGCTGTGCTGCTACTCTTGTTTTCAGAGTTCAGCACTGGATTATGGAAGAGAATTACAAGTATCCTTTGAGCACTGCCAGAAACACTGCAATCCCACAAACCCAAGACCCCCAGATTTCAGTACTACATGACATCCTTTCATGCTCTAGGCCATGGCTGCACATACAAGAGTTACATGACCAGGAGCTGTAACTTCTCTCTGATTAGATTTTTTTCACACAGCCCCTTCTGTTGTGGGTGAGTAAAATCCTCTGGGTTCATTGGTAGTGATCACTCCCTTGGCATCACTCCACACACCCCTTTGCACCAGTGCCATCCCAGAAACCATCAGCCTCACGAATCAGGGAATCCTGGAATCAATAGGGTTGGAAAAGCCCTCTGAGATCATCAAGTCCGACATGATGTTAACCATGTCCACCACTAAACCAGACCTTCAGGTGCCACATCCACACACCTTTGGAACACCCACAGGGATGGTGACTCCACTTTGTATGGGCAGCTTGTTCCAAACCCTGACCATTCTTTTAGTGAAGAAATTTTTCCTGATAGCCAATCTAAACCTCCCCTGATGCAACTTGAGGCCATTTCCTCTCATCCTGTCAGTGGTTAACTGGGAGAAGATACTGACCTCCATATGGATACAACCTCCTTTCATGGAGCTGTGCAGAATCTCTCTTGAGCCTCCTTTTCTCCAGGCTGAGCCCTCCCAGTTCTCTCAGCCTCTCCTCATCACACTTGTGTTCTAGTCCTTTCCCCACCTCCCAAACTGTATTACTTCACTGTCCTCATTCTGGATTTTAGTTTTCCACAGAAGTTTTGTTAACCTGTCAGCAGAAAGTTCAGTGAAGAGAGAGTGATGGATTGTGTACATAAATTACCTCTTGACTCCAGGAAAGAACCAATTCCTGGTACATTTACATATCTATTTGCAGAGCTGTGGTTTGTGCTGCAGCTTTGCTAATGTTTACATATGGGAGCAAATCATATCAGAACCCTTCTCATTTGGAAAGTAACACCAGCAAGTAAATTACATTGAGGAATGGCCTACAGGAGAGATTACTCTGAGAGACACTAATGTGTTCCTAAGAAGGTTTGATCAAGAAATTCCTGGCAATTTAATTTTTCCCTTCAAAGCTATCAGAGACTTATGGAGATGAGAACAGCATTTCAACAGGGCTGTAATATCTGGACAAGGAAGGGTCTGCCTAAGGGAGCAATGGTTCATTGTTTATTCCAGGAGCTTTGGGACTGCAAGTCAAATCTTTCTCCTGTCAGATTTAAACCAGGACCACTCACTGTCCTGTATGACCAAGGCATGCTGGTGCTGATTTATTCTTTAATCACTCAATACCATCTAAGAACACTTCAGTACAATAATTCTTTTTTCTCCAATCCACACACTGTACTCCAGACACTACCTGCTTTAGCTCTCTGCTTATTTTCAGCTCCCCAGTTTTCATGTTAGCCGAATAAAAATAATCAAACAATTATCAGACATAAAAGAGCAGCTGAACCACTGCCCAGGAGAGAGCATTGTGTGGGTATGTGTGTGTCTGAACAGGCTGGCAGTAACAGAGAAATGACAGCTTCTCTGCTCAGCCACAGTTCCTGGAAATATAAAGACTGAATATACAGGAAACAACATCCTGGTTTCATAAGCACATTCACACAATAGACAGAAAGCTCTTTGGGAGGAGGCAGAATCAAGCTGACACAGGCACTTACACATGAACTAGCTCTGTTCTCAGTATTATCCTTGTAGGATACCCTGGAGGGAAATTTGTCAGGAGATACACTGCAATAATCCTGACTGACAACGGTCAGGTTTGATTAGCAGCCACTCTGACCTGTCCAACGAGCCAAAAACTGCCAACTCTTTAAAATGCATCATGTTCCTGCCTTTCTGAACGTGAGGAAACCACAGCAGGAGGGGAGCTGGGAGTTGCACCTCATCGGGGACTGCTGTGAGCAAGCAAGTACCCCCACAAAGGCACGTGGGGCAGAAGGACTGGCTACAGCAGAGCAAAATCCCGTATCTGGTGTCAACAGACTGTGGTCTTTGCTGCTCCAAATCCTTCACCCAGCACAGCTCAGCACTCATGGGGCCCCCCAGGAGACACATCACCCTGCTGCCACAACCCTGTGCTGTAAGGAGTTACCCACAGGTGCCTGAGCAGGTCTGTCCTGTATCAAAAATAGCGTGGCCTGCAGTCCCAGGGCAGTGACCCTTCTCTGTACTCTGTGTTGGTGAGGACACACCTTGAGTGTTGTGTTCAGTTCTGGGCCCCTCAGTTCAGGAAAGAGATTGAGGGGCTGGAGCGGGTCCAGAGAAGAGCAACGAGGCTGGAGAAGGGACTGGAGCACAAGTGCTGTGGGGAGAGGCTGAGGGAGCTGGGGGTGTTAAGCCTGGAGAAGAGGAGGCTCAGAGGTGACCTCAGCACTGTCTGGAACTCCCTGAAGGGAAGTTCTGGCCAGGTGAGGGTTGGTCTCTTCTCCCAGGCACTCAGCAATAGGACAAGGGGGCACGATGGGCTCAAGCTCTGCCAGGGGAAATTGAAGTTGGATAATTAGAAAAAAATTCTTTACAGAGAGAGTGCTCAGGGATTGGAATGGGCTGCCCAGAGAGGGGGTGGATTCACCATCCCTGGAGGTTTTTAAACTGAGATTGGACATGACACTGAGTGCCATGATCTGGTAAAGGGACTGGAGTTGGACCAAGGGTTGGACTCGATGATCTCGGAGGTCTTTTCCAACCCAATTGATTCTATGTTTCTATGATTCTATGATTCTTTCTTTCCCCTCACTATTGTCCAGAGCAGTGCTAGTAACTACAAGAAGGGTTGGGACAGCTCATTTTTAACAAATATTGCAAAACTATCCTGACAAAAAAGAATCCTCATGGTTACCCAGAGAAGCTGTGGATGCCCCATCTGTGGGAGTGTCCAAGACCAGGTGAAATGGAGCCCTGAGCAACCTCATCTTGTGGAAGGTGACCCTGCCCATGGCAGAGAAATTGGAACTACAGTATCTTTTAGGTCCCTTTCAGATCAAACCATTCTGTGATTAGTAATAACCAAGTAAATGCAGCTGACAGGAGACCTTACACAATAACTGCCATGAAACATCACACAGAGAACTCCTCCCTCTCCAGCAAGCTCCAGTGGATGGGAGGACAAAACAACTGCTTGTTCTTTAATTAAGCCTAGTTCTTAGGAGCACAAAAGCTCATTACCCAGAAAAGACTATTTACTGCTAATTGTGCCTTTCAGATTTGTAAACATGGCTCTTTGCACAAAAAGGAGAACTCATCTGTTATCCTCTTCTAAGAAGCACACAGGGACCTCCCCCAGCCTGTCCAAACAGGCTGATTCTTCAATGTCATTCTGGCACTAAGTGCTGGTGTGCAAGTTAAAGACTGTGTGTTACTTCCTGAAGGGTTGTGATGGGAATTTCGGAGGTGGGGAGAAAGGGGAGAAGAGAAAGGAGCAATAGCTGTTGGACCAGGGCAATTTACACAGAGAAAGAAGAGAGTAAATCACTCCTTTAAAAGTATTTGTTCACTCTTGATGAATGTGTTACAATTCCCTTTGTGCTCCCTCCCTGTATTGCCCTGAACAAGTTATACTTGACCTTCTTTGTCTTTTTAAAGGCGACATTGACTTTGTTTCTATTTTTATTGATCTATATAATCCCTTCACAGACTCGGTGACATGAATATCCTCAGGGGACTGTCTCGATTCCAAGTCAGTGAGATGTTTTGCTTTCCTTTCCCCATCTGTACACAGCAATGGCATTACTACTGACAATTAATTCAATAATCCACTGGATTGAGGAACGCCTTTCCAAGAATCTTGTGTGAAGTGTCTTGTAAAAACATCAGGCTTGATTAGGCTTTCAAACTGAGCATTCAGAACTGACAGTAAGCTTTGTGGTTTAGCAAGTATAAACAAGTATGTGGATTTAATCTGCCTAATTTAGAGTTTAAGGACTGCTATGAAACTATGAAAGAAACCAGAAAGATATCACATGTATTTTAATCCATAGGATTGGGAAGAGTATTTAATTGAAAAGATCAGTTTACTGGTGGTACAGGACATAATTTAGTGACAAAGGGATGGATACAAAATTGGGTTAAGTGTTGGGACATTGAGATTATTCAAACTTCTCATGCTGATTTGAGCACCAGTTACTGACCAGTAGGAAATGCCAAAGAGAAGAACACACCAGAAACACTTTCTCCTCTTGATTCAAGTACTTCTGGCTGTAGAGAAATACTGCCACAAAAACAGTGTTCAGAACTCAGAGGATACCTGGGGATGGATGTCTGAATCTCATGTGGCAAAGGGAGACAAAGGCAAAGGGAAACAATCTTTGGGTTGTTTCTACAATTTGCATTAAATATTGATGGAAAAAACTCCACAGACTTCAAGGTCTCTTAAGCTCTGCAGTAGCTGGCTTGTAAGGCAATTCAAACAACATCTGGGGCACAGCTGCATGCTTGAACCATCCTGACTGCTCCTTGCTTTGCTTCAGTTCCTCAGAAAACTCATCCCTTGTCTTTGTGCTCTTTCCTGATGTTCAGATGAAAGCAACCTGACTTTACTTCTGGTGAAGGTGCAATTTGCCTGCTCAGTTTTATTTTGTGCTGCTGTCACCACAGCACTGAAACATTTTCTGTGTAAAACCAGCAGCAATAGAGCAATCTGACTTTGATTTGAGCTGGAAAGGAACTGTGATGCCCTGGATCTGCTGTTGCACACACTGGTTTAGTATCTACAGCTTCCTTTACGTAGCAGAATTTACCTCAAGTTGCCCCTGGGCAAAGGAGGACAGATTTAGAGTATTTAAAGCTGCCTTTCCAGAAATAAATCAACCAAAGCACTCACCATGAGGGTCCTGCAGCTGCTGGGATCTCAAGGAAGAATTTGGAAGTTTGGCTCCACCTTCAGGGTCAAAAGCCTGGTGCTGACACAATGGGAAATGCAAGGGTGAGGGAGAATCCTGTGCCAGGGGCAGCGGGCAGTGTTCCCAAACACACACTGCTATTTTTAAAGGAGAGTTGTCTTATGAAACGTATGACTTAGTGCTGCAGTTTCAAATAGGAAGGGTGACTGTGTGTTCTGTCAGCTGGGTGAGGAGAAAAATTGTATTAATTTTGGGTTTGTGGGTGAAATGGAGAGACAGTGGAGTGGACACAGCACACCAGGCTGGAAAGGGTTGTTGGGATAGAAGAGCAACATCAAGACAAAGCACAAATATCCTGGATTTAAAAACCACATCCCTAAATCTCAGATTTTCATGTCTATTATGTATCCATTACAAACTCTGAAAACCTGATCAAATAAGCTTTCTGCCTCTCCCTGGCTGCCACATTGCAGAAACCCATCAGTGACTCACAATTTATTACATAAATTCTTTATAATTCTCTGCTACCCACCACTGTTTATTAATTTCATGCCACACCACAATTCAGTGCTGCCAACTCACACCCTTCACTATGAGTGTCCTACTACTTGACTTATTTCTTCAGATTCAGTAATGAAGATTTTGGAAAGGAACTTGGTGAAAAAAACCCCAAACAACAAACCATGGACTGTTCCTATATTATTTTCTGCTCAGTCTGTTAATGGAGAGGGTCCTGAACACTTGGAGCAAAGAAATCAGATAATCCCTAAAAATACAGGAAGAAAATTGAAAATAAACATCTTCAATCTCTGCTTTTTGAAGGAACTTCTCAACATTTCTAAAAAATTAGCATTGGCAACACCAATTTTAAAAATCACTTCTGACCAGAAACTGTTTCCCAAGAAACAGAGAGTGTGTAAAGCACACAAAGGGCTGGTTTAGCTTATTATTTTAATAATAATAATAATAGTTCTTAGATAACTTCTCATTAGATCTTAGTAATTAGAGTCAAGATCAGATAGCTCTAGTAATTAAGACTTGGCAGTGGAGTGGGGCTTTTTTGTTTGTGTTTGGGGTTTTTTTTATTTGTTTGTTATTTTTAAAGTCTTTTCAAAATCCTTTTAAAGACTTTCCAGCAATGAATGCAAACCTTGATTTATGATGCACAATGGAAGGAAGAGGAAGAAACTCAACCTACTTTTTCTCTTTTTTAGAGTTGATTCTTTACCTGTTGGGTACTCAGCCACAGCCCCCAGTGTGATCAGAATTTCAGAGTGTGAGAGCTGCATCCAAGCAGGAGCCCTGGTTCCATATGGCACCTTCTGCAGCAGCAAGGGTGGTTCATGCTCCCTCTTTTCACTTTTCACTTCCATCTTCATGTCAGTTCACTTGCACCTCATCGAGCTGTTACAACCCTGTGAGCCAAACTGGGAGGCAGATCACCGAGTCAGTTGGGGTGAGAAAAAAAACAACCAACACAGGTAAACCTTTTTGTTGCTTGTTTCTATCACTTTGCATTTCTAAAATGCACCTAAAAGCTCCACAGGTTCACTGCTTTCAGGAGGCTGATGGAAATGTATTTTGGTTTTGCTTTTGTTTTTTTTTTTTATCATAAGCTCTAACTGCTTTGTGATTTAATCTAGAATATATTTACTTCCATGGTTCAGCCTGACGTGGTAAATATTCTTCAGCCTCATCATCAGCTCAGCCTTTGAAGGAAAAAAGGTCTTTTTCCATTAAGTGCCAAGCAATTCAACTTTCATTCATCTTGTTACACAACTAACAGCTGCTTCTTGGAATAAAGGAGTTACAGTTCCCCCTCAAACTCCCATCTTGCTTTTGCTGTGTATATAAGGATATCCAAACCTGATCAACCTAAATTAATTAATTCATTCAATCTGGCTGAAGCAAGAGAAGAGAAAACATACCTGTTAATGAATAGTTATGTATTTAGTTGCTCTTTTAACCTGTTGATAGAACAATGCTAAAATTTATCAGTTTTGCTTGTAATATAGGCATGAGTTCTTCACAGGGGAGGTTCTAATTAGTCATTGAATACCTGCTCCTCTCACACTGTTCTACAATTTTTTTCCCACTGCTACCCAATGGCACAAGGTAATTTTTGTTTCCTTCATTTCTAAAAGTCTCTCCTCACCGATGAAGTTTTGTCTGTGGTTGGATTGGTCACCTCAGGGCTTTGGAACTATGAGCTGCTGATTAATCAACATCTCAAGCAGTGAAAAACTGCTCCTCATTTGGGGGGTTTGGCAGTTTTGTGAAGAGCTGGTGAGGTTCCAGGTTGTCGTAGACAGCAGTCATGGAACAGCAGCAATGGCCAGCTGCTCCCTGAGGTGCTGGAACTCAGAGTGATCAACCAGACAGCAGGTAGGACCTCACTGGCCAAGATCCTGCCCTGCAGACCCCCAGAGTGAGGCAAATCTAGAGATGGTTTGGCTAAAAGTCCAAAACTTCAGGCAAGTTCATGTTGCTGAGGCAAGTCCAAGATTAAACCAGGAAGTCAAGGGTAGGGTCAGGTCTAGCAACAATAACCTGTCAGACACAGTCCTGTGCTTGCCACGCTGGTCCATGGGGACAAGAGAGGTCCAAGGTCAAGCTGGGAGGTATCAGAGTTGTGATCAGTGGTGTCCATGTCCAAACACAACTATGACTGACAGAAACCAGATATTCCTACAACATAATTCAGGCCAAGGCTGAAGGACCAGGGCTGAACTCAAACGAAGCCCATGAGTGGAGGGTGTGCAGAGATGCCTCAGGAGAGGCTGGTCAGGATTGATAAAGCCCAACAGTGCCCTCAGGACCCTGTTTCTATTATGAAAAAATACCCTAACACAAAACTCCTCATATCCACCCCAAAACTCCCCAAATTCACCCCAAAATTCCTCAAATTAGCCCCAAAACTCCTGAAATTCACCTCAAAAGTCTCCAGATTCCCCCAAAAACTCCCTAAATTCACCCCAAACCACTCAATTCTTTATTAATTAACTTTGGGGGGTGAACAGATTTTGGGGTGAAAGCAGAAAACGGGGGGAAAAGGGGACTGGGAGATTTTTCTTCTCAAAATTTGAGGGAACCAAAAACCCCCCAAATTCACCCCCAAACCTCCCCAAATTCACCCCCCCACCCCCCAAATTCACCCCCAAATCCCCCCAAATTCACCGCCAAACTCCCCAAATTCACCCAAAAAGTGCCCAAATTCACCAAAAAATTCCCAAATTCATCCCAAAAATCCCTAAATTGATCCAGAAACTCCTCAAATTCACCCAAATTGACCCCCAAACTCCCCAAATTTGAGCCAAATTCACCCCAGAAGTCCCCAAATTCGCTCTAAACCCTCCAAATTTAACCCCAAAACTCCCCAAATTCACCCAAAAGTAGCCTGTTTCTATTCTGAAGGGCTCAGACACCTGCAGCTGCTCAGATGAATCTCACACCAGGTCTCACATCTGTGTTTTCCTGAGTCTGTCTTGATTCCTGGTGAAGAACAGCCCTGCATCAGAGGAAACTTGTCATCCCAGTCAGAAACAGGGTACTTTGAAAACTGGAATGTAAGTTATTCAATACTATTTATTTTCCACTGGAGGACTAAACTGGTTTCTGCATACAGAAGAGAGTAAATGAATCAGGCAATCCCTCCTTATGATCTTTTAAGATCAGGTTGCTCTTGCCTGAAGGGCAGGAAGCAGGTTGAGATCCACAAATTCCAACCTGATGCTGCTAAAATCCTAGAGCCAAAGAGTCAAACAAGAGACTGTATCCCTGAAAAGCATAACAGGCATTATTTAGGAAGGGGGTATCAAGCCTTTTCACAGAGTTTGTCTCCTAAGTCTCAGATGATTCAGATTTTCTTATTCTGCTTCATCCTTTCTGGTAATTGTCATCTTTTTCTTCTGGGAAACCTCTGCAATCCACCCATTTCTCACCTTCAGGTGATGTTACTCACTCGTTATTACCTGGACACCAGATAGCAAGGACATGACTTTGTATCCCCAGGGCTCTGTAAGTTCTGTTGTTCTCCAACCAAGCTCTGTGAAATCCCCGGATAAACTCCTGTGTGTTGGTTATCTGTGTATGGGACAACCTACTCAAGAAGTTCAAGCAGCTCCTTTCCCTGGTTTTCTTCTTCTCTTCCATCTTGAATTTCTTCCACACTTTCTCTCACTCCCACCAAACAAATTACCGAGCCAGAAATTTTTGTAACCTTAAATACACTCTGAATGCAAGAAGGAGAAATGCCAGAAAATCTGTGCAGTCTTTCTGTTGTTCTTGATCGTATAAGGAAAGCAATAACACACTCCTGTGATCGCTGACAGCATCTGTCTCTGGAGCAGACACATTATGGATTTGTCTCCTGGGAATATCTACATTCTGCCATGTGCTGCCAAGGCTCAGATATCCAGTCTAGCCTCAACCAAGCTAATTCTGGCCATGGAAACAATACAGTTGTGTGAGTATGTTCTACTCAGATAAATCAGCCTTTGCAGCTGACCCATCATTGCTCTGTGCTGAAGGATATGGCCTGGGATGGGATGAGTTTCCAGGACTGTCATCCTGAGCTTCCCATAGAAAGAAGAGCTCAAATTATTTTAGGGGATGGAAGACCCATGGGTAAAACAAATCAGTCTCAGAAGAAGGAGAATATGCCAAATTACACAGAGATTAATCATGGATTCTCACTTCATTGCTAGAATTAACCTAAATTTACACTGATGTTTGCACTGGAGTGAGCCCTGAGAGCAGCCCATACCTGCTAAAGTGAAGTTGGTGGCCGTGTCCATGGAGATCTTTGTGCAGACATCCAGATTCCCAAGGTCAGATGGTGTGTCTTCAGATTTTAAAAATCCTTACCATTTTTTCTTCTATGAATTTGCCCCTGATATTTCAATACTTATTCCAATTTTCTTCATTAATTCTATATATTGACCCTGAGATCAGCTCAGTTGGTTAAACTTGGTTGTAATAGTGCCCAGGTCATGGGTTCGATCCCCTGTGTGGGCCATTGACTTAAGAGTTGGACTCGATGATCCTTGTGGGTCCTTTCCAACTCAGAATAGTCTGTGATTCTATATTTCTTTCTTTTCTACATTTTCTCTTTCTGTGAGTGTCTAATTATAGGGAAAACACTTTTTTTTTTCTATTCTCACCAGTTTAATGTGGAAAAAGAATCTGAATGACCTTCTTCTTTTCCTAGATAAGAGTCTCTTGCCACAGTTACACACTGAGTTGTGTGGGAGCATGAAAATATGTGAAATTTTAGGTCATGGTAATGTCATGTGGTTTTTGAGAACAAAGATGACACTTCTAAGTCAGTTTTATTTTTGACCTTCACTGCAGGTATTGAATTGCAGGTAAGGAGTTGTCTCATCCAGGGAACTCAGCACAAAGTAATTCCTGCCATTCAGCCAGACATGGAGATGCACAGTAAATGTGGAAATCCATGGCAATTACACAGCAGTGCACTTATGGATAAAATCCATATGTGAAACTCACTTGGAGGGATATGGACTCAAATGATTAAGGAGGAAATATCGTCATTGTCATTTAGAGTATTTTTCTTTCCTTTTTTCCCCCTGCTTTTTTCTGACCCTCAGTTCCCACCACAACTTCTCAGTACCAGTTTTTGCCCAAATTTAATAACACTTGCAGGACTTTAACCATCTACTTTGATTAAATACTTGGCAAACACATGGTTTAATTAAAAGCAGAGAGGGAAATAGATATTCTTTTCCACTTATAATTCTGACAAGGGAAAACAAAATTGAATTTTAACTGGCTAATAGAACAACAAAATTCCCCGTGAAATGAAATGAACAATAACGTTGAATGCTCTTTGTTTGAGGGCTTTAAAAATGTTTCATTATGATTGTCTCATCCCTGGAAGTGTTCAAGGACAGGTTGGATGGGGCTTGGAGCAACCTGGGATAGTGGGAGGTGTCCCTGCCCATGGCAGGGGTTGGAGTCAGATGATCTTTAAGGTCCCTTCCTACCCAAACCATTCAATGATTCTCTGATTTCTTCTCTCTTTTCTTCATGGGAAATAAAGTTAATCTAAAAGCCATTTAAAATGGCAATCAAACCCTGCTGCTCCTTAAAGACTGACAAGAGAATAATTCCATGGACTTGTTCTAATCTGATTTTTCAACACGGTGTTTTATCAAACCTGACATATTTCCATGATACAATTTTCTTTTGACAGGTTGACATCTCCCTGTGGGAAACTCCATAGGAATGTTTCTGAGAGTTTGTTTCAGATTATCTGCAGTACTTAAAGTAAAGGCACAACTTGTGGGCTGCTGGCAAGAGTTATAACAATTCCAGGGTTGGGGAGGATCACTGAATTTTGTGTTCTGCCTTAGTGAATCCAGAAACAAATACCAGGGCTCAATGCAGCAGGTGACCTGATGCCTCTGCATCATGAGAACACAGACACTGTAGAAAATCCTTCGTGTGAGACCTCATGTCTTGACTCTCAGTGAGCATTCCCCTGCTGATCACTTAAGTCTCCAGATTTAAGCTCCAAAGCCAAGCAGACTGAATTTACTGTTAGTGCAAAATGCACTTACTGAAAGGCATTTATTCCTGGAAAACAAATGAGCAGGATTGAGGATCACATTTTAAGCAGAGATTCCCCACTGAGACTGATGAGAATTCCTGCCTTTTGCATGCAATGAGGGCCAAATCTGGCTCAGTAGTTTGAGCATTTTAAAAGTCTGAAGCCATATTCTCACTGGAACTAGTGTGAAAGCAGAATAATTCCAGCACAGCTGACTTGCTCCAGAAATAGCACATCATCTCTTTTCTGCTTCAGATGATGTTCACACAAAGGTCTGTATTTTTGCATAATTAAAAAAAAACCAAACCAAAACCAAACTCATGCTCTTTTTTGTCCTCTAAAAATGACTGTTTGTGTTGTTTCTTGTTCTGACAACCTGTCTTTAGCCAATGAACTTTTTGCTTTAAACACATGAACCTGAGAGTCATTATGTCCTCAATTCTGAGACAACTAGAATTGTTGATCTTAGACCTTGAACTATCAGAGAAGGACAGGACAGACTCAGCCACTGGACTACAAATGGGCATGGCAAACACAAAACCAATTGGATATTTGCTGTGTTACCCTATTTTCCTTCCACAAGGGTATTCTGTGATTTTAAAATGGACTATATTGCAAACATTATGGTGTCTGAAAGATTTGGAGCCTGAAACATCTGCTATCTGAAATATTTGGAGAATGTGGTCAAGGAGTGTTTGTTTAATATTTCTTACTATTGAAGAACTAAGAGTTGTTTATTAAAACCACCAAGGGTCACTTTCAAAATGAGTGGTAAAAAGTGATTCTTCACATTGAACTGTGAAACTGCTGTGCTCACATAGACCTGTCCAGAAGTCAGGGACATCTATATTTTCATAATCATTTCTGCCTTCCCACAGCTGAGAAACCAGACACATCATTTCAGGTATCAGAGAGTGTTTTTACCTATGGGGGTTTGTGCATTCAAGGTGAGTGGAGCAGATGAGCTTGAAGGATGAACCTGAGCTATAAGTGCTGCCTCAACACATTTATCCCTATCCATTTTCCATTGCTGTGTTTCCTCAAGCTCTTGGAAAGTTTATCAACATGTTTGTCATTGAAGTTTCCACTTCTTTCAATCCCCACTGCCTGTTGCTATATGAAATTAATCCAAAGCCTGCAGACCTATTCACCTGACTGCAGACCTATTAATAACATTCTTTGCATGCTTCAGTAATCACAGACAAGCCATACATCTAATAAGTGCTTTTGAACTACTGTCAAGCTCCTTTTTAAACCTCATTAAGATTGGATTACTGGGTTACATTAGTCCTGGTGGCCTCGTGCCAGTGGTCCTGACTCACACTGGTTATTGTAACACATTGGCCATAAGAATACAGGAAATGTCAAGTTCAAAGCTGAGGTTGAAAGAAAAAGAATCATAGAAGGGTTTGAGTTGGAAGGGACTTTTTAAAGGTTATCAAATCCAGCCACAAGAAGTTGCCCAGTGCTCCCTCCTGACCTGATCTTGAATATTTCCAGGGAAGGGGCACCTGTGCCAGTGTTTTACCACCCCATCATAAAATAGTTCTATATTATATCTAATCTAAATCGACCCTCCTTAAGTTTAAAGCCATTACCCCTTGGTCTATCACTCCATGCCCTTGTAAAAAGTCCCTCTCCAGCTCTCTTTTAGCACCTTTAAGTCCTAGAAGGTGCTCTAACATCTCCCTGGAGCCTTCTCTTCTCCAGACTGAAAGAAAAGCAAGAAGTTGTCCCCATGGCTCTTTTTGCTTCATAGTCCTGTCCATAGGTCAGATGAAGGAAGGAGGCAGCACCCTGTGCTTTCAGCATTAAATTATGTAGCTGTGGCACACAGAGTTACCTTTAGTTCACTTCCAAAAACCTCAGTAACAGCTGCACCCCCCATGCAGTGGAGGGGACCTTCCTGCCTGCCATCCAAGCACAGAAATATTGTTTGTTGCTATAAACACCATCCATTCCATGCTTTGCAAACTGATGCTGCATTTTTTGGTAACAACATAAACATTCTGGCTCTTTCCAGCTTTAAGGGAAAGCAAAGAAGAAAAGACTTAAACAACAACATGTCAGCAGTGGAACGTGTGAGATTTGAATTCCTGGCTCTCATGCCCTTGCCTACACCATTAAACCAAGGTGGTCTTTCCTTCATTTTATGTTTTGGGCTTTTTTTTATTTTTCTGAATCCAACAATCAAGATACCTGATACTTGGTTGGTTTGTGATTATTATGAGAACTACTTGTTCTGGAAAGCCTCACAGGTGTAAGTCTTGTTGTGTAGAAAGATGAGGTTAGAGGAGGCTGAAAATCAACAGTCCCTACACAGGAAGACTGACATAGTGTGAAAATGCAGAATATTACATCCTAATCCTTGGAAAATTTTCCAAATGTGCTATTTCCATTTTGACAGTCACCCTTCACAGAACCATTAGAATCATAGAATCATTTAGGTTAGAAAAGACCTCTAAGAACATCGAGTCCAAAGGTTAACCCAGCACTGCCAAGTCATAGGCTTAGCATGGGGAGTCTCCTTTCCTGAAGAGAGGAAGGAGAACTGGGCATTCCTAAATATTCCTCTGAGTGCCCTGGGATACCAGTGAGGAGACACACTGTGAAAAAGGAGACACACTGTGAAAAACGAGCCCTTCTTGAAGTCAGCACCACAGGGAGGAGGTGCTGCTGGGATGGCTCATCTGCTGCACTCACCTCCTCAGTGGCAGATTAACAAGATGTAGATGTCAGGCGTATTTAAAGTTGCCTTTTCTTGGTTTTAAGCTTTACTTGTGTAACCTACAATCTTGTTCTGTAGAGGACTTCCCCACTGGGCTCACTAGGCTAAAGCCTGCTGTCTGTTTTAATCCTGACTGCTGCTCAAAGTAGACAAACGTGATTCCTCTAGACAGAGGGGTCAGGGGGTCAGTAGTTTTTTGTTTCCCTCTGCTGCAGAAGTTGTTTACATGGCAGGGATGGTCCCATGCCAGAAAAGGGGATAAATCCTCTAAAGCAGGCAGTGCTCTGTGGAGACTCACTCAGCTGTGGAAACCCCCTGTGCCATAAATGCCTTTTCCTTCCTTTCAGTGGGAGTATTTTTGTCAGTGTTTCACTCTATGGTCCCATGAGTTCTGTTTGTCTTCTCCATAATTTTACTCAGGAGCCAGAGCCAGCTGTTGGCTCCCTCTGCTTTCCCTGCCTCCATTTGGTTGATACCATCCTTGGGAGGGAGGTATGTGGGAAGCAAGTCCGGGTATTTGAGGTAGCAGGATGTGAAGCACATCTGTGCTGCATCTGGATCCTGGTGTAAATCACACAGGTAGAGCTTAACCTGACAATGACCACAATCTACTGATAACTACACTCCACCTTTTGCCCCTCTCAGGAGTTCTACAAAGATTTTTCCCAAAGGGAAAATGCTGTCTCTATATGTAAAATAAATGGCAGTGAAATACAGAATCATAAAAAAACTTGGGTTGGAAGAAGACTCTGGAGATGTCGAGTCTAACTGCTGCTGATTTCAAAGTCAAGCTAAGGGGGTTTTCAAAAAAAAAAAAGGAATTTTCCACAGAAAATCCCCAAACTTATTTTTTAAATATAGTTCCCTGTGGCACTGATAGAAACTCTTTGATTTTTCTCTTGCTTTAATAACATAGAATACATTGGAGTCTTTTCCAATTTGGATAAGGTGAGATGTGCTAGCATGGTAAGAGACAATTTTGGTTTCATTTCTGCTGGTTCTTTCTCCCTCCATGAAGGGGACTTTCAAGATTTAAATTTTTAGGAAATACTGAAAGATTTAGGATTCTTGTGGAGCAGCTGCACACGTAACCAAACTTTAATTCAAGCCTTATAAGGACAATATTATTTTGCAGTTCAGATGCATTTTATCATCACCCCTTTCCCCATTCCAAGGCTGGTAACAGGAACCTCTGTTTTCAGGACATGACATGTCTGTTTGTCTCACCAGCATCCTGAATTTATTTGTGTGGATCTAAAGAAAGGTCTGTGGGGTCTGCCTGCCATCCAGTCAGTAATACTGGCAGCTGCAGGTACTTGGGGAATATTGTTCTCTCCACGCTTAGATGCTTCACCCAGTTGTTTCAAAGATTTCAAATGAGACTGAATAAACCCTTTGTTAAGTCTGTCAAACACCTTCTGTACCTGCTCTTGGAGCTGAAGGAAGCTGAACCATTTTAGACATAAAATTTCAGTCTTTCACAGACTAGAACTTGTTTTTCTGAGGTTTGGGGATTTTTTCTGGGAAGAAACTCAAGATTCAGTCAACTGCTCCCAGCAGCCTATCTGGAAAGAGAGTGTCTGGCTTGCTTTCCACCTAAAAAAGAAGACAAGACAAAAATTACACACCCTTAAGCATTTCAACTGCAGGTGCTTTTAGCTTAATCTCTGTCCCTCTGTTTTCATTAGAGTGTAAATTGCCTTAGCTCTAACAATAATCTCTTCCTTTCCTTTTCATACCTCAGGATGTAAACCAGCATTTATTGACAAGCAGCCAATACCCAGAAAACTCAATTTCTGAGCCAAAGAAAACATTTTATTACCAATTCTCTGATAAATAAACATGAAATGATGAATCCCTTTCCGGCTGCCATAATTCACAAAAGTGCTGCTGTGCAAAGGGTTGTTTTCAGCTGACACAGCAACTCAGGATGGGCTGGATTAGAGAATTAGGAGAGTAGATGGATGAAAAGATGGTTCAGAAATGCAGAATGGTGAGCAATCAGCATAAAAATCATTTCCTTATAGAGCTAAAAGGAAATTCCTGTAAGTTCTTGGATAGCTTCATGTCTGCTAAGATGAATAAAGTGATGGAATTTTAGAGGAATGCCTTTTTACACTTTTATGAGATGTTTTCCTGGGCAATCTGCAGGCTGAGTCCACCCACTTTGCCACCTTCCCTGCGGTGTCCATGGAAACACTGGGGTAAAGCTAGAAATGAATTCTGTGGGCCCCAAAAGCCATATTGTTTTTATTGATAATATTCACAGCTTTGTCCCTTGGAGGATCCACTGCTAAATTCAACTAACCCTTCAGGTGAGAGGTTTCAATGCTGCCGTGGAGCCTGGAGAAGGCTGAACCATCCTGATCTAAGGCAGAATAAGCAAAGCCACTGTTTCTCTATAAAAGCTGTGACCCCAAGACGCCTGATGCAAAGAACTGCTGTGCAAAGGGACTTTGACTGATCGTCAGAAGGGCTAAAAGAAATGAAGACAAGCAATCTTGGCTGAGGCACAGCAGGCCTCCAGCATGTATTTTAATTAGGCACTGCCTGAGTGCATGAAGCATCACTGTGACATTTCAGGCCCTTGGAAACTGCTGTAGCTGATTGCTGCAATATTTAGAGGAGTTTTAGCATGAATGACTAAGAGGTCCTACAGCTCTCCTGCCTGTAAGAGCCCTCACGTACAATAAAGCAACACATGCAGCTTTGATTCACATTCTGGGAGGCAGATGTTCAGCACGGGGAACTATTGCCAAAGGTGGCACTAATTAATTGCTGTGAACAAGATGAGCTCCAGAAATCAAACGCTCTCATGTCTAAAGCTGATGCCTCTCAGTGAGGATTTGAGGGCATTGGACCAGATCTTCAGTCCCTATAAACTGTCATAATACTGTGGCAATGAAGAACAGTGAAGTATATGGGAAGTTATAACATTTGCAGGGTAATTTTTTCCCTCATTAAAGATTAGATGGGATTCATGTCACTTAACTGCAGTTACCTACAATGCAGCTGTTCCCATTAAACTCACTGCTCTCAGCTTCCTTCACAGTCAAGGGAAGAAAAGGCCAGAACTGGGATTTGAATCCAAATATGGACCATAGACATCAACTTCAGGGTGTTGTGAAGTGAAGCTGGACTTGTCTCCCTGTATGGGTTAGATGTCCATTGGCTGTAAGAGGAGGGTGGAGAATCCAGATCACTGGTAGACACATTATAAATAATGGCTTTAAATCAACCCAGTCCTACCTCTGATGGCAGTTTGTTGAGTCAGAAAATTTCCTAGAAACCGACACCTCATTCCCTACATCCTTTTAAAAAGTTTTGTGTCCTATACTGAACATCTTAGAAATGTCTTTCACAGAGACTGAAATATTACCAGGAGCCTCTGATCAGCATGCAGTCTGTCTGCCTGCACTCATTTCTATTTATCAACATAATTTCTAGACCTACTGTTTACCACATGGAGCATTGTGCTGCTGCTGACTCCAGTAACTCACAACACTGAGATGACTGAAGGGCAAGAAATAAAAGGGAAAAAGTAAACCATGATGTGCAAATCCCTTGTTCCTCTTTCCCAACAGAAGATAAGTAAGTTATTTGTTTAATTATCAGTTTCTTGGCAGTAAGATTTTTGCAAGCAGTTTATATAGCAATGGAAATATTGCAACAGCAAACTCTGTGGTCACATTCAGTAACTTCAGGGTAAGTTTTATAACTGTGTGTTCAATCTGGGAGTCCTAATTCATAGGGATATTTAATTCTAATTTATTTGGAACATGGAACACTGGAACAGGATCCCCAAAGAGGTTGTGGCTGCCCCATCCCTGGAAGTGCTTAAGGCCATGTTGGACAGGGCTTGGAGCAACTTGGGACAGTGGAAGGTGTCCCTGCCCATGGCAGGGGTGGAACTGGGTGATCTTTACAGTCCTTTTCAACCCAAACCATTCTACTCTTCTGTGATATTTAGTTTACTAGTCTGAAGTAAGTCTGAAGAAATCCACAGATGCAGATGCTTCCATGCCCAATATGTCTTTGAGGCGCTCACTTGAGGCACTCAGAATGGAAAAAGTGCAGGCAGCACAATCCAAAATAGAAGGCAGTTATTCCTGGGAAAAAGTGGTGCTTTTCTTCAGGGATGACACAGCACCATTAGGCTAGAGATGAACAGAGATAAGTTATGTTGACAGCTGAATTCTAGGCAAGTGGATGTAGAAAATCCCCATTATATGCATTTTTCCACTCTCTAAGCCTGGTTCTCCCATGTGTCCCTCCAGAGTTACTTCACTGAAATCCACATGGCTAAAAAGTGTAAAGTTGGAGTATTATTGCTGTGACTGACAAATGGATATTTGTAAAACTGCATCTGATTCATTTACCTGCCAACTGCTGAGTCAAATTTTCAAGCCTCTCCTCTAAAGCTGTGTCAGACCAGTGGGCAAAGGATTATCATGCACCTTTTAGTTTGTTTGATATGCTGTGAGCTCCCAGCAAACAGTTCTCAGGGAGAAAGGGAAAGAGAAGTGATTTTCAAACATTTCACAGGAAAACACAAACAAGCAGCATTGCCAGATGATGGCAAAAAATAAAACAAACATTGCATTGGCAAAAGAAGATTTTCAAGGAAATTCCTGACATACTGAATGGTAACCCCACAAAAGGGAATCCTAAAGTGACTTGGCAGATCTGGGGCAAGAAATTGCTGACAACTCAGCTACTAAAATGATTGAGACCTCAAAGAGTTCAGAGCAGCCTGTCAAGGGAAGGATCCTCCCTAAACTTCATCTGGTGAAACTGCATTTCAGTGGGAAGTTCCAGAGGCAATGCTGAAGCTTGTCAGAAATAAGAGTGAGCCTCAAGAGATCTCTCTATCAGGCAGAAAAGTGCTTTTCAGGTTTCACTGGGTTCACTGGAGCCCCACTGACTATGATTTGAGCTCAGCATTGAAATATGGAGACACCTACATTTATTTTCCTCAGTCCATGAGAAAAATCCTGTCCAGTAACTTATTTAAACTGCACGACTTGACTGGGTGTCTGAGCCTCAGTGCAGAATGAAAGCTACTATAGCAAGTAAGGTGACATTTCAAGCTAAAGATGAATAACTTATTTGAGCCCAAAAATCTATTGATTGAATCAGAAAGATGCAAAGAGGAAGGGAAAATGGGAGAGGAATAAGAATTATATGAATCTCTTTGCAAACCATTTTTGTTGTATGTTCCCCAAAGTATTGCAATAAAAGTTCTTTTTATTGACGCCTTAACAGTAACTTATAAATGATTTTAAATTAAAAGAATTGGGGGTTTAGCCCTCAAGCTGAGTTATTTCTTTTTCTTTAAGATTGCTAATATAAAATTCGCCCCTTGGAGAGTGAGCACTGTATGAAGACATTGCCTGTGAAGTGGGAAAATACAGATAAAATTTAGGAAGCAGCCCTAAGAACTACATCCTGCAGAAAGCACTTAAACAGAAAATAGGTGAGTCAGATTTTAGTGTAAACACAGTGGATTAAAGCTGGATGCAGAAATTGTGGGTCTCAGTCCCCATTTGATTGTCTAGTGCCAGATCTCTTTCAGTGTGGCAAAATACAGGTGAACACTGCAATTTAAATGCAAAATGCAGGATATGTTTCTGAGAAATGAGTGAAAGAGGGAGGCTAAATCATACATTTCTTTTCACTTTTTAAAAAATCCAAGATTTATTTCCACAGAAGTAACCTCAAAGTTATCTGGAAATAATCAAGTCATACCAAGGACTCTCTAAACTGTCAGACCTACTTGGAGTATCAGTAGGGCTTGAGCTTCTGAAGACAATTTAGGCAGTTCTTCTCATGACATATTTTCCTTTTCCCCCATTTTGAGGTGAAACAACTCCTGATAATACACTTCACCATATTTTAAAGTTCCACTGAAGTAATTGGAACTATGGTAAAGTGTTATAGAGGTTCAGTGCTTAGATAGACAAGAATGAACCAAGGCAAGTGTAACTAAGGATTTAGTGAGTTGGGATAGATGTCATCATTTCTATAACCAGTAGTCCTCCTTCTCCTTCATGTGATCCATGCAAAAGGGAGTAACAAATTCTCCCAGGGAGGCACAGGAATAATTTCTTGATAACCAAGGAAACCACAGGAGGAGGAAACCTTGAGATGTGAAATAGAACCGTGAATGGTTTGGTTTGGAAGGGACTTTAAAGCTCATCTCGTTCCAACCCCCTGTCATGGGCAGGGGCACCTTCCACTATCCCAGGTTGCTCCAGGGCCCTCCCACTCAGCCTTGGACACTTCCAGAGATGGTACATAATGCATTGTAATTGATATAAATATGGCTGTATCAGTAAGTACATGCCACAGATCTCTGGATGATGGAAGCATCACTCCACATCTGCCCTGTCCTTGCAATCATCTCTCTGCAGCAGACAGATACTGGTCTCAATGTCTATTGTTGCCTCTTCCTGACAAGTCCAACCACTTTCCTATCACATGATACAAACCAGCTGGGAGTGCACTGACCTGGGGAATTTTTCACCCAGATAAAGGTGAAGGGAAATTGTTGTCCTGCCAGGACAACAACCCCAGATTTTTGCATGAGATGTCTGCCAGGAACTGATGTCCACAGTCCCTTTCACAGCACAAGGACAGAACAGTGATGATTTAGTATTCATTGTGGTCTGTGACAGGAGCTTCTCCTTCCTCTTGCCCCAGGGTGGGAACCTGATCTTAAAACCTATGTATTGCTTGCTTTCCCTTCAGGGAGGTCCTGGGTTGAGGGGGCTCCAAGCCTGCCCATTTAGACACAAAATTCATCTCTGAAACTGCTTTGTCAGGGAACTCTGGGGTCCCCTCAGAGCAATGTTGTCCAGGTTGCCAGTTGTCCTTCCCACCTGGAGCAAAGCACCTGAAATTCTGACTGCAAAGCAGTCAGATCAACATTCCCAGATGTGTCAGCTTTGTTGACCCACATCTGGCTGAGGAAAGAGGAACATCTGGCTGCCACCAGAGCAGTTCTTCCAGCCTATATGGCCTTGGTGGCAGCTGAGCTTTGTGGGGATCCTGGGAAGTGAGGAGCTGATGGCATCTCCCTGGCAAAACCTTGGCAACAGGACGTGCAAAACACTGAGCTGGGCACACTGTCACGAGGAAAAGCCCTGTGTTATTCCATGAGAATACAATGTCTACATGAGTTCCACGGTGAAGAAAGCCAGAAAATCTATTTTATGCCTACGGGGTGATGCTTCCACCTCATTTTCCCTCTGTCTCCCCACTCCCAAGGTTTATACTACACCCCAGAGACTTCACTATTAGGAACCATTTGAATCAATGGAACTTTCTTTAAATATCACCATTTTTAACTCCATCCTTCTTACATTCTTTATTCAAGTGCAGTTGCACTACCAAAGAGGAAGACACTACGGGCTTTTGCTTCATCAGAGCAATTTCTGTTGTCCTGAGCTGTGCTCGTTACCAACTCTGACCCACCATTATTTCAGGAAACCATTACATCCATTATTAATAAGAACCCTCGAGCTAACTTTCCTCCCTTATTCTGGTTTCAAATGTCATCATGGCATTCACTCATCCTGCAAGAAGCAGTGGGGGACTCTTCCCATTCCTTTTCCCAGCCTGACCTTTTCCAGATCTGGCATACCCAGATCAATTGCCCTGCCTCTGAAACTGAGCTCAAACCGATGCAGTCAAAGGGGACAGGGCAGCACAACATTTTCAGAGATTTGTAGCTGTTCTGAGCTGTCACATCTCTGCAAGGAGTTTATTAGTTTAGGGGATCAACAAAACATCTGGTACATAATTAAAATTGGGTTTATTGAAACCCTGCACAAGAGACCTAAAACCTGTCCAAGGTCCCAAATGAGGACCCAGTCTGTCCCCAGATGGGGACTGTGGGAGAGGGCTCTGGAATTCACCTGGAGGGAGCTATTTGATATTTTCTGTTGGTTCTCTTTAAGTGAAAGACATCTATTCCCTCTGAGACATCATCCAGTATCTCAGAGAGGCAAAGTTGGTGTCTGATTCAGTCTGATTCCACTCTTTGGTTACTCTGTCTGGTGTGATGTTTGTGGTTATAATTGAAACTGTTTCTCAAGTTACTTTAGTGGTATTGTATAAATTCCTTAAGGTTATGGACACAGCAAGGACCTCACTGTGTTAGATGTTACACCAAGAGCTGGCCTTGCCCTTCCTGCAGCAAGGATGCTTTTTGCAGTGGAAATACTCATGGGCCTAAAACTGGAGATATAAATTATTCCAGAAGCTTTAAAGAGGGGAAAAAAGCACTACCAAAAAAGCAAGGGGAAGTCATCCTTCTATGGGCATGACTGTAAACCATATCTGAAAGTCATTTGGGCAAGAACTGAGCAATTGGATCCATTCCATGATCCCATATGGAGACTTGCTCCTTCCAACTAATCAGAATTGTCTTCTCTTGCATTCCTGAACCTCTGCATATTGATCTCGTTGGCCTTAGTGTATTTCCTAAAGAGCAAGGGTTACATTTCCTATACCATACCCACACATATATGTGTGTGTATCTGTGCCTGTACATGTCTCTGTTTCCATGTTAACCTTGACCAATTTCACCCGTAAAGCCAGACAGGAGGATGAACAACCCTACAAGTTTCATGAAAGGAGATGACTGGGAGAAGAACCTCCAGGAGCACCAAGACTGAAGGAAAAGCTGCAGTATGAGTTCAGCCCTTCAAGAACTCAAGAGGAGTGAAGGGAAGTGACCTTGTAAGTGACCGAGTCAACAAAATCTTTGGTTGAACTTTGCAACCAGCTACGAGGGCAAAGCTCTGATCAGGAGACTGTAGGAACAATTTACTTAATCCTTAGACAGTCACAATTTGGGGTTGTTTTGCTCTGTTTCAATGCAACTTTTAAGATTATGAGGCTCCAGTTCTGAACAGCACAATAAGCACAGACAAATCATAACAGAAGGTTGTGGAGCTGGAAAACCCTCCTGGTTCCAGGGCACTTGCCCAATGTCTGTGCACAGGCAGCTTCAGGCTCCCCTGACCAACTCTCCTGAGTTCACATAATCCTGTTGCGTGTGAGTTTCCAGTCCCAGAGGTGGATGTTTAAATGCAATAAAAAATTTGCTGGATTTATTCCTCCTTTTCCATTTTCATGAACAAACTCATATTAATTGGAAGCATGCAGCTTTGGGATATGGTTTTGTTTTCTTTTAATAATGAAAGGAAACAAATGTTGGTGTGCAACAGACAGGAGAGGACAAACTGGGCAAGCTTAAATATTTAAATATATTCCAACTGTTGAATAACCAGAGGAAAAGGGGAAATAATGCTGCTTTGTGAAAACTTTTGCCAGTGTGTTAGGAGGATTCCAAGTGTTCTAGTGTATATAAGTGTCCATCTCCTTGCTAGGATGTTCAAGACGTACTAAATGGGATTCCTGCATGGAATTAGGAATGTAAACCTACTTTTAGGTGCTTTAGAGATGTCCTAGAGGTGTTTTATGCCTTTCTGAGTAAATGACAAAAAGCAAAATAATTCAGCAAGGCCTCAAAGAAAGATGTCCAGGTATTTCTGCTTCTGACTGAGGCTTGTTAAGCTTTTGTAAACTCTGAGAATTTGCTGGAACTCATTCCTCTGTGCCACTGTGATTTGTATGGCAAGTGATTTTGATTTAAGGAAAAAAAAAGGAAACAAGGACGATGGTGGAAAGGCACTGTCCTGTTGAGGAAAAGGCACCATCTCTCTGAAAGGAAGCAGTTGGCAGCAGAGGACTACACAGGCAGTGTGTAACACTGTTCCCTGTGGGAATCCAGCAGCTGGGCTGGGAAGGAGCAGGTCATGTCTGCTCCTGCTCCAGAATTGTGGCTGAGGGCTGTGTGTGCCTTAGGACACGGCTGGGCTTTTGGGGACAGTCCCAGCTGCAGCTGGGGGAAGGTGCTGACTGTGATTCACACACAGCTGGCTGTCCTCTGGGCAGATGGCAGGGAGCAGAGAAGAAAATAATCTTATTAGGCTCATTGCTGGCATTGGGAAGAGCAGGGCTTGGCCTGGTGCCCACATCCTAACAATTCCACAAACACATACATTGTATGGAGAGGCCTCACTGGATGTGTAGGGCAGGGAGTGATTAGACCCAGGAACTGATGGGCCCCAACAGGGTCAGGCATCCAAATCCGTAAGACTCCAATTCCCTTAGCACCAACATTCATCCTAGAGCAGCCAGAGGGCTGGAAGCCCCTTGGACAAGTGGGCATGAAAATATGGGGCGATCTTGTTTTGCTATTGCTTGCACAGGGATCTTGTCTGGCAAGTGTCTGTAGATGAGAAGAGCAGGACAAATGCCTCTTGTTTCAGAGACCAAGTGCACAAGGAACAGCCACACAGGCAGTTTTGGGATTGCCTGGCTAGAAGGGTGTACATGTTGTTGGGGAGTATTGAAAGGCTTGGTGCTGGGGCAAAAAAAAAGGGCTTCCCATTGCAGTTGGGGAATAGCAAAAGAAATGCCCCACAGGCTTGGAGGTTTTGGGAAAGTTGTGCTGATGAATGTGGTGACCAACAAACTGGGACCTTTTTGCCCTGGGGTACATAGAAAGCTGCCAGACTTGCTCCTCATTATCTTGATGGTGGAGTTCCCCGTCACACCTGGTGACATTGCACCTCGGGCTTGGGGATGTCCCCTTGCTCCTGGAGGATTAGTGGGGGGTTCACATTCCACAGTGTCAAGGAGGATGCTCCCTTTCCTTCTCAGGCTTGTAGGCAGTCATAGAATCATAGGAAGAATTGGGCTGGAAGAGACCTTAAAGATCAGGTTTTTCCAATTCCCTTTCATAGGCAGGGACACCTCCCACTAGACCAAGTTGCTCCAAGCTCCATCCAGCCTGGCTTTGAACACTTCCAGGGATGGGGCATCCACAGCTCCTCTGGGCAACCTGTTCCAGTGCCTCACGACCCTCACAATGAAGAACTTCCTAAATCTATGTACTTTTAATTTAAAATCATCCCCCCTTGTCTTATCATTATCTGCCCAAGTAAAAAGTCAGTCTTCTCTTCAATAAACCACCTTTAATGCAATTTTTGCACATGGCAGTTCATAGCTGAGCAGTGGGAGAAACCTGTTGGTCCTGAAAGTTTTTGGGCAATGCAGTTAATATTTTACCTAATGCCTGGCAGGATGGAGTGGTGTCGAAGGGACTCTTAATGCTCCTGGAGGATTGTGGGGGGGAATCTGCAATTCACCTAATTTTGGAAAGAAGTCCCCATTGCACTCAAAGCTTGGGGCAGGGGGAACCCTCCTGTGCCTGGAAAGTTTGAGGCAGTGGATTCCCAAGATATGGGAGGATGAAGGAGAATCCCCGTTAATTCTGAAGGCTTGTGAGGAAGGCACCCCCATGGCATTCAGAGCTTGGGGAAAAGGATCTCCATCGCACTCCGTGCTTGGGGAGGGGTTTTCCCCATTGCTTCTGAGTCCCCATTGCACACAGTGCCTGACAGAGTGGGGAATCCCTCCCGCACTCAGTGCAGGGGGAGAGGAAGATCCCGCTCGCTCCTGGAGGCTGTGAGGGTCGCTCTCCCGCGGGGTGCCCCCAGCCGCCTCCATCCCCGCGGCATCCTGGGCGGAGGGCGGGCTTGGCTCCCCCTCCCTGTCTCTCCCTCCCTCCCTCCCTCCCTCCAGGGGTTTGCCCTGGGACGCGCCGGCGGCGCCGGGCTCGGCTCCTGGACGGCGGGCAGGGGTCAAGGGCAGCGGGCGGGGGGAGATGGCAGCGCCGGGGCAGCGCGGGGGCTCCGGCTGAGCCCCGGGGACACCCCGAGCCCCCCATGGCCGGGCGGGCGCCGCAGCGCAGCCTCCCGGCAGCGGCCGCCGCCGCGCTCCTGCTCCTGCCCGTAAGTGCCTAGCACGGGGAAGGGCTGGGTGGCAGGGGACGGGGACAGGGGCTGGGGCAGGGAGGGAAGGAGGGGAATGCCCCACGACCGCGGAGAAGGCGCCGGGGCTGCCCCGGGATCCGTCGCCCACTCCCTCCCGGGTGCTGCTGTCCCTGGACTGAGAACCCGGACGGGTCCCTCGCAGGTGCTGCTGTCCCTGGGCTCTGGGAGACCCCGGACGGGTCCCCCGCAGGTGCCGCTGTCCCTGGGCTCTGAGACCCCGGACGGGTCCCCCGCAGGTGCTGCTGTCCCTGGACTCTTGGAGACCCTGGACGGGTCCCCCGCAGATGCCGCTGTCCCCGGGCTCTGAGACCCCGGACGGGTCCCCCGCAGGTGCTGCTGTCCCTGGACTCTGAGACCCCGGACGGGTCCCCCGCAGGTGCCGCTGTCCCCGGGCTCTGAGACCCCGGACGGGTCCCCCGCAGGTGCTGCTGTCCCTGGGCTCTGGGAGACCCCGGACGGGTCCCCCGCAGGTGCTGCTCGTCCCGGCAGTCCAGGGATCCGTCCCGCTGGCCCCTTCCTGCTCCATCACAGGTGCGCTCAGAAAGGGGCTCAAGAATATCCTCTTTCTGCACCCACTCACCTCGGGGTCCGCTCAGCTCCCCGGGGCTTAACATAGCCCTTCTTAGTGTCCCTTCCCCTGTGAACAGCAGCCTCCCTGTCCCCTTTCCTCGCCAGAGGAGATCCCAGCGCAGGGACCGCGCTGGGGTCACATCTCGCTGTCCCAGCGGGAAGTTTTCCCTCCATCTCCCCGTTCCCTGGCTGGTGCCCGCTGTCCCCGACCTCTCGCCCCGGTGCCTCTGGCAGCATGTGCTCAAGCAGGGCTCAGCAGCAGCGGTGACGAAGGGCAGGGCTCAGCCCACGCATCCACCATCCAAGCGTTTGCTCCCAAGTTTCTCTCCGGTGAAATGTACGGGAAGCTTTTCAGTGTGGTCCTTCTTCATCACAAGCATCTTTCTGGATGATGCTGGGATGATGTGGAGAGAAGGTTGGCCTGTGTCAGGCTGGACTTAAAACAGCTTTCCCAGCCCACACCCCTAAGTCAGGCTGAGTGCTTTGGTGGCTTGTTTTGAGCGATAGTTTCAAGAGTGCTAAGTCAGACTTGTAAAACAAACGTGAGGGATTAAGCAGGAGGAACATTGATAGATGCTGTGCAGAATTTGTAAAGGCTGTTCCCACAGCATTAAAAAAGTGACAGTGACCCTTCTGAACTGCAGCGCAACTGGCCCGCCTTTGACATTTCCTTAGATAAAGACAGAAGATCTGTTCTGATTCCTTAAGTTCGTCATTTTTGGTTTGGTTTGGTTTGTTTGGGGTTTTTGTTTGTGGTTTTATTTTGTTTTCTCCCCTCTCTAATTTACAAATAGAGAAAAGCCAGGTCAGGAAATACAACAGGCTTCAAAGAGAAGCAACAATTTAATCTTAAAAGCAACATTTCAATCTTAAAATCTTTGTGGTAGCTTCCTTAGAAGACAGAAAATACTTTCCAGTGTGGGGTTTCTCCCAGTCAGAGATCAGTGCACGTGGGATCACAGTGGCATGGGCCTACGCATTGCTGTTTTCAATCCCAAACCAGTTTTTCCTAGTTTTTGTTTCTTAGTCCTTTTTCTCTTCCAGGCTGTGTTTTCCCTTACTGACTTATTTTGGTCCATAAAAATATCTCAGTTTGTGTTTAGAGAAGGGAACTTGCCAGTGAGGTTATCAAAAGTACTCAGCTACTGGGTGCTTAGCCAGACTAATTCTTTCTCAGTGAGACCAAAAATGTCATCTGCTTCTTCTTTGGATATAATCTATGGACAGTTTTCCAGATCCCCTGCAGCTTTGCATTTGAATTAGTTCTGTAAATTTTGGTTGTTATGTTGCTGCTTTAGAACAAAAGTGCTGCCTCTAAAGGAAAAAAAAAGAAAAAAAAAAGTATATTAAAAGTGTCAAGTTTTCATAAAGTGTGTTTAATCTGAGAGAAATGTGTACTCTGAATATATTCCCTGTGCTTTTCTAGAGGAGCTTGTTGGGATGTGTGATACTTGTGTCTGTTAGGGATTCATGTGTGCACCTGTGAGGGAAATAACGTGGTGGAATTTGATCTTCAGCCTCACCTGCAGAACAGCTCTGGTTGCTCCAGCTGTAGCAAAAGCTTTTGCTGCTCCTTTGGAGTGTTTTCATCCGTGAATGTTGCTGGTAAATCTGTATCTCTGCTTTACAGCTGGATGAGACTTTGCACCAAGAGCAGTGTTTTAAAACTTTGGCTCAAATCCAAAAGTTCTTAAGTTGTTGTTTAACTTGAAAACACTCAAAAATGGACTCCAAGTCAATGACTTTATTCACACTTGTGGATTTGAGAAAAGGAATAGCTGCTTGTGGGAGCAGGTCCTTACCCAATTAAGGGAGTTTAAGTTTTCACAGCAGCCAAGCAATTGTGTTTTATGAGAACTGCAGGTTTGCAACACCCACGAGATGAGGCAATTTTCTAGTACAGAATTAGATCTGCCACATGAAAATGCTGGTGCAAATGACCTGACAGATTTCACAGGGCTGGTCAGCAAAAGGGTGAAGACTTGCACTGAGATTTATGTTCTCTTAAAAGGGCTCTCTACTTATGATACACTGGAAAATACGTTTAATGTGAAAAGCAATCAAAGGCAAATGAATCTTTTGACATTTTCATATAGTCTTTGCTAAATTCACATAATTTGGAGAGGGGATATTATTCATCAAAACCAAAAGCAAAGCTCACTATAATTCATATGTTCTCTTCAAGCTGTTAAAACAGCCCAGGCAGTGTGAGGGTATCAGCCAGTGGTGACAAGTTAAATAATATTCCTGGTCTGAGAGTGCCAAAATTCAGCCCCATTGTGAATTAATGCAGCATAAACATCTCATCAGGAGAAGCCTTTCCTGGGGTAGTACATTGTCAGGGTTTAAATCTGTAACCATCTCCTGGCAATTACTGGATGGTTGAGGGAGGGAGGTAGTTGTGTGCTGGTGTTGGCTGACTGGTAGTTCTGCCATGACACACTTCAGTGATGATATTCAAGCTGCCCTTAGCCAGCAAAAAGCAGCTGTAGCTTTTGGTCATATAAGGCAAGTGCTTACATATTATTATTCTGACAAGAGCAGAGGAGAAATAATGATTAAGTTCTCTAAACTCTGTGACTTTCATGTTCCAAACCAGAGCATGGCTATGCCTGCCCTGCTGAAGCTGGTGGAGGAAGAAAGAGCTCTGTCAGGTGCAGACTTTTTCATCTCAACATCATAAGTTCTAACTCCACTAGTAAATTCAGATTTGCAGGACAGCTCTCCAGCCTTCAGGCCAAATGCCAGAGTTTGTGCCCATATGATTAAGCTCCTTCAGCTTCTGAGCTAGGGAGATGCTGTGCAAACTGCCCAGTGAGGTGGTCCATGGGGCAGCCTAACTCCAAGATCATTCCCAGGAACTGTTTGAGATACCACCAGATTGCTTGGGGCAGAAATGTGGCCAGGAGCCATCCTAAAAAATTAACAGTATAAATGATTAAGTACTTAAACCAGACCTTTGCACTGCTTTCTTTATTAGCTTAGATGGAGTGTATGCACTGCCATCACTCAGCACTCTCCATGAGTGCCTGGGGGAGGTATTTTCCTCTATGGCAAATCCTTATTTGCTCTGGATTTGGCAATCAGCTTTCTTTGTGCCAGGAGTACTGTGGGATCCTGTTGGGGATGTGCTGCTCTGAGGGATTCACCATGAGCAAAACAGGGTAGTGCATAATACCAACTTTTTAAGGAAGTGTTTTGATTTTAATTTTGCCCTATATATTAGTAAACCAGATATTTAAAAATATTGTATTAGAACAAACATTTGCACATTTATAGATTCTTTTAATGGTTCTGCAGATTTTATTTTGGGGGAGAGGGGGAGGTGAGGAAATGTGGGTGGTAACAACAGGCTGCACACACTGCTGAATCTGTTCTTTTTAAATTTATATCCCTTTCAGGTTTGCAGCACTGCAAACCCAAAAAGGAGACTTAGAGGGAAAGCTGATTTACTTTAGATTAAAAGTTTATCCAGTAAGTGACATTTCTGCAGGAATTTCTTTTTCCACATTGTGACTATGAATTGAAACAGATCAAATCTCTATCATGCCCATGTCCTGTTTTCTTTTAACCTGCACTAGTTTTAATCCCAAATGTGGTCTGCTCTCCCTTAAAGTGCAAACATGAATTGTTGGATGTAAAGCTGGAGCTGTCCAGCGAGCCACTGGCACCTCCTGTAGATTCACAATAACACGTGTCAAAGCACTGAATAAACATTGTCTTTGCCTCCTTGTCTTTTTATTCATAGCAACAAAACTCTTCCTTATGATTTGCTTTATCAAACTATTTCTTTATACAGAGAGGGGGTGGATTCCCCATCCGTGGAGGTTTTTAAACTGAAATTGGCCGTGGCACTGAGTGCCATGATCTGATAAAGGGACTGGAGTTGGACAAAGGGTTGGACTTGATGATCTCTAAGGTCTTTTCCAACCCAATCCATTCTATAATTCTATGATTCTATTTAATTGCTTTCTTTTACTGCTAATCATTTTTAAAAATCTCAATAGCTTTGAAAATAGCTGCAATTGATTTCAGCTGACCAATGTTGTGTAAAGAGCTTTATGTGTTTCATTTTTCTTCTCTGAGGAGATGGATAAATTTGATTGTGGCCCTTGTTACAGGAGAAGACAAATGGAAACGAGTCATTTAGCACCGTGATCAGTCAGTGAACAGTCCTGTCCTTCAGAAGGATGTCTGCTTGAATTCCATCAGTCATGTCCCAGTGCATGAAAATTTCATTTCCAGTTTCTGTTGCCAGTGGGGGATATTTGTTAGATGCTTCCTGCGATGCTCCTTGACATACACATGTCAAAGCTGTTGGAAGTACTTCTCACTTCTCTGGGTCTGGGATCATATTTGTTGGCTCTCCAAGGAGATGTTCTGCCAGATCTACAGTCTTGACAAAGGCTGGTGCATTTGGGAAGGGCTGTGGGATGGACAGAGGAAGGCAGTGCACAGGGATGGATTTCAACATCCTGTCCTGACCTCTGGCTCACGAGTCCCTCATTGCTGTGCAAGGGAGACCACGCTGAGGGTCGGGGTGCCGGGAATGTGCTGCCCCTGCCTGTGCACATCATGTTCCCCAGACTGGCAGCTCCATTGTGGAGCTACATGGATGGAGAACTTGGAAACTGTCCTTCTGCTGGAACGCTCAATGACATGGTGTGTGTTTGTGCAGGTACACAGCGTGTTTTCAATAAATCACAAAGAAAATCCATTTGGTAATTCAAGAGCTCAAAAGTCCTGCTTCAGCAGAGATGTAATAAAATGAAACTAATTAAAGCTCTATAAACTTTTGCATAATCCTGGCTGAGTAACTGTCCACTCTGGGGTGTGTATGCCGGGAAAGTAAATAGTGAGCAATGCAGATGGAGATTAAAATACATTAGCTGTCCTCACTGCAATGCTAAACCCTTGCCCTGGTAATAGTAGCTGAAGTGCCAGAGGACTGGAAAGCAGCCACTTGCCTCTGAGGGCTATGGGATAATCTCTCCTGCTGTTACCCAGGTTCCTGGGATGCAGGAGGCTTGTTGGGTGCTGTTTGCTCTGCACTGCCATAGCTTTGGGAGTGCTGCTCTCTAGCAGAGGAGGCTTTTCTGTTGATAAAGAAGGAGGAAAGAAGGCAAAAGTGAAGGAAAGGAAGTGTGCTGATGTGTCAGAACAGGTCGGTGTGGGGCTGCCTGCCAGGCTCTGCTGCCAGGCTTATCCAGGCAGGGACTAAAGTATCAATTCCCTTTGAGTGGCAGTAGCAGACTCCACAGCCCAGACAGAGCTTGGGTTTCAGGAGGCCCTGTCAGCAGAGGCAGAGATGTCCCCTGAACCAGCACCAGTGGCTGCACTTTGCAGTGTGGCCATCACAGCTGTAACCTCCCTGCTCTCTCTGTTCCAGCCCCTGGACTACTCAAAAGAGTACTCTGTTCCCACTCTTCCCTTGGGTTGTGGGTGAAGGCATCCAGGGATCAGTCTGCTCCTCCTGTTACCAACTGACTCTTCCAAAGCAGAGAGGAAGGCCAGGGTTATCCCTCTGTCTGATGATAATGATGTCCCAGAGCACGGGAAACAATTTTGTCCAGGTGTGCTCCCTATCAGATGCACTGAGGATCTTTCCTCATCCTGCCTCAAAACGTGCCTGCTGGGAGATCAGCTATTTAGTCCATCTGAGACACCTTCCAAGGTGTAAGAAACCCTTATTTTATCAAAACAAGTGTCTTCATGAATATTTTGATGTCTTGTCAGACTTTCAGTGTTTCTTTCTTTCAGAGAGAAAAGAGTTTAAAAGAAAATTTTACCTTTAAGTACAAAAATAATGGAAAAATATCTTTTCATAGTATCTGGTATAATATTGTAATTATGGTTATGTGATCAGGCTTCAAAAAGATTAAAAACATAAGGGAAAACACCCTCAAAGCCTCCAGATGACTGATTATTGTTCAAGATACAGCCTATAAGCTGGTAATTATTGCATTACCAAAATAAATTGTTTGGGGAGTAATTGTTATCTATGATTCTTTTTACCAGAGGGACTATGATACTAGAACCAAGGAATGAAAAAATAATTTGTGCTGGAAAGGACTGTTAGAAGCATCTTGTCCAGTGGCCTTGTCAAAGCAGGGCTAATTCCAAAACCACATAGTGCTCATCCAGTTCAGTTGTGAAAATCTGCAAAGATGGAGCTTTCACAGCATCTCTGAATGGTTTTTTAACACATCTCAGAACTTCTTTTCTAATGCTCAGTCGTTGTCATGGTGCATAACTTTTTCTTTATTTTCTGTGAGATTGTGTCTCACTTCAGCTTGTGAATGATGCCTGTCTTGTTCTTCTGCTGTCAGCTGCTGGGAAGAGTCTGACTCCTCTGTCATTCCCCTTCAGGTAGTTGTTAGACCTTCTCTTGTTCCAGTCTTGGAGTTAAATTTCCCTGTTTCAGATCTAAAGGTGGGCTCCAGCCCAAGAGTTAACAGTTTCAGGAAAATGGAATGGATGGAGAGAAAGAGAATTATAAATGAACCAGTGAGGTGACACTGGTCATCAGCAGTGACCTACTGTGAAATCTTGGGTTTAAGGAACATTTTAGAGAGGATAGAGAGGTACAATTTTCATCATTCCATGGAAAGTTGAGCAGATATCACTAGTTGATTAAAACCTAAAGATGGGAGATGGATTTTTACTTTTTTTAGCTGGGAGCATGTTGGCAGAGACCTGAAAGACAAAGATTAGGAGCTCACATTTGTAGAGCTTGAATTGGGAGGGCCTGTGAGGGGAGACCTTGAAGTATAGTGAAAATGGATGGGTGAATGATCCTTGCAGAGCCTTTTCAGATGAGAGGTAGCTGAGGTACTGGAATTCATTTAAGTAAATATAACTCGAGCTACTCTGGGTTTCCTGTGTGCTTTGTCTCCAGTTCATGTGTTATCTCATGCTAAGGGACATGTTTAAAGCAGAAGTGATGGACTGTTCCTTGATGGTGCTTCCTTCTTTCACTGAGTGTTAGGCAGCCTAAAGCAATGCCTTCTGAAATGTGTGGGTGAGGTGAATCACGTTTGAGCTGCTGAAGGGATTCATAGTGATGGGAGTGAGGTGGGAAGAGTGGAGAAGAATTAGTCATGGGTTTGGTGTGAAGAACTAGGGAGGCAGGAGTGCTGTGAGGGGCTTGCTGTCCTTCCAATTTCTGAATGTGATATCCACAGATCTAGGGAACGAATAACAAAACTCTTGAAGGATATCAGACTGAAAAGTCAAAAATTTTATTCAAAGGGAGCTGTAGCCTTTGATTCAAATGGTATTTTGCTTTTTAACATCTCATGTGGCTTTGGAAGGGCATGGAGGTATTTGGACAAGGGGCCTTAAACAGTTTTGCTTTGTATCTTGTGACTCAGAAGATCCCTTAGCACGTGCATGGTGTTCATTGGATGAAGAACCTTCCCTCTACACCCCCTATTCACCAGAACATGTAGGGAGATGCTTCATGGCAGTCAGATCTCCAAGTTTCAAAGACAACAGTGAAGTTCAGTGGTGGGCTTCATGCAGCAGATGCTTGAGGGGTTTTTTCATTTATTTTTGAATAAGGATTAATTTAATTTCATGCTTTGAACTGAGCATGTGTTTAGTTGTCTTATTGAACTGGGGTCCTAATTCCCTTTCCAAGCAGACTTATAGTCTCTTTTTCCAGACTTCCTGGAAGAGCTACAGAATACATCTGGCCTCTAAGATCACAGAGCAATGTCTTCTGGAGCCTTTGGGGTTCTGTAGTTAGTAGCACTATTTTATCTATCCACTTGGATTAACTTAGAGGTGAGTAATGACAGGGAGTTGAAAGAACTGAAGGATGACTGGAAAGGGAGACTGTTTTTCTTGAGCTGTGCTCAGTGTCTTTCTTTTTACTGTAACCCTATCTAGCTCAGGTTTCAGGTTGCAAGTTCCTGTGAAAACTTGTAATTAGACTTTCTATCACAAATGGGAATTAATTTTCTGGTGAAGCAGAATCAAACAGCTGTGTACTGCCAAATGCTGCTGCATGAGCAATTTTAAATGACTTGAGTTGAGAAAGGCCAGAAACACCTTGAAGCAGAGAGGACTGACCTTTTGGGTGCTTCAAAAAGAGAAGTATTTGGACCATGCTGGCCCTCTTTTCCCTGTCATTCAATGAGCATCTCTTTTGCATACATCTCGTGGATGAAATACCACATGACAGTGACTAAAAATCCATCCTGGCCACACTGAAGATGAATTTCCCCTCCTTTCCTGTACTAATCTGTTTTCCTCCTGAAGTAGCATTTTTCACTCCTCTGGTTGTGCATATTCCTTCAGGTCATTGGTAGTCAGCAAATATTCCAGCTCTCCTCCTTCTCTCCCATATGTTACCATCTCTTAGAGGGAAAGAGTTGCTGAGATGATCACTGGCATTTGTTATTAGTGTATTCATAGAATACCTGATGTTTTTTCTCAAAGCATCTGTTTTCAAACACAAGTACCAGTGATGGCAGGAACACCTGCAGAACTTGCCAGATGCCCACTTGTCCTGGGAACTCCCTAACTGCATTCCAAGGGAGTGTGGGGTTTGCCATGGAAGTGTGGGATTCCCTTTGATGTTGCTGCTTCGAGCTCTTTCACTAATTATATTTTCATTTTGAAGTTAGATGCATGGGCTTCCCTAAGCTGAGCTTCTCTGGATACAAACTAACAGTAGTTGCTTTGACTTGGACCTCTGCCCTGAGAACATCTTTCCCAAACATTGACATGAGCACTGGATGTCATTGTAGGGATGGTGCATCAGGAGAGCTTTACTTGGTAAGGTTGTCTTTGAGCCAGGAGTATCTCTCAAAGGAATTTTGATTACACTTGCATCTTGAAGAATGAAAAATTAAATGCAGGTAGTATTTATTAAACTGAAAAACTAAAATACAGATTGTATTTATTAAACTGAAGAACTAAAAATTAGGTAAAAGGTAGTATTTATTTCAGCAGTGCTGCTTCACAGAGGTGAAGGGTAGGAGTAAGCACCCTCCAAACATGACCCATGCCATTACCAGAGGTGTCCACTCAGAAAAGGAAAGGCTTTGACTTTATAGAGTACACATGGATAGTTTGGGCTGAGACTTTGCTTTTATGTGGCAATAGAGACATGAGGTGGGTCCCTCTGTTGTCAGCTGTGGACTGAGCACATGTATTGTAGTTGATAACTACAAGATTGTTTGATGTCTGAAGGTCACTTCATCTTGCTCAGTGAAAGAAAGACAATAGTAATGCTCCAGATAATTTTATAGGATGGGGATGTGCTTCTGTCTTCTCAAGCCATCACCTCTAAGAATGTTTTTACCTCTCCTTTTGAATGTAGGGTCTAAATAAAATTTATGAAGGATTCATCTGAGTGACTCTGTCCTTATAGTGGGTGAGACTCAGCCAAGGCAGTCAGTGGAGGCCATTTCAATGTAAACATTTAAAATATGAGAGGTGAATTTCATCTGAAAAAATTCTGCTTCTCTTCCCGAATTGCAAAGGAATCCCTGTGAGATCAGCTCAGCTGTTGGATTGTTTTGGAGTCTGAGCTATTTAATACAAATCCCACTGCTTGTCTGTGGGTGGCTTTCAGATGAGACGCTGCTGTAGTTCCATGGGATGGATTTCTCTGAGACCTCGTAAGTACTAGAAACAACTTTTTTTTTTCTTTTTTTTCTTTTTTTTTAAAGGGAGAGTTTGTGCTCTGCTCCTTTGAGGCTGTCTCAGATGTCAGCACCTCTGCTTTTGCTCAGCAGGCCACCAGCAGATGTTTTACTGGGAGGCCTAACAACTGGCTTTTATTAGACAACTGGAATAAGGAATCTGGGAATTCTTATATGAGAATGGGAAAGTGGAGCATATGCATCTGTCCACGTTTGGCAGCATCCACTGTCTCTGAGCTTACCTCCATCTTGGCAAGGAATGTTCCACTGTCATGTGTCATCCTTTTCCACTGGAGTTCTTTTCTTCAGCTTTCAGTCTTGCTGACTTCATCCACTGTGCTGTTACTGTTAGATATTTAAACTTACAAGATTCTCCATTGTATCCCTGTGGGAGCCTGTATGGACATTTTTGGATCCTATCCATAGCTTGGGTTTTTTTTTATATTATTAGAGTCATTTCTTACAGGTTGAGAGAAGGAAACAACCTCTCACAATTTTACAACAGCAGTGCTCGTTTGCTTTTATACATCTATATTGCAAGATAGTGGAGCTCAATTATTTTTCAAACCAGGACTCTGTTAATTCTTTTCAAAACGAAGTTACAAGTCCCCTCTAATCTGCATGAAACAACCACAAATTCTGGTAGGAACTAAGAGCAGGCAACACTCAGATCAGTCAGATATTTGTCTATGCCCAGATCTGTCTGTGCGGATCCACTGAGGTGCGTTACATGTGGAATGTTTCATTATGTGTTTTTATGTCTTCATGATAAAAATCTATGAGGACTTGTATGACAAAGAACAAATTCTGCATAAATAAATGTTTGGGAGCCCTTCATTTGATGGAGGAGCACACACTACTGTGTCTTGCTACTATTAACAGCATAACGTAGCAAGATGTTACTCTCCCTTACGTTGTTGCTCTTTTCACCTGCCCTTCCCATGTCTAGAGATGATTTTATGGTGGGTTCCTCTGGTTGTTGCCCTCTCACAGAGTGAGAAAGGTCTCACAGACCTTTCATGGATTAACAAGAGGCAATGATCATGGCCAAGGGGAAAGGTCTGATGAAATGACCACGAGAGAGGCAGACAGTGACACACCAGAGCAATTCATCCACTCCTTTTCTGAAAGTCCTCTCAGATGAGAATGGGAAGTTGACCAAAGGCTCCATATTTTTTTCTGAAGACTCAGAGCTGTCCTGCAGATCCTTACTTGGTGCCTCTATTTTGGAAAGTAAAGGACTCATTTCCACCTCAGTCTTTGGCTCTGCACATTATTTTTGTCTGTTCATGAATGTCCACAGTGGCTCAGAAAAATTAAGAAATTTCTGTGCATGTTTCAGGTAAAAGTGCAAGACAACATGGAATGGATTTGGTGGGAAGAGATCATGGAATAGCTGTCTTAAGAGAAATGCTGTTTTAGTAAAGTAACACATTAGTAACTCAAAGCAAATATTTAAATATTTCAAAATAAAATTTCAAAATAGATACACTGCCACAGGCCCAATTATTTATCTTTACAATCCTACGTTACTGAAATGTTTTTCTTGTTTTCCTTTTTTTTTGTTGTTGTTGCTGTTCTGTATTATTTTAAGAGGGACTTTTAGTCCTCTAGGGTTTGTCTAATTTAAATACAATTATTTTTAAAAGTTTTACACACAAGAAGGCTGTTCACTGTGGTCAGGGGAGAGAAAATGAAACCAAAAGTAACCTAATATGCAGAAGGAGCTTTTCCCCCCAGCCAAATTAACCCAAGCTGACCCTAAGCCAACGTGACATTTAACCTTTCCTGTTCCTGCCCATGCTGTGCTGTGCTGACCTCTGTCTGTTCTTTCCCATCATCTCAGGAGGGGACAGCTGGACATGCAGCGTATTTACAGTACAGGGAGATGTTTCGAGTTACTTCTTTGAAGTGAGGCAGTCTGGCCTGGGAGGTGGAGGGTGGAAGGGAGGAGATGCCTCTGCCGTGTCAGCTCCCGTGACTGGGTCTGACAGGAGACATGAGCACTGCAGAGTTGCCTCCTGGCAGGCTGGGCTGCACCTCCGTGCCCTTGGGATGGAATCTGTGCTGGATGCAGAACCTCCTTTCTCCGTCTCCTTGACCTGTGCACGGTCAGTCCCCTGGGATGGAGCCTTTGCTGTGAAAGGCAGGAGTTTGACTCTCCCTGAAGGAGAAACAGCAGCTTTGTGGGTTTTATGTGGAAAGAATGAAGTCTGAGCCAGGCTTTTTGTTTTCTATTTCAAGACTTCCTATTTTATAAGATGACAGCAAAGTGAGAAATAGGTAGAAATGGTGTCCTACAAAGAACAGTTGCTCTTTAGAGACCAACATTGCTGATGGATTCTATTGTCACGATCCCCATTCCTATGAAGTGACAAGGAACTCAGTGACATGAAAGGGGTTCTGCAATGACTTCACACCTCTTAGAGCACTGAAATGTAGCATCAACACTGAAGGAGTAGGGTCGTTTTCCTGAGTAAAAGCCGCCTGTATTGTGTTGGAGTCATTGTGCATAAATAGAAAAGGAAAAGCACTTTATGTGTTACCACAGCTTTATATACCCTCAGAAATAGTTGGGAAGGTTGTGTTTCATATTCTGAAAATGGAAGTTTCTATCACTGATGTCTCACTCCTGAATTTTCTTGTCACATTTAGTTCTGCCTTTCTTAAAGGGCTTTTCAAGAGTTTCTCTTCCTCCAGGCAGAATCCCAACTCATATCTGTGTTGAGTTGTACAGTTCTGTGGGCTTCTCTCCTCTCTCTGCACTGGGCACTTCAATAATTTGATTTTGAGTGTGAAAATTACAATATACTCCTTGATTTCAACTCTAAATATGTATCTCCTAAAATTTACTTGGGGATGATTATCTTGTAGTGAACTTACAGCTTTCTTGAAGTGCCCATGTGGATATTACTGCTTTTCTCACATGAGCATTTGCCCTCAGTGGAGGGCTCAGCACTCTGAATTCTGACAGTCAGAAACTCATATCTTTCTTCCTGCCCAAAACAAACCAAGAATCACCTTATAGGGACGCCCTCCTTGTCCTATTTATTCTATGGAACCACTTTCCTCAAGCCCTTTGAATTGCCTGACACCAATTGCTTTATCTCTTGATTGTGGAAGGATCTTTAGCACCCATGTAACCATTAAAAGTGGGTTGAAAAAATTCTACACATGATCTTTAATGGGAGGTGATTTATCTTCACTGTTTTAGGCATCTACTTTTAAGTGAGACAAATTGAATCCTGAGTTTTGTTAATGGTATTGAGCAGCTCCCACAAGAAGAGATCCAGAATAGGGGGTTCATTTGTAGATGCCTGTATCTAGTCAGATGAATTCCATGTCATGTCCTGGAGCTAAGAGGTATAACCACAAACTTTCGCCATCATGATGAGATACCTATACCTGAACCAGTTAGGAATGGGAAATGCTGTGAAAGTGCTGGGGATTGTTGTGCTCTCTGCCTCTTATTTACTGCTTGTTTTATTTCTGTTTGTTCATCCAGATAGTTCTCCACTGTGAAACTTCTGTGAACCTGCCCTTGTCTGTTCTGCTGGAAAAGTACTGTGAGGCTTTGTCAGCCCGTACCAATGTCACAGGTATTTATTTCTCCACTTCTTGTTGGCTTCTTGTTACTGTAGGATCTGTTTTCAAAGTGTCCTTGCTCCAGGAACATCTTTTCCTGCTGAGATAAACATAGTGCCTCCACTCTTGTGTTTTCATTGGTGACAATGTGCAGTGGTGTGACACGGAAAGAAAACTTGGAATTTTACACACTCAAGGGAACTTGTAATGACAGCCCTTTCTACAATTTAATCTGTTAAATTACCTATACTTACTGACTGATATGATGGTTGAAGGTTAGAACAGTGTCTGTACCCAGATCAGTTTTTGAAAGCAGGGCAAAGCTCTGGCTAAAATACACCAGCACAAAAATGATGCTGTAGGAGCTGTGAAACTGGATCCAGCTTCGCTTCAGAAGTGGGAGAAGCACACTCAGAGTTGCAGCAGCACCAAGGGGTGTGTGCTGCAAGGAGTGATGATACTGGGGGGAAGGTTGTTTCATTCCTTCCCCTTCACTTCTCTTTCCCCCTGGTAAATCATTGTGGAGGGAAGAATTTAAAATATAACCAAAATATTATCATTCAGCCAGTTCTCCAATCCTGAGAAATGACAAAGGAAATGAGGCTCAGGGAAGAAAATATCTTTCCATATAATATGTCGGATTGATAGTGTTTTATTATGACTGTATCAATTCTTTAAGGGCAATAAGGTGATCAGACTCAAGTCTGAAAGTTGTGGTGCTTTACCTGCCTCTTAATTTGCATATAAATTGGAGTGTTGACCTGAATTATGAATCTGGCCCAAACTCTGTAACTTGTGCCATTGTGTTCCAGGAAGCAACTCTGCCTCATGTGGCATATAAATTTTAATGACCATCTATTCCATTCTGTAGTTGGAAATAAGGGGGAGATAGATGAGGTTCTGTCTTTGGGTCTTTCTTTCAGGTGTTCTTTGCCTTTTGAATGGTTTTGTAAATATTAGCGTAAAACTTACCCCTTGTTCTTGATGTATTTTTCGTTGTGCAGAGCTTCTATTGCAGAAAAAAACCCAAATTCCACATCAGGCTATCTTAGAAGTCAGTAAACAATTTATTTCTCAGTTGTTGACAAAAAATAATATTCTATGCTGCTTACATGATGCATAAACACAGGACATCTCTTCAGGCAGAGTGTGGCTACAAGAACAGCATTTTAATAGGAAAAGGAAAGAGAGAAGCCCCAGCAGCCTCTCTTCTATTCCACTATCACTGTCAGGTATCACTGATCAGAGGTAGAGCAATGTTCTGAAATGAATGTAACTTGATTTTTATATAGAGACAATCCTACCTGCAGCCTTTCTGGAACACACCTTCCCGTGATACTTCAAAATCCTGGGATCTGTATTATGCTTTGAGAATGGGTTTATATATTAAGTAAACCCCAACTGCTCCACAATCAGACCAGCTGGATGTAAGCCCAGACTCAGGCCTAAGCATGACCTGAACTTTGGTATATAGTAGCCAAAAGTTCACATTTTTACTTCACACAGACTGACCTTCTTGTCTCAGTCTGGTGGATTATTAACACAATTATGTTTCTTCTGTCCATCACATGTTCTTTTTGTGTTCTATGACAACTGGATCTTCAAAACAGCCTGGACTATTCACTTATGAGCCTTCTTGATATAAATGGAGGTCTGCAGCATCATGATCTCCTCTCTGTGGTTGGTAAAGCTCTAGTTGGTTAAAATCCAAAGCATGATTTCATCCTAAACTGGGATGTAAAATAGAGAACAAATTAAATGCTTTTTCTTTACCAGGAGGGTTGCAAGCTCCTGTGGCTAAGCCTATTTTCATCTTTCAATGCCCAAAAGTTTGTTCATCCTTCATTTTGAACCCTCATAATGACAAGGGTCCAACCCTCATGTTGGAACATTGGTGTGTGAACATTGCTCCCTTCAGCAGCATGGATGGCTGGAACCAGACCACAGAGCCTGCAGTATCTGAGTCTTTTCTCTGGCTCAGATTCTTTAACATGGTGCAGATATCATATTTTAGAAGTGGAAAAAATATCAAGAAAAGCAACCCAAGGAGAGCCATATTGAGCAATCTTTATTTAGCTGGGAGAGCAGTAAACATTAAGTTTTGTAAGTGGTTATTTTCCCTGTTTCCAGAAGATGCTGTTAATTAGTCCAATATGCTAATTTCCTCCTCTTATAATTACTAATTTCACCCTCCAAATATGTTCACTTTAACCATCCCAAACAGATGGCATAAAATGCTTTTGAGAATTTAATGCCTGTGCAATTTCACTGCGTTGCTGAGTGAATGACACTGTAAATTCAACCTGAAGTGATTTAAACCAAGAAATACTTTTTCAGAGTTAGAAGGCAACACTCTCTTTTGGGCATTATTTCCTTGAAAAATCCCAGGATGACACTTCCATGGTTGCTTGGGTTCGTTTTTTTGAGCTTGATGGTGTTGTCAATGAGTGGCTTAGGTTGTTAAAGAATCACCATCAAAGCTATTAACAAAAGTATGTTTAGCATGAATTTGTAAAGTGAGACTTAACAAAGTCCAGTGTCAAGGCCCACTCTATTACTTACTGCATGGGTGGAACATACAAAGGAATTGAGATAAATTGAGATAAAATGATTTACACAGAGACCAAAAATGCAAAACGGTAAGGGAGACCCTTCTGTTGAGTAATGAGGTTCAGAGCAGATCCCCCTTTGCTTGTTAAACTCTTGGTAGAACCTAAGTGTGACTAGGTCCAGTCTTAGTCTGAGACTTGTTTAGTGGTTTATATGTAAAGGATTACATGTCCAATTGATTAGAATCACCTAAAGAACCACCATCCAACATATCAGCAAAAGGTGAGCGTAATATGATGTTGGAGAAGTACCAGTTCACCACAGATGGAACCTTTACAGGGTTTCTGAAGTAGCAGCAGTCTGAGGTTTATTCACAGTTTTAAGGAGGATCTCAGGATTTTAGCACCACTTAATCATTGACCAATTAATTGTTTACAGAGGGAGTCAGTGGAATTTATTACAACTGGAATAGTCAGCTGTAGATCCAAGATGGCAACATTCATACTATGCTTGCTCTGGGGTGTCTAAATTCCCATCCTGGGCACAATCCAGTCATTTTAATTACTGGAGTTTTGAAAATTCTGGTAACAGTGGTACTGTTTCTCTTGGACTGTGATTCAAGGAAGGAGTGATTCAAGGCTGTCAGGGAATGACTGAATATTCCCACTGTCATACCATACATGGTCAGTTCTGTTCCCACCTTAACCACTCAAGTGTCTGATGTGGTCAAGGGACACTTCACCACCCAACTTGTTACATACAGGCCAAAGCCAAGCAGGAATTCCTGAGAATGTAGAGCAGTCCAGAGGAGGGCTGGGAAAAAGGGGAAATAAACCATCCCAGATGTGTGTTTGTGTTTGTGAACCTCAAGAAAAATTTTATTTAATTCTTACTTTGCTTCCATGTGTAATAGGAATTGGTTGAAATGACAGGGTTTTTTTATAAGTAACTAAGCTGAAGATGTTTCTGAGGTTGTAATCTCTGATCTGGCTTGGCTGGAATTACAGGAATAGCAGGATGACCAGATGACTGCAATTTTATATATCTATATATGATATAGGCTCTGAGTTAAAGCTTAAATTTTTGCAGGAATTTAGGTGACATGGGCCCTCAGTTCACACTGTTATTCCATGTGTTTTTTCATTATTCCCTTCACATCCTTTGACTTTCCCATCTTCTTTGTCTCGACTGAAAACTAAAAGTCTTGGTTTACATCTAAACCTACCTAATTCTGATCTCCATGGAAGTCTTTTGATCCCACTTTTTGGTCCATTGACACCTTTGGCCACACAATCTTTAAGACCTTGTCAAAAGATGATTCATCTGAAAACAAGAATTTTGTTCAAAAAATAAGCCAGACTGTGAATGGCCAGTGCTACTGTGCTGACTGTATGAGCATGAGGATGGCATTCTGTTTTTCTTCTCTTACCCTTCAGTCACTTTGAAGCCTGTAATTTGCATTTATGTTGTTTAAGCATATTCAGACAATCCAGTAAAGGGGAGGCAGTAGATTAGATGTCATGCATTTCATTTCAAGAAGTCCTGGAGTACACTGGGAGAGGAAAAATGATTGTTCCCCCTGGTGACTGGATCCTCATTCTGTGGGGGTTGGTTCCTTGCTCTCATTCTGGTCCCTGTGTAGTGCAGTGAAAGTCTGTTGTCTCACAGAAATGGTGTAAAAACCTCCTAATTCTGAGCAGGGCAGGATTGCCTCTCTATAAATTTGGGGTTATACTACTTGCTGTGTTGTTTTCTCCAATCTCTGGGGAAACTCTCCTTTAAGTAACATATTAGTGGGTGTAGGAGGAATGTATCCAGGGATGGATTCCAACACACAGCTCCTTCAAAGATGCTCATCCATCTCCAGCTAACCTGGCATCACTCAGAGATTGCCATAATTTCCCCTGTTGCTGAGACAGTGTCTTGTACCAGAGGCTTCTCCAGCACTTACAGTATCACAAAACTAGGAAGGTATGAATGGTGGTCTTCTTGGCTTGTTAGTTTTAAGTAGTGAATTTCAATCAATCATTCTTTAATCAATCATTCTTTGACAAGGTGACAGTTTCATGACAGACAAGCGTATTTGATAACTTGCTTTCCATGCAGAGCTGCAAAGGTGAGGCACTCACTGCTCCAGGGGTTATTTATTTCTGTACATCACACTACCCTGTTTCTTGGAAACAGGAGATTTGGCATCATTATGTTCCTAAATATCCCTCCCCAGTAATGGCATGGCAGCAATTCTCACCGTTTCCCTTCTGATTTTCCCAGCAGGTCACATCAATGAGCAGTTCCATTTATAAAGAGACTTGGATGAGCTATTTATTTTCACGTTTGCTTTCGCTCCTCTGGCGTCAGCCTGTTGGCTGGAGCTCCCTACGCTGCTCCTGCAGCTGCCTGTGGGACATCATCACATCCACACCACCCAGTTACTGCTCACAGGCACAAAGATAACCTTGGGCATCAGCATTTGCATGACCAGTGCTTGGGTAGGCACCAGCAATCTTCATAGCTCTTCCTGTTTTCAGATGTTGCAATAGCACTATTTAAATAGAGGTGATGATGTTGGTTTACTTCCCACTGCTCCAGATGACATTCCAGGCAGTCTTGCACTGCTTGCTTGTGCTTCCCAAAATAAAGTTGATGGTGTTGTATGTTGTTGGACAATTTGTATTACTGCTACTGGTCCTTGGAATTTAAAAAGTTCCATTTTTTCAAGTCTGGTGCAGTTCCAAGCTGAGGATATTGAGAATCCCTCATGTATTAGGAAGCTGTGCAGACAGTCCAACAACAACTGTGGTCCACTAGAGAGGATTATTTAGAAAAATAGAAAAATTCAGGTTGCAAAAGGCCCTTAGGATCATCTAGTCCAATCATTAACATAAGACCACCAAGCCCACCACCAAACCAAGTCCCTAAGTACCACATCTACTTTGTACATTTGCTGTACAAATAAAATATTTATGATGCTTTTAGGGTTTGAGGTTTTGTTTTTTTGTTGTTGTTGGGTTTTTTTGGTAAATGATTTATGGATAAGATATATAAACATATCTAAAGGTTCCCACATTTATTCTAGGTGTCCAGAGGCTGACAAGTGTTTCCAAAATTTACAGCAGCTGCAGACTAAACTGTGCAAATGAGGCTATAAAGTGCTCAGAGTGATGCATGTTTCAGCAAAAAGTTGCTCCAGTGTCTTGACCCCATGAAAAGGTTCTTTTGTGGGACTTCACTAAACTAACAAAGGAAATAATCTGTCCTCAGATTTTATATTATACAGGAAGGTAAAGACCCTCTGAACATCTTCATCAAAACAACCTCTCAATGGCATCAGCTTTGAACTGACTGAACATCTGCAGCACATCTGCCTGAAGTCAGTAAGATATTGAGTGTGTGGCTCTGAGGGAGGACTGGAGGACAGGGCTGCTGATGGTATCAAGTCAGAGCAGGTCCCACCACCCTGTTAAGACTCTGGAAGCGTTTGCAGTGACCAAGCTGATGGCATTGCCGTGGTGGTTCCGTGCTGCCAGCCTGGGATCCTGTGAAGAGTAAGGAAAGGGAAAAGTGAACAGAGGAAAACTTCAGAGGAATGCAAATAAGAGACAGGGCTCATAAACAAAACCAAACTATGGTGGGAACACACCACTGAGGGGTTTTTCATATTTCAGAAGAGTGGCACCTCAATCCCAGATCTGTCACTGCTGCATGATTTGTTCTCAGCAGACTCTCAGTAGTGACTGCTACAGTGCCCCACTTCATCAAATATACTTAAATCTTTGAATTTATACAGCCAGTATAATAAATACCATTTGCTGAACGTGGTTTCTAAATTAGATACCACTTTTTTGTACACTTGATAGATAAAAATATGCTCTGCAGAATGTCTCATTTTGTCAAGCTCTGCTGAGCAGATGGAGTGCCTTTTCTGTTCACACAGAATCGCGTCAGCGTATCTGGTCCTAAATGAAAACACCTCCTGTCCTTTAAATCAACATTTCTCTCTGGGTTTGTGGGTTGATGAGCCCTTCAAGCACTGAAACAACATTGTGGCCAATCCATAGAGTAAACCCACAGGAGTGATGCTGCAAGCTGCACTGTTTTGAGGGAGGGGTGGTTCAGGAGCATGTCCAATACACATAGCACTGGAAGATTACTATTGTTAGGAAATGGGACAGATGGGTAGAATAGGCAATTCTTTTGGTTTTGATTTCAATAAAATGCCCAAGAACTTATGATCCCGTGACTGAGTTGACTCTCCAGATTAGGGATGAACCTCTAGATGTGCTGTGGCTGGCACACAGTAGTTGTCTCCCTGCTTTTGACAAAGTGGATGTTTCCATGCTTCTTCTGGGGGAGGGTCCCTGAGCCACACTCAGAGCCAGATTCAGCTATAAAAAGACCAAGCTGAGACTGGGCTCCATTCACTTCTTTGGGAAGGTAAAATCTGTGTTTTTTAGGCCTGTGTGTAACATCATACCTACCAGCACTGCCTTACTCCACTAGCAACTACTGACCACAAAACAAGAGTGTGACCTTCCACTCCGTGTTGTTAGGATGTTGTAAACACGCTCAAAGCTTTTGAAGAATCCAGTGGTTGGTCTGAGGAAGAGAAAGCTTACAGATGCTTACAGATGCTGTCTCACCTACTCTGGACTAGTATGTGAATGTAGAAAATGGATCAGAGGTTCAGGGTGCATAAATCAATCACCTGTTTCAAGTTGGAGCTGGCACCTCTTTCCTCCTTTAACTCTGGACTGCGTCACTTGGCTGAACTTTTCTGAATAAGCTGTGGAAAACTATTTTGCCTTGGCCTTCACCCCTGAGGTGAGAACATCTTATTGTATAGGCACAGAATCATGGAGTCATTTAGGTGGGAAAAGACCTTTAAGATCACTGATTCCAGCCCTTAACCCAGCACTGCCAAGTCCACCACTAAAACATTTTCCCAAGAGCCACATCCACACATCTTTTAAATACTTCCAGGGTGGTGACTCAACCACTTCCCTGGGCAGACTGTTCCAAAGCCTTCCAGTGAATAAATTTTCCCTAATACCTAGTCAAAGCATCCCCTGGTGCAACTTGAGCCCATTTCCCATGTCCTATCACTTGTTACCTGGGAGCAGAGCCCAACCCCACCTGGCTACACCCTCCTTTCAGGGAGCTGTAGAGAGTGAGAAGGTTCCCTTGAGCCTCCTTTTCTCCACACTGAGCCCCCCCAGCTCCCTCAGCTGCTCCTCATCAGACTTGTGTTCCAGACCCTTCCCCAGCTTTGTTGCCCTTCTCTGGACCTGCTGCTCCAGCCCCTCAATGTCTTTCTTGTCATGAGGGACCAAAAGCTGACCCCAGGGTTTGAGGTGGGGCCTCACTAGTACAGGGGGAAAATCCTTGCCCTAGTCCTGCTGGCCACACTGTTGCTGACACAAGCCAGGATGCCATTGGCCTTCTTGGCCACCTGGGAACACTCTGGCTTATGCTCAGCCATCAAGCAACACCCCCAGGTCTTTTTCCACTGGGCAGCTTTCCAGCCATACTTCTCCAAGGCTTTAGCATTGCATGGGGTTGTTGTCCCATGTATAAAAAATTAGTTAAGCACTAAAGCTTGTCAAAATGCAAAGAAACCTGTAAAGCTCCATCTGTGTATTGTTCAGCTTTCTTATTCCATTACACAATAAGAACTATGAGCTTTTTTTTGCTCTCCAGGTATTCATCTTGCTCATTAAACTGTCAGAGGGTGGAAACTGGCAATATAAGAAAGAGCTAATGGAAGATGTTAACACAGTTTATGTAAGCCACTCCGACCTGAGCTGTCCAACACTTCACCCTCTGTATATCTTCCCTTGTAGCATTCCCTTTGTGAAGTTACTTGTGTGCATAAACTGTCAGAGAATAGGATTGTTCATGGCTGCAAATATTGCAGCTTCACACGCCAGCAGCTGAGACAGTGACACAAGTGAGAGACAGATTCCTAAAGGTGTACAGTCTGTGTGGTATCTCAGCTCCATTAATGTGCTCCAGGAGTCTGATTTGGAGGCTCTGTCTTCATCCTCCTGAGTCTCCACCTTGTGCAGGTGTCCCTGGTACATGAGGCCAGTGATTCAGAAGTGATCTCGTGGCTGTTAAACTTGACTGATAACTATCACTGTTCAATACAGGAAGGTTTAGCATGCCAGAGAATCATAGAATCATAGAATCGATTGGGTTGGAAAAGACCTCCAAGATCATCGAGTCCAACCCTTGGTCCAACTCCAGTCCCTTTACCAGATCATGGCACTTAGTGCCACAGCCAATCTGCATTTAAAAATCTCCAGGGATGGTGAATCCACCCCCTCTCTGGGCAGCCCATTCCAATGCCTGAGCACTCTCTCTGCAAAGAATTTTTTCCTGATATCCAACTTAAATTTCCCCTGGCAGAGCTTGAGCCCATCGTGTCCCCTTGTCCTATTGCTGAGTGCCTGGGAGAAGAGACCAACCCCCACCTGGCTAGAACTTCTTCTCCAGGCTAAACACCCCCAGCTCTCTCAGCCTCTCCCCACAGCACTTGTGCTCCAGTCCCTTCTCCAGCCTCGTTGCTCTTCTCTGGCCCCGCTCCAGCACCTCAGTACCCTTTCTGAACTGAGGGGCCCAGAACTGAACACAACACTCAAGGTGTGGCCTCCCCAAGGCAGAGTCCAGGGGAAGGGTCACTGCCCTGGACCTGCTGGCCACACTAGTTTGGATCCAGGCCAGGATCCCATTGGCCTTCTTGGCCACCTGGGCACACTGGTGGCTCCTGTTGAGCTTCCTGTCCCTCAGTCCCCCCAGGTCCCTCTGCCTGGCTGCTCTCCAGCCACTCTGTGCCCAGCCTGGAGCGCTGCAGGGGGTTGGGGTGGCCAAAGGGCAGGACCTGCACTTGGCCTTGTTGAACTTCATCCCATTGGAAGTCTCCACCTTGTGCAGGTGTCCCTGCTACATGAGGCCAGTGATTCAGAAGTGATCTCTTGGCTGTTAAACTTGACTGATAACTATCACTGTTCAATACAGGAAGGTTTACCATGCCAGAGAAACCTCATCTTGTTCAGGAAATCCTAAGTTCCCTAAACTTCCCTAGACAACTATTGCTGGAAACGGAAAGATGTAGCAGGTGGACCTTCAGGCAGTACCAGTAGGGCTGTTCTGGTATTTTTAAACAAGCCTTTTTTTTTTTTTTAATTGATTATAGAGTGGCCTAAGGCCCACTCAGCTGCAGAGTTTGCAATAACGAGAGTTATAACAAATTAATCATATTCCTAAGAACCTTCTCTTTCTTTGAAAGTACCCCTGAGGTAATTTAGCAGCGTGTGGAACACTGGTGCTTTCTGCCTTCTGTGTTGATAAAGGGGCAAGAGTTAACAGCAGGAGCTGCAGTTTTGTTGTTATTCTGCTCCAGGAGTCTGATGGCAATTCATCCCTGGGAACGTGGCTGTGAAATCTTAAATGAATCCTCAGTGTGTAGCCACACTTGAGAGTTCTCTGAAATTTGAATTAGGGAGTGAAACCCAAGATTTCTGATGAAGATGGGTGGCTTCTTATCTGAGCAATTTGTTGTGGGTTGTTAAATACGCATATATATATATATATATATATATATATATATATGTGTGTGTGTGTGTGTGTGTGTGTGTGTGTGTGTGTATATATATAAAAATTACACATATGTAAATATAAATATACATGTATGTATAAATATATGTTGATATCTGATTATTTTAAGAATGAAGAGTCTCATAATGCTGAAATTGTCCTTCCAGCAGCCACTACGTGAATTCTGAAATCTTTGAGTTCTAGGATTTAGGAGTATCATGAGTATTTTTTGCTGTCTTCTCTCCAGAAAAATGTATCTGTTCTCTCATTTGAGTTAATTTAAAACTTTGCACAGATCTGCATTTTCTTCATGGATGAATAAACTCAATTTATGCATTTATTTATGCAGGATGTTTCACCTATTCTCTTCCCCTATTACTCCTAGAGATTTTAAGTCTTGAGTTTCAGAGGAGGAAAATGCTATTTTAATGCCACAGTTCCCATCTAAAGTGCTTGTCATTTCTGCTTGGGAGAGTTCCCAGTTCTCTCAGACCAGGCTGGTGTTGTCTCACATTGGTTTTATGGATTACCGGTCTTCTTTTACTTAATATTTTATGAAGCCTTCTCAGATCCAAATGTAAAATTCTTATTAGCAGAAAAAATATATTTTTTTAGGTGGTGTAAAATAGCTGGTTATGTTACAGATGTCTGAGATAAGTGATACAGAAATTCACCCAGTGTATGTATTTTTTTAAAAAGCAATTATTTTTTATAAGAAGACAATGAAAATTAATACAGCCATATATGTTATTAAATTTTGGCTACTATTTCCCTAACCTGGAGGATAAGATTTTATGGCCATTTTCAACAGGGACACAAAGAGCTCAGGGGCATCACTGGAATGGAAAAATGCAGAGTAAAAATGATTGTGCCTTCTATTTTTGTAGTCTAATCCTTAGAGTTTCATCAACTTCCATAGGAAAATGAAATAAATGTGTCCATTTGATTTGGGAAAACACACGGTGGAGAAAAAAATGTTTGCAGTGTTACACAGAATCTGTTACCTTGTTTTTCTGCAGTCCCATAGTCCACAGATGAAACAAGAAAAGAATGCTTGATTTTTGATCTGCATTGCAGATTTCAGAGCACTTTGTAACTCCTTACCTCATTCCAGGGGGCTTGACTGTTGTGGATTGTTTTAAGTCCACAATTTTCGGTTACTCCTTATTTCCAGTGTTACAACAAACAGGAATATTTTGTTCTGCTTAACTTCCCACAGTTTAAAATTTAAAAAATGAGTAGCAAAAGCATTCTTACAGCATCCATGGGGTGGATATTTTAATTTCTGTTTTATACTTGGTAAAAAGTGAAATGACTTGCCAAGAATTCAAAGCCAGTCACCAGGGGAATATTAGAGCTTGGGGTGTTCTCGCTCTGCAGAACACCTGCAGGACCTGGTTGGACTAAAACCAGAGCAATGAAAAGTAAGCAGTGACATTTTTGCACTGCCAAAGTTTTAAATATTCCATGATAGCCTTGCAAGCCCACACACAACCTGAGAACTTTCTAACTGATTGATGTAACTGCTCTTGATTTTAGCAGGAGCTCTTATATGTTGATACTTCCATTTGATCTTCAGAAATGCTGAAGGCCCAAAGGTGAAACTCATCATTATAAATCCATGACAAAAATAATGGATTAAATTTGAATTCTGGTGGCTGATGGGAAGTTCCAGGGAATAAAAGTAATGATTTTGGAGAAGGGAGTGCTGAGGTGTTCACAATGAATAATTCAGTGACTATTGGAAGCTCAAGTAAGGGCAACAGAGATAATTTGCCCAAGATCACAGCATTAGCTAGAGCTAGATTTGAAATTCCTGTCCCTCTGCCCCAGGCTCTAATAACTCTTCCCATATGAAATGTGTCACTTCAATGCTTTCATGTGGAGAAAAGAGGGTGTGGAAGCGTTAGGATGACACTGACAGTGGCTGACATGTTCTATGCTGTAGAAACACTTCTATGCCATTATCATCCCACAGAAGGTCTGATGGTATTTAAAAGGTTTGTATGTAACAAGGGTAAAGTCACCAGCATAATAAAAGCATCTGTCATCTTTATCTATTCCATGGATACAGGTTATTATTGATGTGGGAGTGTTACTGGTGGATGCTCTGGATTGTCGTGGTTGTTGATGTGTTTACTGGATAAATGTATTTGCTTGAGTACTTAATGGCCAAGGTGGACAAGGCTGTCATGGAAGAGGAAATAATACTGTGGGGAAGACAACAACTACTAAAGGCTTCCCTGATTACACCCATCCTTCCTCTGATCTGAACAGGAGCTGGAAATTCTCAAACACGTCATAAACCCTGACAACGAAAACTGCATCACAGGCCACGTGACCTGAGTTAAAGAAAGCTCTTGGGTCACTTTGGTTCTGGTGGATCCCACTGAACCCTTGCAGAACACTCTGGCACAAAGCCCAGGAGGGGCCACTGGGATTTACCTCAAAGACAATGTGACCAAGCACCTCAGCACATGCAGCTCCAGGGTTTAATGTGTGACAAAGTGCTGCTGACTGGGTTGCCATGACAGCCTTTGGTATATACAGCACTTCTCTTCCTGGAATCTTCAGTGTCCGTCAATAAGCCTCAGAAGTGCTACTTCCCTAAGCTCTGTTTGTTGCTCCTCATGCCAACGCAGTCTGAGTCAGTGGTTTCCTTGACATTCTATACTCTGTTCCTGACAGAGAGCAGAGAGGGCAAAGAGTCAGTGCTCATTTGGAATTTTGGTGTATAGGAAGGGGCTGAGGAGTTGTGCCTCTTTCCCCTGTTCTCCAGACTTTTCCTCTATTTTCTCTCCTCTATCTTCCTGCTCATTCACTGACTCCTGAGATACAACACGTCCTATCTCTCATCCATCCTCTTCTTTGGACCCACAGAACTTTCTCTACATCTTCCTCACTGCAGGTGTCTGGATGTCCCCACCAGTCCTTATTCACCTTATGGATCCTTCTGAGCTGTCAGAAAGATGAGAGTGATGAAGATGAGGTAGAGCAGAATCCAGAGCTGGGCTTTGCTCTTAAGATCAGGGAAGGGGTGTACATTTGGGAGATTTTAAGATTTTCTTCTCCTGCTGCCATTTCTGCACAAGCTCATTGGTTGAAGACTTAATGGAGAAACAAGTGTCATGGGATATTCCAATCAAGATTTTCTTTCAGTTCCCCTCTTGTACTGAGGGATTCCCAAGGACTACAGTTACAGTCTGTACCTCCTGTCTGTTCAGGAGTCTCCAACACAAATTCTTAAGGCAACAATAATACAAAATTTCCCATGCTCAGTTGGTTAAAACTTGGTTGCAATAATGCCAAGGTCATGGGTTCAATCCCCTGTGTTGGCCATTGACTTAAGAGTTGGACTTGATGATCCTTGTGGGTCCCTTCCAACTCAGAGTAGTCTGTGATTCTGTGAAAAACAAACTTAAAAAAAATCTACTTAAAATCTTAATATGTCTGGTTGCTGGTGGTTGTCTAAGTGAGGGTAACTCAAACTTTACCTTCAGGAAACTCCAAATCCTACAGATTTGTGTTTAATTTTCAAGAATTACCGCTAGAGGGAAAAAAACCCTTTGGTTTATATGAGTGTAAATGTTTTCCTTTAACAAGGTAAAAAAAATTAGGATGTTTGAAAAATTCATCTATTAAAAACTATTAAATCCACGAATGAAACAAACCTCCCTAAATGCTACTTTTTTACATTATGTCTAATCAGAAAATGGAGGGGCTTATCTGAGTAAATTCAGGTAAAAAAGCAGGATAAAACTCACCCTCCACTGTGGATGTCTAGAACTGGGGGAGAATAATTGTACCCCACTTGTTTATACAGTCAAATATGTTCTCTGCTTACATTCATTTCAGAGCTATTTAGTTATCATAAACATTTTGTAGCCTTTGGCCTCCGTGTTTGTGTGTTCCTCTCATAAACTGAGCGAGATTCTCCAAGCAAAATGCTGGTCTGAACAACTGCAGGGTTCAATCAGGGAAAGCATCAAATGCACTTCTAAGAATGGTCATGGAATTGTAGAACCAGTTGGGTGGAAAAGACCTTTGAAATCCTCAAATCCAACCCTAAACCTGACAATGCCAAGCCCAATACTAAACCATGTCCCCAAGTGCCACATCTATACAGTGACTCCCCCACATCCCTGGGCAACCTGTTGCAATGCTTGACACCCCTGTTGGGGAGGAATTCTTTCCTAATATCCAGTCTAAAATTCCTCTGGAACAGCTTGAGGCCATTTCCTCTTCTCCTATCACTTGCAACACAGCATGTAACATTCCCATTGCTATGGGCTTCTGCTTCCACAATTTTTGAGCCACTGAAGATAATTTTCAATGATTCATAATGAAATAATCTAATGCTGAAAATGCATCTTGTTATGCAGTGTAGAAACATTTGCTTACTCTTAGAGACACAAAGGTAGGGGCTGTTCATACTTTTGGCTTCTGAGGTTGGAATGGTTGTTAAAGTGCAGACAGGCTTCTTTGAAAACATTAGAAAATCCCTCTTTTATCAGGAGTGAACAGGACAACTTGAGTCACATTGTAAAGCCAGGTTGTGTTGCTGCAGCTGGGAGAGGAGGACACTTGATGTCTGAAGGAAAGGGAACAGCCTGTAGGGAACTGAACAAGGACAGGAAAGATGTGGAGTCTGTTTCTGGCTGTTACGGCTTTGTTTTAAATACTTTGCCTTCCTGGAGAGGGACAGGTCACCTCTGATCCAGTCTTTACACACCAGTGGCACAGTCACTATAGAGAAAGAGGCATCTCCAGAGGGATAGTTGCTGTTAGGAGCAAATCACAGGACAAAAGGAATTGATCCAGGGAGGCATTTTTATTCCTCTGCTGGAAAGTTACCAGCTCTGTCTTGGAAACCTTAATTTTCTATAAGTCATTCTCTGCAAATCCATGAACACTCTGTAGATTCCCAGATACTTTCTGTTTTAATAGTTTTCCCTTTGTTTTTACTGTTTCAGCCCCATTAATGAAAGTCTTTAGGAAGCCAGTAAGTTCTCATTTTCTGGGGCACTTCTGATCTCGGGAATGGAAACTCAAAATCTGTCTTGTGGTTATCAGTCATATTATTATTGTGATTATTAATTTTCTTACTATGATAGTATCTAAAAGTTAAATCACATCAGCACGTCTCTTGGGACGAACACTGCAGGTCTCAACATACTCAGAAAGGAAGAGTATTTTATCCCTTAAACAGTAAGAGTTTATAGTTGCTTGTTTGCCTCCTCCCTTCCTATTGTATTTATTCTGGAAAGAATGTGTTTTAATGGGATTTTTCTGCTCTCAATTGATGCCCTTAAAATTACATCCCAAACTGATGGCTTTTATTAACAGTAGAAGTGTAGACTCTGAAAAACTGAAATCTCTTTGCTATGCAAATGGAATCTGTTCAGCAGAAAATCCCCAAATTCAGCACTTTGCAGTAGTTGGGTAATTTTGAGTGCTTTGTATGAACCTGACATTTTCTCCAGGGATGCCAAGTTCTTAGTCCTGAGCAGTTCAACTCCTATTGGGGCCAGAAAATGGGTCAGAATGGGTTGGTTTAGTGCTATTGATTAGCAGGTTGGTTTGTTACAACCTCCCAGGTGGTTGATCACAGACCATGGATCTGTGGGGTCAGCAGGTGCAGTTATAGGGCATAGCTCCTTATTTCTAATTTGTTCTTCACTGTCCTCTTAGCTGGAGCTATTCATTGGTGAAAACCAATCGTAGAATCATAAAATCATAGAATGGTTTGGGTTGGAAGGGACCTTAAAGGTGATCCAGTTCCAACCCCTTGCCATGGGCAGGGACACCTTCCACTATCCCAGGTACTCCAAGCCCATCCAACCTGGCCTTGGACACTTCCAGGGATGGGGCAGCCGCAGCTTCTCTGGGCAACCTATGCCAGGGCCTGCCCACCCTCACAGGGAAGAATTTCTTCCTAATATCTAATCTAAACCTGCCCTCTTTCAGTTTGAAGCCATTGCCCCTTGTCCTGTCACTCCAGGCCCTTGTAAACAATCGTTCTCCATAATTTTTGTGGGGTCCTTTCAGGTACTGAAAGGTCACAGTTAGCCATCTCTTCTCCAGGCTCAACAATCCCAATTCTCTGAGCCTTTCCTCATAGCAGAGGTTCTCCCCCTCTCTGATCTTCTTGGTGGCATTCTTGGACTTGCTCCAACAGGTTGATGTCCCTCCTGTGCTGGGGATCCCAAATCTGGTTGCAGGACCACGACTGGGATTCTTACACAGCCACAATAAAGATCATCATGGAAAATTGTACAAAAAAATGAAAGCAAGAGCAATGTTCCCATGGAAGTGTTCAACTCTCCACAAACTGAGGCTATTTTTACATGAAAGATTTTCTAGCCCTGATTTTGGTTTTATTTTCCCTGCAGCTGGGAATCCTCTCCCTCAGTTCAGACATTTATAGTTCAGATGTGTCCCAGGGAGCAGGTCAGCCCAGGCTGCCTTTATAGGTAATGGTGAGGAAGAGAGACTTTTAGAAGACAATTTATCAGATCCAATTTAGGTATCTTCTTTATGGTGGCAGAAATCATCCCACGGAGTCCAGTGACTGCACTGACTAGATCCATCTTGACTTTTAGGTGAACCTGGAGATTTTTCTGCCTCTGGCAGCTACTCTACAGACTGTTAAACTGAGACAAATGATCTCATTCACATCATCTGCAGCTCACAGGAGCACTGGCATGAGCAATGCCCATCTATCAATTCTTTTATGGACTGCTTGGTTTATATTTTCTACAGATTTTGCCTCCAGCAAAGACTTTAAGGGAACATAATCCATAAAAACTGGTATAGTTCTTCTGAAGAGGAGTGGTGCTTTCTTCTAAAAACCACAAATTGCTCTTTATTCTCAGAAGTTTCTTATAAAAAGAGAATTAATTTTTATCTGAAGAGGGTAAAGTGGGCTGTTCTTTCCTCTCCATAAAATAATCAATTATTAAACTATGGCTTTCTTGGTGAGGAGGAACACTTAGCTATTGATTTCTGTGGAGACTGGAACTTTAATGGTAAACTCACAGGACTGTATTGAAGGAATAACCTTTGCTCATAACCATAGAATGGGTTGCAAGAGACCTTAAAGTTCATCTAGTTCCAATGCCTCAATAATAATAATCAATTATATAAATATAGAAAATAAAAAATAATCAGAGATGGGAAAAGAATTCAGCTCAGAAATGTTGGATATACATAATGTAGACAACCACACTAAGTCAGACACCTCAGGCTCTTCTTGTAGGCAATTGCTGCTGTTGTAGCACTTCAATATCCATCTGATTTAAATGCAAACTTTATATTTAATGGGCCTGGCTCTTCTGTTGGCTGGTAAGGGGTTCCAGGTGTTTTGCTCACAGGCAGAGACTGCACATCCACAAAGTCAGGGTGTTCTCACCCAGAGCTTCCAGTCGCTGTTTGTGGATCAACTACTGCAGGTTCAAGCACAGAAATGTTTTTATTAACTGCAATACACTGATGATACCACAGGGAGCTGTAGGATCAGCTGATCACAGAATCATGGAATGGTTTAGTTTGGAAGGGACCTTAAAGATCATTTTGTTCTGACCCCCCCTGCCATGGGCAGGGACACCTTCCACTAGATCAGGTTTCTCAGAGCCCCATCCAACCTGGCTTTTAACACTAACATCTAAAATTGAAGCATCCCAACCATTTATTTAATTCAGGAAACAGCAGATTTCAAAATAGTCTGGGAAACTGATGTAAATTCCTGCTCAAAATTTTATGTCTTTGTTGTTCTATCTACATTTTCTGTCACCTGGCAAATTGAAAATCCAGTACAATTCAGACTAAATAATTAAAGTGTAATTTAAATGACCTCTAGGTTGTTTCAGCCCAAATCTAGCTAATTTTATATTCAAAGGCAGAAGCAGAGTCACAGAGGCCAAGAAAATCCATTTGTCCATTATCATAGATATTTTTTCTATCTATGTTAGAGTATCTCAGAGGATTTGGGATAAAATGGTCACAGTCAGGGCTCTTTATTCAAACCTACTTCTAATTCATAGAAAATAAAATATTTTCTGCCATGTGTGATGGGCTGGCTGGGTTATATCTCACTCAGAGTTAAATACATTGGAAGTAACTCAGAGAAGCCATGCCAGGATAATGCAAACCCACAGCCTTCCCCAGCTGGGAGTGACAGAATTATACTGGGATAAACCTGAGAGTTTGGGTGAGCTGTGAGTGACAGAGGTACAGGGCAAAACGGAGTGAAAACAGAGCTCTACAGCTGGTTTTGCCTCATCAAAAGGGAAAGTTCATTCCTAGTGACTCTTCTGGGATGGTCAAAGCTACTGTCTTTTATTTTGGCACTGGAAATGCTGCCCTGAGAGAAGATCTAACAAATCGTTCTGTTTCCACAGGGCAATTTAGCTCGAATTGCCTTGGTCCTTTTGATCAGAAGAAGCAGGGAAAAAGGAAACCCTCTAACAGATATTTTTAATTGGCAACAATGTGCAAATAGAGCAGTGTGGGCATAACATCCCTCTTCCCACGGGGGAATGGGAAACCTTGTCCAATCTCCTCTTTCCACGGGAGCAGCCTTAACACAAAAAGTATGAGATGATTGATCATCAGTGTTTCCATCAAGAGCAGATTGAACCAGCCAGGGAAATTGCTTCAGTGGGGAAATAAGCTGGAAATCAGCAGGCAGAGGGCTGAATGCACACTTAGCTGGAAAATGAATGGGGTTGTGCAGTGATTTCAGAGTGAAACGATGCCGTGTGGGGAGGAATGGGTGGTAAGGGCAGATTTGCCCATCTGAAACCTCATAATCTCTCATGCAGTTGATAATCTCGTGAGTAAAAGCAAATCTTCTGTTCAGTGAAATTAATCTCTCATTGTAGCAAGATTTTTTGCTGCTGAAGAAGGGGCTGTAAAATGCATTTTTTCCTCAGGCAGGGGAATGAACCAGTGGTCTCCTGTTTTGATAGCTGTTGATTTTGTGTTCAGGTAACTGCAAACAAGTTTTCTTCTGTAATGTTTTTAAACTCAATCAGATGTTTCTTTTGCAGTAATGAAGAATTAGGAGAGCCCTCCAGTGGCCAAGGGAAAGGGATGAGCTCTGACAAGGAGCCAGGCTGAGAAAACAGGGAGAGAAATAAGTGCTATGTATTTTAAAGGTAGTAACTTCCAGCCCTGTTAGGGATGACTTATATCCTGCTGATATTAGTCCTGTGATCCAGAAGAACTCCATAGCACTTGACAAACTCTCTGAGTGAAATAGGATGTATGAATTCCTTCCTCTTTTCTGTCTAGAAAGAGCAATTTGTGCAAAGGGGATAAACTTTAGGGATAAACTAATAGCTTTTATATTTAATAACTTTACAGGAAATGAAAATGAAGAGAACTTGGTCCTCACAGAAGTAATTCTTAGTATTCAGAATGCAATAACTGCAGAAAAACCTCTTCACAAGAAAAAAAATGATTATTATTATTATTATTTCTTCATTTCATAGTCCCCAAAGGCAAAGCTGTGCTGGCCAGGTGCTTGTTGCATGCAATATTGCTGTAAGTGCTGGTTCTGATGATGGAATTAGCTGGGGAAGGGAAGAAATGCTGAAAAATAACACCTTTTCCAGGCATCAATCTGCAGATTTTGACATCTTTTTACAATAACTGGCAGTTAACAACATAGTGAATGGCCACTCTGATTGGAGGTGGGAGGTTTGGGAAGGTCAACGAGGAGATTTGATGTGTCCAGAAGAGAAGCAGCACTTGTTTAGCAATAAAATGTTATCTTTCCTTTGCAAGTGAGTGTGAGAGCATGTGGCTGGCAAAAGGTTTAATCAGAATGTTACATGTTTTCCCCAAACTCTGTCTTTAATATTCGTGCAGTTTACCAAATACAAAACACATTAGCACATTGTGGGAAAAGAAACCCAGCTGTGCTGTCGAGTGGATTGGAAGTGCCACACTTCCCAGCATTAATTTTTTGCTGCACCTGTTATTAAAATATCTATCACAGTATCTACTATTTGATGACAATTACATGTGTTTTGCATCCATGCTGAAACAAATCTATTTTAATGTTGGTGCTTAATTCAGTTTTCAACTGTTTTGCATTGAGTTCTTGGGGATTGATCTTTGGGTTTTGTAAAAATTCTCTGTAACCAATGGTGGTGTAACCTATTATAGATTGATATCTAAAGTCTTGATAAGAACATAGAGAAAATTGGGTTTTGAGGCTTTAAACTGTTTCCCAAGGTTTATACTTCCCGTGAAAGTTCTTTCCCATAAACTGGATGCAGTCAATTTACAGGTGGCTCAGAATGAATGTTTTAGAATAACAGGATTCTATAAGCTTTATACAAGATCAGTGAAATTCAAAGATAAATATAATATTTGAACAAGTATGTGTGCATTTCAACCAAAACAGCATTAAAGTCCTAGTTTTCAATTTCTGCCCAATATGTATAGATAGCTCCAATACCCTTCTCAGATATGTGATGTCTTGGCAGGAGAGAGCTCTGTCCAAAATATAAATGGATCTTGAATATATCTTGGGCTGAATTACATCCTACTAAGTAGAATATCTAAGAGTGTTAAACTTGAAGGAGTTATTTGTTTCCAAATTAAATGAATCATCATTCTCTGAAAGTGGCCATTTCCCTGAAGACTGTTAGAGAGCCTGGATACCTGGTTCAGTCTGGACACCCAAATTTTAGGTGGCTGAAATGAGGTGAGATGAATCTCTCTGCCACTGTGGACCTCTCAAACATCCAGCCTTTAGGTATTCAAGACCTCAGGTGCCCTTTTGGTGCAGAATTAGGAATATTGGCCTTGGTGGTAAAAGGATCAAAGGGCAGTGAGGCAAGCTAGGTAGGAGATCTGGAGAGGTGTAGATGGGTGTTTTATCCCTGGATATATCCAAAATTGTGATTCCAGACACAGGCACAAATTAGTGCTACAGAGTTACTGTTCTTACATCCACTCTGCTCTCCTGGGTCTGCAAACACATACGGTAGCAGTTTGAAAATCACAAACCTGGGGCTTATTACATTCTTTTTGTTCAATTATCAGTATTATGATAATCCATTTTCATGCCTGATCATTGCGTCCAGTTTGAGTGGACCCCACCTCGCTGTCTGTGACAGAATAATGAGTTGGAGAAGTGTTGCCTCACTTGAAGTCAGTGTGCTGCTCATGATCCCTTCCACTTCGTTTCCAGGCATTTTCTCTGGTGTTTGCTGAGTGTCCCAGAGTCCTCCTATAAATCAGGTGGCTTGCAGAGATACACAAATCTATTATACAGTGTTTGTATTGTATTGATTTCCTCTGGTAAATAATTACATTAAAGACATGGAATTGCTAAACACAATGATATGTTGCTAACATGGTGATAGTCCTGTCCTAACAGGACATTTTTGTTCTCACCCTCATTCCTCAAGTGTTTCATTTAAAATACTTTTGTTTGATCTCCCATGAAACGATAGGCCCAAACCCATGGGATTAGAGTTGCCAAATGCTTCAGGGATACAGGGTGGGCTCAGCAAACAATCTGATCTTTGCTCTGGGCAGCTGGAATGGGATTAATTTGATGAATGCAGACATTTCCATCAATCCGAGCTGTTACATGTTCCTCTTACAGACAGCAAAGATTTACTCAGTGTCCAAGCTGAGGACAAAATCAATCTCCTCAGATCAGGTGGATCACATGGCAGAAGTTCTGAATTCTTTCAGTTGGCTGCAAACCTCAGTTGATTGGCATCTTTGGAGACATTTGCACTGGAGATACTGTGAGAGATGTGATGTGTCCAGAGTGTGCTTCCTCTCTGACAGGATGTAACAAGCAGTTCAACCAAGAGAAGCAAATTGCCAGGAAAGCTTCGGTTGCTCTATAAGGGCAATACTACTTGGGCTACTCTTTGTGTTTTGGGAGGTTTCCCACATTTTTGAAGGATTTAAGTTGGGTAACCTAAGGAACAAAAATCTAGGATGTAAAGCCTAACTAAGAATAGTGAAAGACTCCCTCGTGATGTGTTGATGGTGGGATTCTTCCCTTTTATAAAAAGTCCAGTCTTTGCTCAGTCTCAGATCCAGCAGCCTGAGGGAAGACACACAGCAGAAGACAAGTGCTTATACTAAAATTTCATATTGCTGCTCCTTACCAGGTTTAGCAGCTGTGAGGCATTTGGGATCTAGAGGAGCAACATGCACTGATATTGTCCTGCCATCTGCAATTCACATTAAATCTATAAGACCATGTGCTCATACACACGTATCTTCAGGTGAGCTCTGCTTAGTCCTTGAATCAGGATCAAATATTGCAGGTCATACTTTTGGGCAGTTGAATCAAAGTCTAGATCCTTCTTGCCTATAATGGCAGCAGAGATAACTCATGGAAAGCACAGAGTCAAAGCAATCTGAGAGCTGGCAACTCTGCAGGCTTCAAATCTGTTACAAGTCCTGGATTTTGCACCTGGGATGGGCAGAGATGCTAAAAAAATTACATAAGCCACTAACCCAGGTTTCCAAAGCCAGATTCTGATGATGCTGTTCCAAAATAAGCAAATGTGAGTTGGATGGTTTAAACCAAGGAGTTACAACACTGTAGCTCCCATGCTGTGTGCTGGACAATGAAGGCAAGGTCCGTAACCCAAAGGGTTAATTCTCTTACTGCTTATGTTAAAGTTTCTAGTAATTAGATCATGGCAATTTGGAGCAGGGTGGGTTTTTTGGTGGGCTAAATCATTTGCTGAAACATCTGATTTGGGTAATTTTCAAAGACTTGATACTGGACAGCATGATCAAGTTATTTCTGCCTCATTCTCTGCTTTTGAACTACCTGTTTCAAAGGCAGTTATCATGCAGTGTCCCTGTGTTTTCAGAGGAATTGGGGGATTCACTTCTGAACATTTTATTACCTTCTACCTTTTTTTTCTGTACATTCTCTCAGCTCATTATATATAGGATGACTACTCAGATCTTCCCAGCATGTGCTGAAAGTCACACAACAAAGCAAAGTGGGAGGCAGGGAAAGCAAAAGCTTGACTGGTATATCCTGAATTAAGCAACAAGAAATCTTGTTGCCTAATGTGTTGTGAGGAGGAGAACAGGGCAAGACCCCTGGTTCTTTACATCTCAGATGGCAATGGTCCCATTGTACATAACAGAAAGAGAGTGGCACTAATGAGACACATCATCATGGTCATCATTTGTTCAGATTTGACCTAACCCTCTGGTTTTTTCTATTTTTTGTTCTTATGCTGTAAACAGAGAACCAGAGCATTGCAAGGCATAGATAAATATATAAAATAGGTCCTTTGTGTTCTTGTATGTCAGCACTGACCTTGTATAAAATCAGAGTTATTCTAGAATGTTTCTGCACTCTTACACAGTAGAAGATGCTCTGCACATTCATCTAAAACACCTCACTTCAAGAAAAATAACTTTGGCAGTTCATTAGTGTGTCAAGGTTGGTTCTTTCGTGTATTCTTGAAATCTCCCTGCATTGTCTCATCATTTGTCTCGTGAAACACGATTCAGTTGTACAGGTTTTATAGCTGAAGAGAATGGCAAGTGTATTAATGTGCCGAAAGAAATACATTGATATGTAGCTACAAGCCATTTATTATTTATGCTGTTGAATCTTTTGACGCCCCCAGTAAATATTTTCTAACATCAATGAAGCTGCAAAGATTTATCACCACAGACCTGCATTTATTAATTTTATCTTTGCTCAGTACAGTCATACTTCATTCCCAGCAATAAAGGATGTCTCCAGTTTGTAACAAACGAGTCGATCAACTGAAACAAAGATCTATATTTATCTGTGTCTGATCTTCCTGTCCACATGCAACAATTTGCAACTCTGCATATTCTGTGTAAATCTCAAGTACACGCAGTAAGGACCAGGTTTGGATTCAAAGTGTAGTCCTCAGTTTGAGAAGGGGTTTTCTTTAGCAGTCTATTCCTGTAGCAGAGTGCAGTTCATGGTGAGAAGCCACAGTGTGGTGTGGCAAAGACAGCCACGTATGACATTTCCATGGCAGTTCTGGAGGTGTCCCATCTGTGAACATCTTTCACCTGTCCTCAGTCTCTTGCTGCTGGAATTCTCTTGCTCCCTGTGGTCTGAGGCTGTCTTGTTTGCACCCCAAAAATCGTGTTTACATCCATTGCCAGCATACCTGGACTGTGAAGGAAAGATAAAAATTCTACCAGATAATGGTCGTGTTGTCATTGCATTTGAAAGTGCAGTCAGATCAGTTTTGCAGTGCTTGGTGAGAAGGAAGTTTATGGTTCAGAAGCCACCTTGGTAAAAATAGTACCTTCCTAAAAGTGTATGATCTTGCATTCCTTACTGAGCTGAATAGTCCAACTAACTTTAAAGACTAGATCCTGAAAGGTCATTACAATAACCGAGGATTACTGGGGAACATTTTTCAGACATATGAAGAAGATAAGAAAAAGCTTCCTGGGCCATTTGAAACTCTCCTGCTTCATATTTAGAGATAACAAAAATGTAGTGGTAAATAAATGCAGAGGTAGGCACTAAACACCAAGCCAGAGCAGCAGGGCTGTGTGAGCAGTTAGTTGATGACCCAGCATTTCTGCCATCAAGCTTAATTCTGCATCTTGATTGTCTTCAAAAGATTTAAAGACTTCCTTTTTGCAAATAAGAAAGGTGTTTCTCCTCATCTTCACTCTTCATCTTTCTCTCTGTCCCTCAATCTTCCATCAAAACCAGAGGAGGGGATACTTTCTTTCAGATGTGTCTGAATCTTTCCCTCACTGGGGGTGTGATAAACATCACAAAGTGTTCCTGGCATTTCACATGAACCTGCATGAACTCCATAAGGGCTTGAGAGAAGTGAAGTTCAACTACAGGCATTGTCTTGACCTGCAGACCATAGTGCCTTTTGAACCAGTTATTTGGGTGTGTTGTTGTCTTGCTTATATCACACCCCAAGACAGTTCCATGACTGTGATAACAGACCAATTTTAGTGTTAGATAATGAGTAAGGATGTGGATTTACCTGGATTAAAAGAAAGAGACCTAAAAAGCCAATACTGGGACCAAGACTCTGCATGATATTTCCATATGGATAAGGTAAAATTCCTGAAAGCCAAAGATACTGAAGTACAAGGGGTGTTGGTGAAACCAGGTTCTTTGATAGACGAAGTGCATTTCTTGCCCTAAGCCTCGTGTTACAGAGCAGAAGAGATGGGTGACTATTGTGCCTGGAAAGCATGAACTCTTCACATCAATGGATACAGAACATGAATGATGAAATAGTCACAGTAGGGGAGAGAACTGGTCCTTTTTTCTTTTCTTTTTTCTTTTTTTTTTTTCCCCAGTACTCATCTTGGGTATTGAAATATGCAGTGATCTCTTGATTTTGTGTAGATTGAGTGTCTGAGAAGACACAAGCAGGGAGCAGCCAGCTGGTTCTGGAGGTAGTTCCACCCTCCCCAAACATGTGTGTTGGCTGCCTGAGTCTGCACAGAGCTGGGTTTTGGTGGTACTGGTTAAACAGCACAAGGTCACCGTTGTTAGTCACTGTTAGTGGGGCAGACTGAACGCTGTGCTAATTCTCTCAGCTGTGGTTTGGATTGAGTTGAAGATGGAGAAACCAGCTGTGGGACAGTGGTGCAAGGGCTGGCATACAAATGAGCAGAGCTGGCACACATATGAGCAGAGCTATTCCTTTCCCTGAAGAGCTGTAGGGCACTTTCTAACAGCTCTTCTGTAAAAGAGCCCTCCTGAGCTGTGCACATGTTGACATGTTGATTTGTGTGCCTTGTTCACCTCCACAGCTTTGCCTGCTCAGGTGTTCTCATACATGTGCATGTGTCACTCCCAAACAAACACCACCACATAGGAACACCACCACCTTTAACTGTGCAAGGTGTTTCTGCCTGCCAAGCACAAATACACCTTTCTTGGGCTGCTCAGTGATTTCTAAGGCAGATCTCTACTGCCTGGCAGGATCTAGTGGTGATTTGTGCGATGTGCACCATGGAGGGGTGTTGCAGAGGATCTGCAGTGTCAGCAGCTACAGTATTTCTGTCAATCTTTCATTTAATTGCACTTGCTTCTTGTGTAAAGAACAACATTTTCACATCACATGAGTCAAATTGACACATGGTCAGGATTTGACTAGACCCAGTCAGAGGGAAATGACAAAGCAGTTAATTGTACCCAGGGAAAGCTGCAAAAGTACCTTTTGATCCAAAGGTTACAATAGAGCTGGGAAGGGTTTGATAAAGAATCGTGCTGATTTGTGGACTGATGAACAATAAATTGTTTTCTTCATTCACATTTACTCCTAGACAATTTGTTCATTCCATCTTTGATTCCATTTTTTGATTATTGAATATACAGAACACAGTAATATTATCTGTGTGATACATCCTGCTTCTGATTTTCTAAAGTCTGAAGTGAAAAGATGAAGCGAATAATCAGTTTAGATTGAAGATTTTCTGTCTCTTCTCTCTTAAATAAAGAAATCATTCTCTTAATCCTGTAAAAATATTTAGTTTAATTCAGGGCTATTGTTTCAGGTGTTAACCACTATAAAGAACAGATTTGAAATTAAATCCAGCTCGGTGTTTGAGTCTGTAATATTTGAGCCATTTGAAAAATCTTCCAAGTGTTTATGCTGGAAAATGCAGGGCAGCATTTAGGAACGTGAAACACTTACCAAATTTAAAAGTAGTTGCTTTTTTTTGAAACTGCTGTTCTTTTTGTAGTTTATTCAGTGATGTATCCCTCCAAAAATTCAGGAAACTCTAGTGCCCAAAGCCTCCAACCAAGGTTTTGATTCCAGTGTGCTGCACAAATAGTGTGACAAAATAGAGAAGGCAGACAGTAGGTGAGAAATGAAGACTTTTGGCCCGACTGTGTGATTTTTCTCCTATAGAGAGGCAGCAGAAGTAGAAAAAAAATAATCTTACCAGCATCCTGGAGCAGTGGCCTCAGTTCTGCCTCCAGGGGAATGGCTGTGGGCTCAGTGATGCCACTGGGCACCTTCAAATGAGAAGGTCTCAGCCATCACTGAGAGGATCTGCCTGAGGAACAGAAAGGAATTTTATTAATTCCGCTGTGCTGTCAAGAAGGAGAAAAGAAACTTAAAGTGTAGAGTTGAAGATACTTTTCGGGATAGATATTTGTGAATTGCTTAAAGGTTTAGAGCACCCTTTGTCCCCTCCTCCTGAAAGTTCAAGAAATAGAGTTTTCTCCTCGAAGGCCTTTTTAAAGACAACCAGTAGGTTGGTGGTGATCATGTTACAGAAATGATGCTAAAGAAATTTTTTCTCCTGTTTTGTGGGGTTGGAAATGTGTGGGACAAAGAGATCTGGTGGTGTTTACAAGGGTTAATTTGTTGCAATTGAAACTTCTCAAGAAGGGTTGCTGTTTTGGGAACATTCACTTGGGAAGGAGATCGTGGCTCCAGAGAGAGAAACAGATGCATTCCCTTGCCTCAGAATATCACACTGTCTAGAGAGTTAGTGCACTTGTTATTTTTGTGGGGTTTTACATATTTAAAGCAAAAATACTCATCCCAAAACCACAATGGCACTCTTCCCCTCTCTGCCATTGGAATCTGAAAATGTTAAAAAATCTCCAGATTCCCAGATGGCGAAATAACATCCTGGCTAGTTCTCTCCTCACTGTATGTTGTTAATTTATTTGTTGTTCTAGCCCAGTTATTTTTCCTTTTTCCTCTCTTTGGATACCACAATTTTTTCGGTCCTTCAAAAGTGAAGAATAAAGCCCTTCAATCTTAAATATGAATAAAGGGGAAGTCCAGGCCATTGCAGGGTGGGACACAGATGTTGCAGGAAGTGCTATACCACTGCTTTGAACTCAGTGTAAGCACCATGTCCAGTCCAAAGCTGTGAATACAGACTGTAAACAGCTCATTTTGTGATCCATTTCTTTCTCTCAAAGCTTTATTGGCCTTGCCTTCTGATTTTGCTTTCATCTTCGCTACTGCCATATAGACTTATCTTCCTTTACTCCCTTTAATGTTTTCTATTTGCTTCTGAATCTGTGATCCTAAATGATCCTCCTTAGCAAGTTCTGGACACTTTATTTTATTTCAAGATTTCCTTATATCCTGATTCAGCAAGTCAGAAAGGCTGGTTAGGTCTCCAGCTGCTCTCCAGAACTTCACCAGTTCCCACTGCAGTGACCTTTGATTTCCCAAAAGATGTCCAACCATCTGGGCAACTCCCTCCAAACTTCTCATCTTTCCCCTTCCCCAGACCCTTTTCATCCTGTTCCATGTTAACCTCAGTTTGTCAAGTCCTTTGCTCTTCCCTTTCTCCCCACATCATGGTTTTCTTTTTTAGAGGCCCCTCCTCTTGCTCCTGGATCAGTCTGGATGCTCATCCGTTCTGAAAACCTCACTCCCTCCTACCACTGGAAAATGGGAGAGTGGCCTGTCTTTTCTTCTCTGTCCCCTGAATGATCCATTCCTTGCTCCAAAGCTCTCCTCTGTTCGCCATGCCTTGCCCTACTCTACTGTCCTCCCCATCCCATCTGTGTGAGTGGCTCAGAGGTGTTGCTTTTCTGCCTTCTCCCAGGCTGGTTCCCAACCCTCTCTACTCTCCCCTCTCTGCTCTCCCCTCTCTACTCTGCCTCTTCTGCAGGTTGTTACTCCAGATTCCTTTGTTCCAAACCATGCTGGACGGAGCTTGGAGCAACCTGGGCTAGTGGAAGGTGTCCCTGCCCATGGCAGGGCGTTGGAACTGGGTGATCTTTAAGGTTCCAACCCAAACCATCAGTGATTCCATGATTCCTCCAGATTCTTTCTTCCAGTGCCTCCCTTCGATCAGACCCTCTCCCTCATCCCAGCTTTTATTATTTCTCCTCTTTCTCAAGGCCTGCCCAGGATCCTGTACTGCAGCTACTGGACTGGATCCCTTCTTTTCCCTCCCCGTCCAAGCATCTCTGTTCATCCTCTGTTCCCAGCAGTAAAGGCAGGAATTGCTTTGCTCCACAAAAAAGCCAGAGGAGTTACAGTCCTCTGATGGCTTTTCCTTCTCTCCCTGGCTTTAATTTGCAAGCAAGTATTTTTGCAAAAGAGCTCATCCCCGGAGCTGACTATAAAACTGTCTCTGTGCCTCTGTGTGTGTGAAAGAGGGAGGGAGAGAAAGAGGGAGGGAGAGAGGGAGGGAGATGCAGCAACACCGCGGGCTGGCGGAGTGAGGCGGCTCCGGAGCGCTGCGATCCCAGGGACGCGGAGAAGAGACACGAGCCCCTCGCTCCGGGCTCGCGAGGATCCCATTGGTTCCTGCGCTGCTGTTTTAAAAGCAAAGGAGAGTTCGGAGGGTTTAACTGCGCAGGCAGACGCAGACTCCGAGCCAAGTTGTCAGCTCGCTGCGAGAAAGCAAGGAGAGGACACACACAAAAAAACAAAACAGAAAAGGGGGAAGGAGCCTCTGCAGTCCAGCAGTCCCAGAGGGAATAATGGATGTGACCATATCTCAGTTTATAGAAGAATTTGATGCCAACTGCAGCCTCCTGGATCGCCTACAAGAGACTTTTTTAGAGAGTTCCTCAATCCCTTTCCTGGGCTTTGATGGTAGGAAATGTTACCTGATGCAGGGCTGGGTGAAGCTTTAGGAGTGCTGGGATTTTGGTTTGTTTTGTGATGCAAAGTGTGTCGCTTTTGTGCTTTCTCAGCCGCTTCTTTTTCCCTTTCTGTCTCCTTTTTTACCACCAAAGGTCCCTACTGCAATGCCACGACGGATCAGATCGGGACCTGCTGGCCCAGAACCTCCGCAGGGGAACTGGTAGAGAGACCCTGCCCGGAATTCTTCAATGGGATCAAATACAACACCACGAGTAAGTACAAACTCCTTTCCTTCTTCCGCAGATCTGGTGTGAAGAAGGCGCCTGGGGAGACCCAAAATATATTTTCCATTAAAAAAAAAAAAGGAAAAAAAAATTGTTTGCCTGGGAATCAACATTTCCTCCACATTCCAGCCTGTCTGTTCAAAATTCCTGCCTGGAATGATGCAGATTTCTCAAAAGCAGAGACTCGTGGATGCTGTTTCCTTTCTCCTTAAGTGTATTTAGGTAGATTTGGGAAAAAATACCCTGTGCAGTCTGAGGAGGTTGTGTTGTGCTGTGTGTGCTTGTGCATGTGTAGCTATGTATAGCTCGATGTATTTGTAGCAGTGCTTCAGCCATCTGGATAATTAAAGATCCTCTGGCTCGTGAAGTATTTTAGCTTAACACTTAAAAACTGTATTTTGGAAGGACTGTCCCTGTTTGAGGCTGTTTGTGCAAACAGGGGGTCAAACCGGGCTGGAAGTTGCATGGAACAAACAGAAGGCAGAGATCTGTTGAGTAACTTCATCAGTGACTGGCTGGTGAGGCTGGAGTGGCTGCATCAGCTCTGCAAGAGAAACAGGAGAGGAAATTAGGAGACAGATAATATTCAAAGCAAGGGAGCTTGGGGGCTCCTTAGAAATCTCCTGGAACTGATGCTTTATTCTTCGAGGTAAACAATCAAGATGACTCACTAAAAAAATTATTATTCAGGCTGTCAGAGCAAGGCACTCATTTCCTTTTCCTTGTCTGTCAATACTCTTTGGACCTTTTATTAAGACTTTTTAACATATTAGTTTCAGCCATATGTACCCACTTGTTTGCCACTGATTTTTCAGACTTCTCATTGTGCTTCTGACTGTAGGGACATTTCATTCTGTGTTTCCTTCCAAACTGTTGGGTGTTGTTGGTCTAATTTGCAGGTACTGTTAATTTTGTGGGGCAAACATTCTTTCTGAGTCCCATAAGAGAATGACCCTGACACTCACTGTAGGTCTGATTTTTTAACTTGTTGAGAGTGAATTTGTTCTTTGCCCATCTCTAGGTGTCAGGGGTCAGATAAGTAGTCAAAAGTTTGGTGTATTTGCTGTGTGAAACAGAGCCCTCTGCCAGAGTTGTGCCTGGGGACCAGCTTCTGCCAGCTGAGACTTTGAGCAGAGTAAGGAGGTTACCTCAGAGAACTGCAAAATCATCCTCAAGCCCTCTATTCCCTGACCTGTGCTCTTGACAATAAAATAGGTGGAAACATGGGAAGGACTGGGTGATGCTGCCTTTGGAGCAGGTACTTCACCAACCTTTCCAAGCCTCAGTTGAGACCAGAAGAAAATTTCTGAGGATTAAGGGCAGCTCAGACAAGAGCAAGTGTATCAGTGCAGACTCTAAAAGAACAGCCATAGAAAAGGTACCTCAAGGAACTGTGGCTTCTTTTTAGTCCTTTTCCATTTCCTTTTTCTGATGCAGAATGTCAATATTTCTTTTGCCTTATTTTTTTTCCTCCCAAAGGAAAGAAAAAAATGCTTTATGGAACATTCCTTATTTACATCATAAACACAGTGGGGAGAATTTAAATGGAAGAAAAGAAAGTCCTGAATATCACAATTTATTTTTATAAACTCTGTTAATGCTTTCACTAGTTCATCAATGACCTGATTTAAAGTTCCTCCCTGCTCCTCTCCTTCTCAGTGTTGGGTAATGCTTATATTGTAGTGCTAATATGTTTTCTTAAATTCCCTGCTGTTGAAATAATGACATGTTAATTGAATTAAAAGCTGTTGAAAATAGGTTATTGAAATGCTGAAGCATTATTTTGTCATAGTCTGGGGACATGGACATTTTTCTCCTTCCAATATAAAATGAGTTGAGAAAAGGTATGTCCATATGTGGTGCCCAGAGGCAGAGGAGTGCAATAAAACTGAAATACTCTGAAGCCACTGTGGCCACTTACAGTTGATCTCAGACTCTTCCACATGTGTAGTTCCTCCAAGTTGTAGCTCAGAAAACAAAGGGAAGGATGCCAAAATTTTCTCAACTTAAACCATCAGTAACTTAGAATCATAGAATCGATTGGGTTGGAAAAGACCTCCGAGATCATCGAGTCCAACCCTTGGTCCAACTCTAGTCCATTTACCAGATCATGGCACTCAGTGCCACGGCCAATCTCAGTTTAAAAATCTCTAGGGATGGTGAATCCACCCCCTCTCTGGGCAGCCCATTCCAATGCCTGAGCACTCTCTCTGCAAAGAATTTTTTTCTGCTCTCCAACTTCAATTTCCCCTGGCAGAGCTTGAGCCCATCGTGCCCCCTTGTCCTATTGCTGAGTGCCTGGGAGAAGAGACCAACCCCCACCTGGCCAGAACTTCCCTTCAGGCAGTTCCAGACAGTGCTGAGGTCACCTCTGAGCCTCCTCTTCTCCAGGCTAAACACCCCCAGCTCTCTCAGCCTCTCCCCGCAGGACTTGTGCTCCAGTCCCTTCTCCAGCCTTGTTGCTCTTCTCTGGCCCTGCTCCAGCACCTCAATCTCCTTTCTGAACTGAGGGGCCCAGAACTGAACACAACACTCAAGGTGTGGCCTCCCCAAGGCAGAGTCCAGGGGAAGGCTCACTGCCCTGGGCCTGCTGGCCACGCTAGTTTTGATACAGGCCAGGATCCCCTTGGCCTTCTTGGCCACCTGGGCACACTGTTGGCTCATGTTGAGCTTCCAGTCAATTGGGAGATAGGAGTAGATTATGGCTTGGGAAAGCAGTGGGACAGCAGGTTACGGTTCAGATACAGGATGCAATCTCTTTGGGGATTTGAGAGATGGAATTAATACTTACAGAACACGACCAGAGTTTGGGAATGTCAAACACTGACATGGTGTGACTACTTGTGTGATTTCACCAAGGTACCTTGTGGGTGCCGAAAGGGCCCTTTGTAATGAGGCTCCTTGTGGTGAAAGTCTCGACTCTGCTCTGTGCAGGTGATAAAATAAGCACAGACAGCTGATAAAAAACGGGAAATGGATCTTGCAATCCTCAGAGGTGGATAATACAGCTCAAAATGAAGCTCTGATCAGGAGATGGCTGGGATCAACATTAAGGTTTCTGCCTAGGACACGTAGTGCAGTTTTGTCCTCTTTTGTTTTGCATTTTGATGAGGCAGAGGGAGAAATTGTGGTGTGTATTGTACTGATTTTTTGAGAGAAAAATCAGAGAAATGTTGAAAAAGCACCTTGCAGTGCCTTTCTTCTACTAAGGGCTTTTCCAGCTCCAGGTTGTAACTCAGCTGGTCATTGTACTGTCAGGCATCCTGTGTTTGTGATCTGCCCCCAGCATGTCTTTACATTGATTTTGTACACTTGTGAGTGTATTTCTCATTTGAATGTGTATAGAAATTTTGGATCCATGTCAGTCATTTCTTGTTTTATTTTAGAAATTAGGATCTCAAAGATTCCAAGTTCCCACCAACTTCCTAAAAGTAGCTCATCAGCTGGAGGGAATGAGCACAGTAGCATTCCCTGTAAAGGAAAGCTTTTGCATTGTAGACACCAGCAAATCCAGACTGGGAAGTGCCCAGACTGTATGAAAAGCTTCTACCAGACTCACTGGAACACAAGATGCTGATCCCTGGCAAAGTTTTGGTCCTCATGGGGTTATTTCTGTACCTTGCTGTAGTCCCTGTGCACACAGTGAATGGAATTCCAGACAAAATGTGACAAGCACAGGTTCCTCCACAGAACAGCTCATCAAAGGCTTTGGGTGGACCTGGCCTGGTTTTGTGTCCGTCTTGTCACCTCTCATGTTTGCTCTAACTCAGAACCCCTGAGTGCTTGGTTGGGGAATGCTATCAAACACTGCAGTGTGCCAGCAAAATTCAAGGAAAGAGTATTTGTGGCAAAAAACTTAAGAATAAGAATTCTGCTTAAAAAATTCCCTCCTGTTGGCCACTCTTGAATAAACTGTTTGCATAAAATATTTCCATTCCAACTGCAAGAAATTCCCGTGGTGATTTTGTGCCTGTGTCTCTGTTCTGTGTGTCTCTTGGGAACTGCTGAGTGACTCAGTTAAGTTTCAGCTGGATTCATAAAACTAAGTCTGTCAGTCTGTGAGCATTTCTCATCCCTGACACTTTGTTGTTTTGGTGATATTTTGTTTTCTCCCTCTTTATTTAGAAAACAAAGTCATGTTGACAAAGCACGTTCTGGTTACCCTGCAGTAGGATTTATGAATATAGAGAAAATGCTCTGTGTCTAAGGATCCATCCACTTCCAACTTGCAATTTTGTATCAAAACTTACCAATTATTCTCAAAAGAAAAAAATAGAAAAACAAGAAAAAATGTCTGTTGGTGCAGTGTGTGACTGTGCACTTGTCTCTGCTCAGGTTCTATATTTAGCTAAAAATGACAATAACATTGCTGCCCTCTAGATGTATTTATGCTTTGACAGTGTGAAGCTTTTATTCTTGTTTTAGAAAACATATTAATTCACTTATTAGGATATCCTAAATCTTGGTTAATTCAGCAAATGGACTGTGATGAGTCTGGTTTTGCTGCTTGCTAAAAAGTGGTCATACACACAAACGTGTTACAGGCTGAAGCATGTCTACATTCACTCTTTCCCTACAAATTGCATTTTGCAATGGGAAAATCCAGGATTATATGTTCACCTGGTGGACAAAAAGGGTTGACTTTTGTAGCCTCAACTGTCTGATTTGGGTCTAGAACTCCTGGTGTGGCAGAGGGTTGGGACCCCTCCATCGGGGGCTGCTCATTTGCTTGGTGCTGGTTGCAGGCAGGAGGGGGAACCATTGGGAAGTCTCCTTCTGGCAGAGTTAGACACACAAATCTGGGTATTTCCAAGTATGTATCAACACCTAATTCAAGTATTTAAGCCCTAACACAAGTTAGTGGGGCTCTAATTGAAACAAAGCCTAAAGGGTTACTCAGCTCACCCCAAATGTAGAGCTCAGTTCTGCAGCTCCTGCAGAAGTTCTGGTGCTGTTTGATATGGCCAGGGGTATTTTGACATCTAGTTCATGTTCCAGAGGGCCCAGGCCCTCTGGGTTTGTTTTTGTCCTCCAGGCCACACTGGTGTTGCAGATGCTCAGTGACAAAGGACCAGATGTCCGTGTTCAGGAGCTGAATTGATCCCTGTGTGTGTGTTGAGCTGAACTGAACCCACACCTGGGGACTGAGATCCGATGCTTTTGTGATCCACAGGAACAAAAGATCTCTGTAGCTCTGACTCCCTCTCTGCAAACCCCTCTCTCTCAGTGTAGGAAAAGCTTTTTGACTGAAATAGCCACTTCAGATGAGTGTTTTGGGTATTGCAAAAAGCATCCTCATCCTCTGCAGGGACTGTGGTGCCAAAACCAGGCACATAAGCACTGCTAACCTTGCACTGGTGAGGATTTTGTTCCTCTCCCTACTCCGTGTTCTGGGGGTGTGTGCACCTTGTCCTTGGCCCTATAACCAGCTGCCTGTTGAGAATGATGTGAGAGGATTGGTGACTTAACAAGTGTTCCTGTGGATGGACATGGGAGAAAGAGCCACTGGCACAAGTATCACAGTTGTACCTGTTGGCATCTTACTCCAGAGGATAAATAAATTCCTGCAGTTCCTTGTTGTCCTGTCTTGAACAGAGGGAAACAATCTTTTCTACACTGAGGGAAGAGTAAAGAAGCAAATTAATAGATTTTCTGATTCATATCTCCCCTCTTTTGAAAGAGTTTAAAGAGATTGCTTAATTTTTTAAACAGAAAAAGAGCTAATTTTCATAGGTTAAACAACCATTCTTTTATAGAGATCTCACCTCTGCTGCTTTTACTTCTAATTAATTTTTGTTCAAGGATCTTCTGGAGTGGTGGCTTCAGCCTGCATAGAAAACATGAGCCTTGCTAGGAAATCTTTGGTCAGAGTCTTGTTCATGCAATGTTGGTAAGACCTGTCCTGGTAATTACAGAAATGTGCCCTTTTACACCTGGCTGGCCTAGGGACTCAATTAACATTTTCATTTGTGTTTTATCTCGTGTATTTTAGTGCCTTGAGAGCTTCTGTTGGTCACATTTACGTGACTTACTTTTCCCCCAGAGGTTTTTTCTGGTTTGATCTCCAGAGGGTGCATTTTTGAAAGCCAAGTCCTGTTGTAAAAGACAGAGAACTCTTAAGTTCTGGTGACCTTTCATCTTTTACTGGGGAGAAGTAAAGTGCTCATCATGTGCATGTGTGTTTTCAGACTGAAAAACTTACTGTGAAGCCCTAAAACTATTCCCACCTCATCCCTTTTTTGTAACTTCATTAGATATCCAGAAGGCTTTTACCCCAGTGTTTAATGACAGAAGGATACTTGGGATTAGGAGAACTATTTTGTAGCCATTTTTAATTATGAACTCACTGGAAAAAGACTGAAAAAAAATAGTCTTCAGCCTTGCAGTAGCCAAGTTTTTGCCACTCTGGGGTGACCAACACAGTATTTTCATCTAGGGAGTCAAGAGTACATGAAAGTTAAAGGAAGGCAACAAATGAGAAATGAAAGAAATACAACAGCGGAAAAAAAGAAGTCCAGAATTAGAATTCTGGGGGAGGAAATAAAACATAGTTTTTAAGCTCATAAAGCTCTCTCTGAGGAGGCCAAATCTGCAGTTTATTAGGTCAGCTTGTCTCCAATATAGCACAGTACCCAGATTAAGATTTCAACCATCTTTGTTCTTTTTCTTGTGCTGGTTTAGCAAGAGAAACAGAAATACACACATCTTCCACAAATACAGCAGTGAGAGGCTCTTGATTTCAGCCATGCACAGAGGGGAGAGGCTTCACTTGTTTCCCTGCAAGTTTTTCTTATTTTTTTTTCCATTGTGAAACTTAATTTGTGGTATGAGATCGCTCTGATTTTGCTGTTTGGAGGAAGAGTGTTGAAAACAATGTTTAAAAGGAGGAATGAAAAGGACCCCTTTTTCTTGCTCCTGCTACTGTAATTGTGTGAAGTGTGTGATTTCTTCATTGAGCACAGAATATGAGTTAATTTCATGTGGTAAAATAAGAAGGTTGTGTTACTTCAATCGATGCTCAAGGACCTTTTCTACAGCCAGTTAAACTCTGCTTAGTATTTTTGTTCTTTGCTAGTAAGTTATGAAATGGTTTTGCTGTGATCCCATTGCACCTGATTGGGATTCTCTTCAGTTTAGGCTTGACTTTTTGAGACAGATTTCTCAAAGCCAGGAACTGCTGATGTTCTGCATCCTCCACTGAAATCAAAGCTGAGCAATGACACATCTTGGAGAGGGCTCTTAACTTTGGGCCTTCAGGAGGCTCAGCAAACATAGGATTGTCCACGTTATTTTGGAGGCTTCTATGTCTTCTTCTCTCTCTAAGGCTGCTGCCCCATCCACCTCTCAGGCACCCACACGAGATGGTCAGCAGTTGTCTAAGCTGACAGCAGCTCCCAGCTGGCAAACATGAACTGAGGTTCAGCTCTTCCCACAAGTTCTGAATTAATTGATACTTGCAAAGTCTTGTGGTTCTGGAGCCGGGGGAGAAGTGGAAGAGGGAATGGCTCAGGAACACAGGGGGAAGGGAAAGAATTAAATATATGACAAAGGGAGACAAAGCAGGAAATCCTCATCTCACCCTGCCAAAATGAGAGGACAAGTCCCACCCAGCTACATCTAGTGTGGGCACTCTCTTGTGGACGTGGGATTTCCTGTTTTATTCTGCCTTATGACCCATTTTCCATCCAGCCAAGCTGTGGGAAGGTGAGCTCTGAAACCGAGATGGGGAAGGTGGAATCAGGCTGTTCTCGCAAGTCGCTGAACACCCGAGACTGTCAGCCACTCCCTGGGCTTCAGCCTCTCTTTATTGTCACAAAACCTCGGGGACAGTGCCACTGAAGGGATGGTCACCCGTAATTCCGCCTCTCGGCCACAGGGTGTCACTTAAAGTGCAGGTAAAATGAGTGTCCAGCGACATCTGCACTGAGCCACCCGTGGGTGGGAGGATGGATGGGGTGGATGGCGATCCTGGACCTTGTGCTGCCCTACTCACTGGCAGCGCTGCCTCTACAGCTTCCCTGCCCTGCTGGCTGGTGCAGGAGACTCACTGAGGTGAAGGGAGGACAAGGACATGGGGGAGCAAGAGGAGGAGGATGTTCTGGAAGGGATCCTGCTGTGCCCTCCTTTGTGGAGTGCTACTTGAGAGCAAGTCACTCCCTGCAGGTGGGTGGCTTGTGCTGGTTTCAGCAGGGCTGCTCTGAGAGCCTGGAGGAAGGGCAGAGCTGAGCTTTGTTCCCAAACAGGTGTGTGCAATGTTAGAAGATGTAGAGCTGTGCAAAGCAGGGGTGAACCAAACCATCAAAGAAGCTTAAGCAGTCAGTAAGAACCTGCTTTAGGATGATGCAGGGATTCCTCCTTGCTGTACACACCATTGCTGTGCTGCTTCCTATTGCAACAATCCGATGTCTCCTGCCTCAGTGCTGGCCCCTGGCAGGGACTTTTCCATTAGATTTTCCCTGTGGACCCTCAGGTACTTGAGAGATGCTCCAGATGCTCCCACTTAGCAAGAATGACACAGGTGTGTTAACAGTGGGGCAATGCCTTCCTCAGCTGGGACTGCTCCACTTGCCTGTTGCTCCTTGGAAGGGTGTTCTGCAGAACTGTGAAGTCCACTGGTAATTTTTAGATTCTTTAGCTTTCCCTCTGTGTTCTGCCATGACATGGAAGTATCTTTGCTGTTTATAGAATGGTAAATCTTTGCAATTTCTGTGGCTTGGAAGAACAGAATTTAAAGCTGTCCAAGTAAAGTTCTCAGGCTCTGACAGTCATGCAAGACTTTGCTCAAGGTTTGCTGTCCTCTAAAAGGGAAACTTTAATTCAGTTTTGGACCCCAACATCACTTACTTGACATCCAGATTAGAACAGGCATTCTTAGTATTTTGAGAAGCTGATGAGAAATATGGTTTCCTATGGAAATTGGAGGGGAATGGGTTTTTAGTAGATTATTTTTTTCATTTCCCTTGGATGTTATTCTTGGAGTTCATAATTGGTAGCTCTTGGGACAAATTCATAAAATCAATAAAACTCGGATTGCTTTGTGCTGACTTCTTTCTCTGCAATGCTGGGAATAACAGAGGGCCAGATGCTGCTCCATGTGAGATTTGTGCAGGGAGAAGAACTACACTGAAGCAAATTATAGGAACAGAAACTCAGTGTTTAAAAAAGCAACCCAGAAAAAGTCTCAAGATCTCATGAAGAGTTTTCCCTGGGAAAACAGAAGAAATAAGAACCTTTCCCAATGCAGTTGTATTGTCCCAAACCCCTGGTGGTTGGAAAACACTGACCATACTGTGACACAAGAATTAATGCAGGTCCTTTTCCTCCTCAGTCAGCCAGGGAGCAAAGAGAGATTTGGAAAACAGAAAATGTGTTATGGAAATGAGACAAACAAAGAAAATAGGAAATTACTTTGCCAGTGCATCATCACCATTTTAACTAAACTTAGATGTGACTTCCTAGGGATTCTTTTTCTCACTTCTAAGAATTTTTATTTAACTTGGCTATTGCTGAATTATGCCACTAATACCTGAAACATCAGCATTTGTGTATTTCCATGTGTATGATGAGCAGTCATTACTGGATGCAGAATCTCCAGGCTCACCACATTGATAGTTGCTTTGCAACCAAAGCAGCTGATAAAGAGTTTGGAAGCAGAAGTTGTTTTTAAGGATATTTGTTTCTGTGCTGATCTTGAACAACTGAGTACTCCTATCTCTGTGTGAAAAGCAGCACAGACAGCAGGACTTTGGTTGCTGGAAATGGCTTTCTAGGTTTCATAAAGAGAGGACACCCTATCCCTTTCCAAGACAGGAAAGTAAAAGGCTGGGGATGATGGGGTCGATGAGAAACAGGGACACTTCAGGAAGACTTCCCAGTGTTAGACTTCCATAGAGAAAGCTCTTAGCAGGTTTCTACCTGGTAGGGTTTTTTTCTCTTCCGGTAGCTATGAGGGAGAGAGACCCCTTACTTGGGAAGCCCTTTTCACAGAATCAGAGTATGGTGAGTTGGAAGGGACCCACAAGGATCACCAAGTCCCACTCCTGGCCCTGCACAGGAACATCCCCAGGAGTCACACCCTGTGCCTGAGAGGATCACCCAAATGTTCCTTGAGCTCTGGCAGCCTTGGTGCTGTGCCCTCTGCCATGGGGAGGCTGTTCAGTGCCCAACCACCCTCTGGGTGAACAGTCTCTTCTGAATATCCAACCTAAACATCCCCTGACACTTCAGGCCACTCCCTCAGGTTCTGTCACTGGTCACCAGAGAGAAGAGGTTTTTAAGGGCTTCTGTTCCTGTTCTGAGAGCTCCTTGCCTCAGGATGTGGATGGTGACATCTTGGATGGGAAGTTGCAGGGATTTGCACAGCTCTGCACCAATCCTCTTCATGGCACTGGACCATGTGGGAGCCACGTAACATGGCCACCAGCTCACCAGACCTCTGTAGGGAGAACTCCTTCTGTTCTTCCTGGCAAACACTTTGCATTAAAGAAAGCCAGGATCCCATAGATCCACATTTTGGTTAGTTTTGACCATCTGATCTCATCTTCTGAACTCCCCACTTCATATAAACCTTATGTATAAACTCACCCACTTGCCCCATCACTGTGTCTTTATTTAACAAATGTCTCCCTCTCCTTAGGCCTCTGAAGATGCACCTTTCCCCCTGGCAGCCAGAGCTGCCTGTGGCTCAGGAAACCTTCTTTGCAGCACAGAAATCAGAAGGCTTTTGGTCTGTTTTGTTTGAAAGTGAGGCAACAAAGTTCCATTTGGATCTGCTTTCTGTTTCAAAGCCTGTCTCAAAAAGGACAAGGGTAAATCCAAATGCAGTTATGGTGGTTCACTGCATTGCCCAGTGAGTTTTGCTGCTTCTTCCTCTTTCTTGGGGAAGAACTAAAAGATCCCCACCAAGGTCTTTTACTGGGGATCTTAAGTCATCCTTGTCCACCTACAAGGCCATTCTCAGCACAGCTTTATCTTTTTCATCCTAAACTGTTTTTAACCCCTTCATCTCTCCTGTATTCACTGCATGTTTCTCCTGGGGAAAAAGTGCAGCAACAGTAATAATAGCAATTATATTCTCCAGAAGCCCTTTGGTTTATTCCTTCAGTGAATGCTGAGGGAAATAAAAGGGTCTCTGAGCTGAACTGGAGAGGTGAGAGTGTCAGAAGAGCACAGACATCACAGCAGTGTGATTCACTTTATCATGGGACTATGTAAAATGCTCTCCTGTAATTAAAATATGCTAAGCAATAGTTGGATTTTTCAGCAAATAGGTGTTTCCTAGAGATCCCTATTCTTTGTTAGATCTCAGCTGCAAATCCATGAGTGAGTTCCTGTGATTACATGGAGGAGCACCTGAGCACACTCATTGCAATTCAGGGCTTCAGGAGAAGCTGGGCTGTTGTTTTTTATCACTTCTTTGACTGGTTGGATAACTCCTTGCCTCCTGTCTGCCTTCAGCATATTCCCTCTGCTAAGTCTCTTTGTCCAACCCCAGTCTCGCTTCCCCAATCCTTGCCTGGGCACAGTAAGAACCATGAATGGGGTAGATGTGAATGAGTCACTGATGCTCTGGGAGCAGATGAAAATCAACACTGTGTGCACTCAGCTTGTGGTGAACCTGAGCTCAAATTCACCTTCTGAAACCTCAGGGAAACAAATTGATTTGACTGTGGTAAGTCAGTTACGTATCTGGGATTTTAGGTTCACGAATACCTTTGAGAACTTCCCTCTGATTTTATCAGTTCCTTCTTGGAATGAAGCATTTCTAGTGATTTTGAGCCCAGAGCTAAAGAAGTTCTGGCTTTGCTTGGTAAAAATAAACATAGTGTAGCAACATGACCTATTGCAAGTTGGACTGGATGAACTCTCCTGCTCCTTCTAACCAGTATTTCAGTGGTTTTATGATATGCTTATAGATCTCAAATGGATCCTTTAAGGGCCTCTATCATCACTTATTTGTTTTCATGGTCATCTGTGACATGGCACTTAGTGATGGTATTTTTTAATGTGAAGAACTTCTGTTACCTGTTGTGCAACAGTCTCAGCCTCTTGTTTTGATTCCATTTACCTACTGATGTGTAATATGTAATTTTTCTTCACCATTTTACTTGGTTTAGGTCATCCTTTGCTTGCTTTTAGGGGAATGAAATGATAACTCACAGGACACTGACCTTTGTCTAGTTGCCATGTTACCTTAATGAAAATCAGCTGGAAAAGGCAGGGCTAATTGCTTTGATTTAATCCTGAAATGTCAGTGACTCATTGATGGCTCATTCAGAAAAGCTGTTTGCTCAAGGTAGGACTGGATAAAAAGAACTTTCTTCAGCTGGAATCAGGCAGTTTAAGTGCCGGATGTTTCAAATTAAAGAATGGTTTGAATTGTAAGGAGCCTTGAAGATCCCATAGGTCTAACACCTCTGCCATGGGCAGGGCACCTTCCAGTGGACCAGGTTGCTCAAAGCCCCAGCATAAGAAGGACATGGACCTGTTGGAGTGACTCAAGAGAGCTCCAGCTGGGATCTCACAAGAGTAGAGTAGAGGGGGGTAATCTGACCTGCTGGCCGCACTTTCTTTGATGCAGCCCAGACACATTTGGCTTTCTGGGCTGCCAGCACACATTGGTGGATCATGTTGAGCATCTTGTCTACCAACACCCCCCAAAGTCATTCTCCCCAGGGCTGCTCTTAATTTGTTCTCTGCACAGCCTGTACTTGTGCTTGGGGTTGCCCCAACCTGAGTGCAGGACCTTGCACTTGGCCTTGTTGAACTTCATGAGGTTTGCACAGGCCCAGCTCTCAAACCTGTCAAGGTGACAGTGAGCAAGAGACAGAGAGTTTGTGCCTGGAGAATAAAATGAGTTTGGAGTCGATGTGGGAATGGGTGAGGGTGGACTTCCTGCAGAAGAATTTACTGAGTGATTTAAGTGCTTTAAAATGTAGAAATGCCACTGTGCAGGGCGGGGAGCTGGCAGTGTAGCACAGCAGGCTGTGCAGGGCTGGGGAGCAGCTCCTGGAAAGTAAGTACAAAGTGTTGTGAGGCGAGATGGAAGGGTGGCATTGCAGAACGTGGGTGAGGAATGGCTCAGATGTTAGTGCTGACAAACAATGCAGTGCATGAACCCTGACAGAGGGATGGGGGAATTGCATGGGAAACGTGCAGAAAGCATTTGTGGGGAAGAGCTGGAGGGCCCTGCCAGCTGTGAGACAGCAAGCAAAAGTCTGAGTGGCCATCCAAAGAACTGCAGGTGAGAGAAGGGAATCGATCCTTAAATACCACATACAAAGAATCAGCATGTTATGGTACCTCATCCAAGGCAGGCAGCACAGAATTACAGACTCAGTTACTGACTGCAGGGTCAGCAGAGCATCTGAGCAAACTTCAGCTCAACAGAAGAAAATGTCAGACCCAATTTATCTGTCTTATAAATGAAAAGATGATGTGCAGCTTGAGTTTCAGCAGGTTTGGCCTAAGTATTTTCTTTCTTCACAAGTTCATAAACTTGAAGATTTCCTTCATTGTTTTCATTGCTGTCTCTCCTCTGTCATTCTCGTCCCTTGAGTTGGTGGACAGGCAAGTGACAGGACCACAACCTCACATTAGAACCACTTTGGTTCTGACTGTGCTGCCTTCGGTGTGAGAGCAAGGACTTGCCTGACCACAGCTGGGACAGCACCACCATGCAGGGTTGTTCTGCTGCAGCCCAGAGACAGTGTTTGTGGTTGGGTCAGTTTGAAAGGGAAAGCACAAGGGTAGTTTCATGCTGAATGCAGCTTGTATCTGTCAGAACAGATAGTAAAGGAGACCTGGTTCAAACCCTGCAACTGGCCTCAGGCAAGTTGCTTCAGTCTCCTGTCCTTCAGTCTTGCCCTTTGCAAAGTAATTCCAGCATATCAGGAACTCTAAAGGTTTTCAACTCTGTAAAGACTTCTCTCCTCCTTTTTTTGGTATAAAGTGCAAGAAGTTCCCTGGGACATGTCACATCTATTCCTCAGTGTCACTAATTTCTTTGGGGCAGAGCAGGAGAGTTTTAAAGACAGAATCAGTTTTTTGCAGTCTTTTATAAGAGTTTTCATATAAAGACTTTCAAACTTACAAAGTGCAGTTGGATTTCAGAATCTTAATATAATTCTCTCCGGGTCTCTTTCAGCAATAAAAATTTTCTGTTCTCAGCATGGAAATGTGAACTGAATGGAAAGCATCTCTTGTGTGGTCTGAGAAAACTAAAGTTATTTTCATTAACATCTTCAGAAATATCTGTGAGTTTGGATATTTAATTTGTGTGATTGATACAGTTACCAATATAATTCTGGGTTTTAACCATAAGTTTCCACAGCTCATGTGTATCTCTTTATTTTCATACCTTTTTGTCTTGGTGCAGACCTCCTGGTCTGTAGCACCTGCAGTTTTTCTGTGTGCCAGATGAAGTGCTTAGTTATCACAATCACATTTATTCAGCTCTTTGCTGGTCTTCTCTGCAATGCAGGGTTGTTTCCTAGGCTGCATTTTCTAGTATAATGCATATCCTATTGTGGGATCCCATCCAGTGGATTTGGCCTCATTCCTTGATCCAGTGGAGATAAATCAGTGAACTGTCCTGCTTTATCAGAGGAGATTGTCTTCATTTTCCATAAGCTTTCTTTTTTTCTAATGTGTTTTTTTAAATACACTTCAAATACATCACACAACACTGTAGCACAGATGAAGAATTCAAACTCTCTCCAAACTCAGGCAATAATGTGATACAGACAGTATGTTAGAAGGAAGGAGCCTTTGCTCAGGCTCTGCATTGTCTTTTTAAGGCTAAAACTGGAGGAACTGTATTGATTCCCTGAAGATTTGTTGCCTGTGTGGTGTCAGCCCTGTGGATGCAGGTGTGGCAGTGCCTGTGGGCTCTGGGCAGCCCACAAGGGTAAGAAATGAAGCAATAGTGAAACCAGGATCTGAACTCCAGGCTATAGATAGTGCAGAATCAGGGCTTGTGCTTAAGGGATCAGGTAGTAGGAGAGACAAAGCTACAAGGCAAGGGGGGGAAGAAAGAAAAATAAAGAACTAGGGATGGAGAAGGATGAGTTTTTACTGTGCATTGTGGGGTTTGATGCATCAGTGAGTTTTGACAGCCCAGTACTGCAGCTGAGTTTACTGTCTGCTCATCCCAGCTCACACTCACTCATTTATGAATCAGCTTCTGCTTTGCTGCAGTTACAGCAAGTACTTGCTATAAATCAGTGTCTTTTGAGTGCCTCCAGTTAATGGGTGTCTCAGCTGTGCTCTGGGACAAGACAGAGGGCTCAGCCAGCCAGTTTTACAGGTGCAATCCTTACTCCTGAATGGGTGTCATTAGTTTTCCCCTCTGTTCAACCTTCCCAGCTGGTTTCATTGCCAGCAATGACTGAGATGAGCTAATTACACAGATTATGCAATTTTGCTGTGCATAATACATATAATTTTGTAATGAAGGAGTAGGGCTATGTAATAACAGTTCACACAAACCTTCCTTTGACACAAGGGTCTGGCAGGAAGCTTTGCAAGAGAAACTTCACATAAAAGAGTTAAATTGTAATAATGACAAGGGAAAAAGATCTTGAGACATTTCCGTGTTCTTTTGGAATTAGTAATATATCCACATAAATATGTTCTAATGAGTAGGTTTCACCAGTGTCCTGAATGCTGAGATGAATCTCATTAATATATGCAAATAAATGATGCTTTGTGTTTATAGACTTGGTTTTTGGTTGTTTTTGGTGGTTTTTTTGCATGAACAGACAGATTTTTTTTTGTTTGTTGCAACTCTGTGGCTTGTTGTCATGGTCGTGCTTGTTGCAGTCCTTTCCTCATAGAATAATAGAATAATTAAGGTTGGAAAAGACCTCTGGGATCATCAAGTTCAACCATTAACCCAGCACTTCTTCCTTGCTTGTTTCTGCATGGATCTGAATATTGATAGTAAAAGTTACCTTCATTTTGCTTGCATTGCTGTGGTGCCCAAGGACAGATCTTGTGGGGAAGTTTTAAACAAATTCTGGAAAATATGTACTGCCTCAGGCAACTACTAAGAGGCTCTAGAAGGCCAAAAACCATGAGAGAGGGAAGAGGTGTTATTAATTAATTAATTAAATCATTAATTAATTAATTAATTAATTAAACTGTCTTTTATCTCATCCCATGAGTTTTCTAACTTATTTTATCCCCCTGTCCTGATGAGGAAAGGTGGAGAACAGAAGGACTGGTGGGCAGTCAGCTGAGGTCAATCCACCACACAAAATTCATCCTGGTCTATTTTTTCCAAATGCTTCAAGCTTGGAAGTGTGTTTATGGGGACTGGACAGTACAGAGCACAGGCTGCTGTCCTAGGGAAAGGCTTCCAGAAGATAAGATGGGGCATTTGAATGGAATTTAAATTGAAATTTTTATTCAGTCTAGCCAAGATGACCTAATTTTTGGTTGCAGATCCTACCTGGAAGGATATGCCACTCTGGGAAGGAGATCAGAATCACAGAATATTCTAAGTTAGAAGGGACCCACAAGGATCATTGAGTCCAACTCTGAAGTCAATGGCCCACACAGGGGCTTGAACCCATGACCTTGGCATTATTACAACTAAGTTTTAACCAGCTGAGCTGATCTCAGGGTCAGTTGCCAAAAGGGATAGGTCTGCTCTGAAGTGCTGACTGTCACAGGTGCAGCCAGTGTAGCTTGATTTAGTGCAGTTAATATCAAAGCTGTGGCACAGCCATCAGTTTGTGACACTGTGGCCCAGCAGGACTGGCAGTGGTGGCAGTGCTGGGATGGTGCTGCTGCTGCAGTGCCACTGCCCACTTCCCTTTGGTTGTGCTCCCATCACTTCTCTGTAAACACTCCCTCCAGTCATGGTTCTCCCACAGGTGTTTCAGCAGTGATCTCTGCCCCCACTTTAAACCAGGTGTAAATGTTTTGAATTCAACATGTGCTTTATAGCTAAAGACACTCTCTGGTTTGCAGTCTCAGAAAACAATTCAATGTGCTGACTCACAGACGTTTTTATCTCTTACAGCTCAGTGAAGTCATGGAGAAATTCTCTCTGCCTGTAGCAGAGATCCTTTCCCAAAATAGAGACACCAGACTAAACTGGTGTTATTTTTACCTGAAATTCTAGGTTAGTGTCTTACTTCAAAGAATTTCATAATTGATCTCCGTTCGTTGAAAGAGAGTCACTCATCTGAAGTAATTATTGCCATTCCCTCCAAATATTTTTAAACTTTCTGGAAATTTCTGATGGTATGTCCTATTTGACATGGTCCTTAAAATTCCACAGGGCTGTAAAGGCTGAGTGTATGTTGATGCTGTGAGAGACCCCAGCAAAGCAGGACTCTGAGCCAAGTTAGTGTGGGATAAAATAAAAAGTCAATATCCTTTAATATCAGGCCAAGGGCCCACAGGAATACATATTGATGAGCCCCCAAACACTGATCTCTATGATTTTTATAATATTGTCCACCCAATCCCCAGTTCACACATCTCTCAGTCCAGCCCTGTCCTGCCCCTGCTCACACCTCCTCAGGATTTGAGTTAGGGGTCAGTGGGACCCTGTCTTCATCATTCTCTTCTTCCTCAGCACACATAGGGCTCTTGGAGCTTTTCCAGTGTTCTTAGACCCAAGGTTGCTGGTTCATGTTTATGTCTCATTCTGCAGGCCTTTCTGATATTCTTCCTGCCTTGAAGAGAGTCTAAACAACTAAATGAATTTCAGCTACTGATAAGTGGCAGAGGTTGGCACGTATAAACATTGAACTTAAGCTGTTAGAAATAGTAACACACTAATTTGCCTTTTACTACAGTTAAAAGCACTTCTAAAATCTGTAAAATTGAAAAAAATCAAAAAATCAAAAACCCTTTAGGCATCAATGTTTTAACCTTCTCTAACTTAGCTCCAGAGGTGAGGCTCTCACTCCACACAGTCTGGTGGAATCCCATCAGCTGATTGTTGAGGAACAGCATTTGACACCTCCAAGCTTTCCTTCACTAACTGCTCTCACTTCAGCAGACTTTGAGGGACTTCAGTACCCACCATTTCAGCAGCATTTGTGAATCCACGTCCCTCACATTTACTGCAGGGGAAGTTGGCTGTGCCACTGCTACTCTGTGGCTCCCCAAATCCTTCTACAGATGATTCTGTGTAACTCAGTGCCTCAGTTATTTTGACAGATCATGAACAACATTATTTCAGGATGGGAAAAAGTGTAAGTGAAAGAAAGTGGTGAAAATGGAGAAGGTACAAAGAGTTAAAGAAGGATTTGTAAACTGGCTGTGGTCACAGGTAATCAAGCAACATTGTCTGCAGGCTGAAGCATCCTCTGAATAGTTTTCATAAGTGATTTGGGTTCTAAGGTAGCAGAGATGGTTGGAGTAATTGGCCAATGCATTTTGCACTGTTTAAAGAGATAATGCACCTGTATCAAGAGATAATGAGCTGTATTCTTCTCTTAGACTGAACTGAATTCTGACTAATCCTCTGAAGTTAAATGTTTGTTCCTGCCATATTTGGGATGTACAGTCATTTAACAGCTAATTACAGTGATTAACTGAATTTCACAGATGATGACCAGAAGAAACTGTTACATGATATATATCACATCTCCTTCATGTTTCAAAAATAACAACAGCAAATTTTAGTTACCTTTGTACTCTCCTTAGAATATCTGCTAACCTTCTTCTGTTGATTGATCCAAAGATAAATTCTTGTGCACAGGAAAGAAAAAGACATTTTATCCTAAACACTTCATGTGTAATTACTGAAAGAATCTTCTATCTATAGAAAGATTTAGATTCTATTTTAAGAGGAGAAGAGTTTAAGAGTAGTACATCGAATGATCTCATTTCACATGATATAATTAAAATCAGATAGCTAAGGAGAAAAAAAAATCTTGGTAATGATTTAATTTTAAATGTTTTTAATAGGAACTACTCCAGGACTCTGTTACTGCATGACAGCGAAGTCACCTTTTACTCGCTAACGTTTCATTTGGGAAATGTTTTGTAGGAAATCTCTCTTTGTAAAGTTCAGTGGCTGAAATGAAGGTTCAGCTGTGAACTGCCCACTCACAGAGTCATAGAATGGTTTGGGTTGGAAGGGACCTTAAAGATCATCTCATTCCACTCTGTTGCTGTGGGCAAGGACATCTTACACTAGACCAGGTTGCTCAGAGCCTCATCCAGCCTGGCCTTGAACCCTTCCAGAGATGGGAATCTCAGTTTTTGTTATGGATGGGTCGAGCCTGGCTCTTACAGAATCATACAAACTGAATATCCTGACTTGGAAAGGATTCACAAGGATCATCAAGTCCATCTTCTGAGCCTGAACAGGACCATCCCCATTAATCCCACCATGTGCCTGAGAGCATCACCCAAGCACTTCTTGACCCCTGTCAGGTTTGGGGCTGTGCCCACTGCCCTGGGGAGCCTGTTCAGTGCCCAACCACCCTCTGGGGGAAACCTTTTCCTGAGATCCAACCTGACCCTACCCTGACACAACTCTAGGCCATTCCCTGGGTGCTGTCCCTGGTCCCCACAGTGGGACCTGCCCTGCCTCTGCCCCTCTCAAGAAAGTTGTCTCTGCAGTGAGGTCTCCCCTCAGCCTCCTCCAGCTGAACACCCCAGGTGCCTTCAGTGTCCTCACGCTGCCCCTCCAGACCCTTCCCATCTTCACAGACCTCTTTTACATGAGCATCAGGAGCCCTTATGTAAAAGCCCTCCTTGCCTGGGTGTGCTCCCCATGGTCAGCACTGCTCTGGGAATGAAGGTTTATTCCATGCTGTGTGGATTTGATGGAGGCTGCTGGTAACTCTGTCCTGGAGCAACCATGTTTGTTATCAGCTGTGATCTGTGGCTGGGGTTTGTTGTTGTGTTGTTTGCAGTCTCCTCTCTGCCTAGCTTGGATCCTGCACCCCACCTTCAGGTTCTTATTCTGTTTCTTCATGGCCTTAGCTCACCAAAAATCTGGAAGGTGCTGTTTTCACTTACAGCACCATGAGGGCCTGGGTCTCTGCCTGAGGCTTCTGATGCTGTAACTGAAGTCAGTGCTGTACAAAACCTCCAGATGCCACTTCAGGAGAAATAATCTCATTTGCAAGACTCAAAATGTTCTTCTGTGGGTATTAATCTGTCACTACTCCTGCTAAAACCATAGAGGGATTGAAGTACAGATTCAGGAAGTATTAACTTCTCTTCTGTGGTTGTGCCCTGCTGCACAGTCTGGGTGCACCGTAGATGTCACATCACACCCATCCTGCAAGAACGTGCAATTCCATTTGGATTTCACCACTTTAGAATTCTTCTAGGCTAAGGGCTGGAAAACTCTAGTGTTGTACTTGCTGAACCTCAAGGTAGAAGTAAGTTTTTGTTTGTTCATACACATAGGATGGGATTTATCTCACTGAACTTGAGCCATCTCTGTGATGACTTGTCAAAGCCTGTCTTCTGATCTCCTTTTTTGGTCAACAGAGAAAGATGCAGAGACCAAATCACCCTCTGAACATGTCCATCTGTAGCAGTAATCCCAGAAGTTTCCACATCTGTATTGCTTCTATGATTGAAAACAAGCAAGGAGAGTCTTTTGTCTCAGCTTGGAGTTGGACAGGCTGTTGGATGGGCTTGGAGACTCATCACAGCAGTACAGGCAGAAGAGGGACTTAATAGAATTATTTAGGCCTAGTTTGTGATAGTTAATTAGACAGCCTTGCCAGACTGGCTGGGATGCTGGAATAGCTAATTAGAATGGAGCACTCGGATCTTTCTACCACATTTTGTTACTTTATAGAAAGCTTCTTTTCCTTTTCTTTATTCCTCTTGTCTAGAGATGAGCTTTGACCCACCTATGGAATTCCCTGCCTTTGGGGGTGGCAAAGGCATTACTGAAGGAAAACCTGCAGGTCTTCCAGAAGGCCTTTGCCTTTTGGCAAATGATGGAGCAATTGGAGACAGACTGGGTCTCCCAACTGCACTGTTATAAAATAAAATTCATAGAGTAAAAATTGGAACAAACAGTGTTAGAGCTTAATAGAACAGCACTCAGTCTCCTGAGGCACTGGGCCAAAATGAACATTTCCAGTGGAAACTGTAAGTGACTGCTTATTTTTCTTAGAGAAAAGGCTTCAGGATTTGGATGCTCATTTGTGCAGAGGTTTTATGTTACACTGCAGATGTTTTTGTGGTCACGTTAAATTAAAAGTAGGATTAAACTGTCAAACTGACATAGTTTCCAACAATGTTCTGTAGCCCATTCATAACATGCACATGAAATTTGTATTGCTATAAAACATAATTCATTGTTCTTTAAATGTAGTCAAAGTTTCACCCTACTTAAAAAAAATTAATTACCTTTTTAACCTTTTAATTCATCTGTCAAAGAAAACATCTCTAGTATCACTATATCACCTTTCCCACATTTGATATACAAGTCAGTAGCTCATTATTATTTAGGAGAGGAAGTCAAAGCTCTGTTACTTTGATGTTATAAATGTAAGACACTTTTTCATGCACTTTGGATTCTTTGAAGTCCAATGCAGTTTCTCTGCCCATTCAAACATCCTTTTTCTTTCTTTTTCTATGTTGTTTTCCTCTATTTTTTATTCTACAACACAGTTGTTCATGGCAAACTTGAGATTTAATATTTTATGGAAGGAGAACATCAATTAAGCAGTTCTCACTTGGCTACCCATAGTTAAATATTGCTCACTGGATTTTCTCCTGGGGAGCTCATTTTGTGACTGAAATGGAGATGGCACTGTGGATAAACTGTCTCAGTGTAAGGGATGTAATGTAAGAGTTCTCAGTAATGTTTTTCTTTTCATAAAAGAAAATCTAGTACCAAAGTAGTCAGTAAGTGTCTAAATGGGAGAGTCTCAGCTAAATGGAAGTAAGTGATGAGCACTACACAGTTCTTGTAGGTGAATGAGCATTTTCAAACATGTTTTACCTGATCTAATTGCTCTCTTCATTGAAAGGAAGGAGTAAATATTTTAAAGATACTTTTTTTTCCTTTCAATTTCTACAAGTCCTCCTGCATTGTCACTGTAAACAGCCAGTCTTAGTGCCCATCTTTCATGTCAGCATGACAGGAAATCAGCAACCATATAAAGTGCAGGGGAATTCAGCTCTGAGTGAGAGGAGCTTTCTGCAGCATCCTTGTGATGGCCCTTTGTGCAGTTACCTGGATTAGACTAAATCTGACAAGTGCTGAAGTATCACAAATGCTTTTATCCTCTGAACCACCCAGAATATTTCCTCCACCTTGAATTCTTGGCTTCTGCCCTTGCTGGATGCCTCATTTCTTTAGGGATGGTGCTGGGTTAAGAAGACTGCCTTGCTTTCCTCCTACCTCTTTCCATCTTTTGTTTTCCTGATGTAGCCTGATCTGGGTTAAAAAATAATTTAAAAAACCCCAAACAACTCCTCAAAAACAAACAAACAAACAAGCAAAACCAAAACCCCAACAACAAGCAACATAAATGAACAACAGCAACAACAATAAGTTAAAAAAAAAAGCCTACTCATCATTTTTATTGTTTATTATCAGTCTGAATCCAATATACAGTGCTTCTCAGAATCCCTGGAGCCAGTGTTTATGTCCCAGGAAAGGGATACATAAATCTGTGGCTTATGAAACCAACAAATTTGAGTTCTGAAAGCCTCAATTCTAGAACCAAAGTGAAGACCATCACATCAACTTCAAAAATAAAAGAAGAAATAAAGTTAAATTCAGGGAAAGAAGGGTTTCTTTATCATTAGCATTGCCACCTTCCTTTTTGATTAGGACAAGCTCCTTCTTTGCTCTTTCTCTTCTGTGATTGCTGTTTTAGCTTTCTGGGGCAAGGGACTGATGGTGTGGAAAGCAGCCCAGACAACCTTGAGCTGTAATATTCACTTACAGTGTTTATCCCCTCTTGCAGGACTGGGGAAAATAAAGAATAATAAATATAGCCAGAAATAAAACTTACAAAGACAATCTGCAAGTGAAGTATTAAAGGTATCAACAGTGTAGAATCATAGAATGATTTAGGTTGGAAGGGACCTTAAAGATCATCTGATTCCACCCCCCTGCCATGGGCAGGGACACCTTCCACCAGCCCAGGTTGCTCCAAGCCCCATCCAACCCGGCCCTGGACACTTCCAGGGATGGGGCAGCCACAGCTTCTCTGGGCAACCTGTGCCAGGGCCTGCCCACCCTCACAGGGAAGAATTTCTTCCTAATGATTTAAAGCAAACTAAAAAATGTTGTTTGAGATTGGTGCAGAGTGAGGGAAACCTGCCTGGAAATAAGTGAATGTTGAAGAAAAACTAAGCTGAAACAATGAGAAGGGTCATTTGAAGTGCTCTGAGAGTTGTCTAGAATACTGAGGGTGAGGGCTGTTGTATCCTTTTTTGTGCTGTGAGGAGATTTTATATCACAAGCCCAAGATTAATGTCCTACATGGAAAACCGTGCAAGGTGTGCAGTGTTTGCTGCCAACATGAGATGACTTATTCTTTCCTTCCACTTCCTTGTAGTCATGGAGAATTAATGAAAGGGAATAGTGTTCTCTGCCAACTTTGTTAGTACCAATTTTGGACACAGAGTGTCACCAGCCTTCACTTTTCAGACACTTCAGTATTGCAGGTGACACATGACTGACTGAGAAGTCTGTGTAGTGGTACCAATTACACAATTCTCTTCTACTGGATGATTAAATTCCAGTGGTGATTGAGGACCCACAGCACCGTTTAGAGTGTCTTCTCTTCCTCCACAGGTTTGGGAGCACAATTTCTGATCTCACTGTACACAAATCCATCCCCCTGGTTACTGCAACAGCTCCCAAAGCTGTTTTAGTGTTACAGCCAGCCACGAGATCACAGGTATATGGGTCCTAAGAAAAAAGATGCCTGAGATGATGTTGAAGCTGCCAGGCCATGTTTGCCAGGCTACAATGAACCCAAAACCACATGAGGTGGGTCAGAGATGGCCCACCAATCATCCCTGCTGCAAATAAGCTCAGGCTCTTGAGATTCTTCAGAGAGCTTAGCCAAGAAATGGAGCTGGTGAAATGCTTTTCTTAGACCGTCACAGCATGTGCTGACAGCACCTTTTATGCACTATAAAATTAGAAGAGATTTTAAAATTCCCTTTCTCCCTCCCATGCCATTTCAAACCCCCAAAGAGACAATAATTATCAGGTGATAAGAAAGCACCTTCCTACATAACAGCAGGTTTTCCAAATGAGTGATGCTTTAATCAGGTTATGTCAGGAGAGCAGCCTCTTTTCCTCTTTTACACCTGCCTTTTGCAGATTATTCATGGTCTTCCTGGTCAACAGGTGATCACTCAGCTCCTGGAACATGGGGGAATCTCTTGTGAAGGGTGGGAGATGTCTTGGGAAGCTGGACTGAAGCAGAGACCAAGGAGCACTGCAGAGTCTCATCTTTCTCTCCGAGAGCCAAATGCATATCTTTGATCTGCCTTTTCTCATTGCTAAGGTGATGTGATATGAAAACAATCCCTGCAGAACAGTGTGGTCCTTCACAGTTCCCTCTCAAAATTAATCTCATACTTTTTCACTTCTTTTTTGATATCACTTGCAAACCAAATTTCCTGGTGTAGATTCCAGTAATGGCAAACATTTTATGAAATAGTATTTCTCTGGGTTTCTGACCTCCCTTAAAGTTTCAATAGGTGCTCTCCTGGAGGAAAGGACTGGCACATGGTTCATGTTCCATGAGAAAGCATGTTCTGTGCTCTGGGAAAGCACGAAAATGCAGCAATGGAAACAGTAATATGAGGTGTAGGAAGGGGAGCCTTGGGTGGTTTAAGCAGTCAGTGGACTTTCAAATCCAGGCTATAAGAAGTAGGTACATCAACCCAGCAATTGCAGACCTACAAGGTCAGCTCTTGCCTGCTGCCCTTCTTACCAGACAAAACACCTGTGGACACAGAGTTCCCCATAGCAGTGCTGTGCTCAGTTTATGTTATTTATTCAATCAACTTTTTGGCTCAAGTTTCAAGGGTGGGAAGAGAAAAACAGAGAGGGAGGCAAAACTGGAGCTCAAACCCCACTGCTCCTTAAGGTAATTTCTTTAATGAAAGTTTCCTCTTCCTCATTGTGACTGTGTAAGAGAGATGATCTGAGGTGGGTGTTCCTTTTCTCCTGCTAAGTGTTTTCACAAACTTGTTTTGAAACCTTAAATCTGCTCCCCAGTGGGAGGAGGAGGGTATTTATAGAGAGAGATAATCAGCAGAAAATATGGCACTATTAGTGTCTGTAACAGGACTTTAAGATTTGGAATTATTGTTGTATTTCCCTGTATCTGCAGGGACTTTACTGTCTAATCCCAAACAAACCCAAACTGTGATGACCTAAAGAAGTTATTTATAACCTTCACTTCAGCAGCCATCTCCACAATCAAAATTCAGGCTCTTGATGTTGCTGAGTATTTTGCTTATCTTTTTAAATGGTATAATTATTTTGCTCATCTTTTTAAACAGTATGAAGGGGTTTTGTTGTGAAACATGAAGTTTCCTTCACAGAAATTGGGAGACATTCCCATTCTCATCCCCTTTTTAAACTTACATTTCAGAAAGAGAATTGTGGCTGAGCAAAACGGGCTTGTATCTGCCATGAAACATCTGGATTTTTTTTATATTCCTGTATCAGCTTTAGTTATGAAAGCTGGCAGGGATTGCTTTGGCAAATGGTCACCCATCTCGTGCCTGCAGCCTTTTTTGTCTTGCAGACAGTCTGTTCCTTCCCTGCACACCCCTGATGAATATTTAGGCTCAGGGAAGACTCGGTGCTTTCTGGCAGCCAAAGGCAGCAGAAGTGACAGCAGCGTCTGGTGTGGTTTTGTCCAGACATCCTGCCACGTGCAAGTGTGACAGATCTGTCTGTAGCATCCTGGAATTTTCAAAAAGGAAAGGATTCTTATAAAATGCTGAATCTGTGATCTGGAGAAGACTTTGAGATTAAAGAAAGCAAAACCTTAACAAGTCCAAGCGCCAGTTCCTGATGGGCATTACTGTGGGAGAGGCAAACCCTCAGTGCTGACTCAGTGATAATCAGGTTTTGCAGACTCTCTTGACCTTTCAAGCAGACTCATTCCTTGTGTTGTGTGTGATATTTTTCCTTGAGTTCCTGGGCTGCTTTTCTTTCCTGAGAGCACTTGTCCTGTGTGCTGCTTTCCTCTCTCAGCCTCTGCTGCTGAACTAGAAGTTTCATCTGAATTCTGGGTCAGAAATATTTGAACCTTACCAGGAAACCATCCCATGAATGGCTGCATTTTGGAATCTGGTCTCATCCCTAATCACCACCTCCTTTTCTTAACCACCTTTCTCATTATTTTTGCAGAGTTCTGGGGGTAGGGCAGGTCAGGATTCCCAGTGAACATTGACTCTGTGCTCCATCACAAACCATTCATACAGCTGCTGTGCTTTGCTTCTGGGATTGCAACTCCCAAATTCCTGAACAAATTCCAGGCAGTGAATGCTCATGAGAACAACATTGCTTCCCACTTTCCCACCCACCTCAGGAAAAGCTTAACCAGAGAAAGGCTGCACACAGAGCCTCATTCCCTTCAACAGGTTGTACAAACTGTCCCCTGGAGTTGTCTGTCCCAGGAGAACTCCAGACTCAAGCTCCTTCCCTCTCCCTCCCACTGCTGTGTTAATCAGATCTTCATGCTCCTCAATTCCACAGAGCTTTACTACAGGTACTAAAGTACAGTTACACCTCTCATTATCACTGCCATTTCTCTGTGCATTCAGTAGTTATGGCAAGTGACTAATTGAATTTTGAATTTCAGCTAAGAAGCAATTACTCTAAAGGTCAAACATCATTATCAGGCTGTGCCCTGGCAGCCTTGCAGAAGGAGTTAGGCAGGGAGTTTCATGGCTCTGTGCTCTTCCAGTCTGTCAAGCCCAGGAACAAATTGTGCTTCAGTCCTGGGGAATGACTTTCCTCCTCCAGCCCTGGTGCTCCACAGGAACTCACTGCCCCTATGCAGCAAAGGGAGAATTAATGACCTGTTGGACTAACCAGCAGTGAGAATCTTTTCTTAGACTGCACCTTTCTCTCTCGTGTTTTTCAGGTAGCTGTGGAGATGGAAGTTCCCTCTCTGTGGAGGTGGAAATGTTCTGGGCTGTAGAATCTGTCCTAGGAATTTGTGCTTGATCCATACAAATGGTGGTAGCCTGTGACTTAAATCACTTGCATCACCCAGAGTCAAGTGAGGGAAGTCTTTAAAACAGACATACAGTGATTGTTCCACAATGTATTACAGAGTGCAGGTGAATAAAGTTGTCAGTAGAGGTGGGGTCAGTGGGAGAACAGGTAAAATGGCCATGGATCAGCTGAATCTGTATAGACTGTGATGACTGCAATCGTGGCATCAATTATTTAGCTTGAACTGGGAAATTAAGTGCTGTTTGATGGCCTGGATTGAGTGGATGCCATGGACAGCTCAAATAGTGCTGGATGTCTGTTTGGCAGCCCAGACATTGTAACCTTCCCTCACAAATGAGCGTCTGCATCAGGACATCAGAATTTTTGTCTTAATCTTGAACTGCTTTATCTGTAGAGAGGAATATGAGAATAGGGCAAGCATGAAGAAACACTGCCCCTGGGTGCTCTTTTAGTTTCCAGCAATCCAAGATTTTGTGATTTGCTGAAGCAGAAGTGATGTCTGTGCATCTTTGTTGTGTGTGACACTTGCCCTTTCACCAAAGATCAATGTGAATGGCTGTGTGTGCAAATGATAAGCCCAGCATGAATGTCAGACTTCCATTTTGCAACAGGTTTTTGGAGAGTCAAGTAATTTCTGGTTTCTGTTCAGCTAAAAATGAAGAGATTTAGTTTGGAAGTTTGGTTTTTTCTATTTTGTTTGGTTTTTTTTTTCTTGTGCTGAAAACCAGGTGAAGGGAAAAAAGGTAGTAAACTGAGGAATAGTTCAATAGAAATTGCTCTGTAATCTCCCTCTTTTATCTTTCTGCTTAAAAATGCAGACAGGTCATAGAATCATAAAATCGATTGGGTTGGAAAAGCCCTCCAAGATCATCAAGTCCAACCCTTGGTCCAACTCCAGTCCCTTTACGAGATCATGGCACTCAGTGCCACGGCCAAGCTCAGTTTAAAAACCTCCAGGGATGGGGAATCCACCCCCTCTCTGGGCAGGCCATTCCAATGCCTGATTACTCTCTCTGGAAAGAATTTTTTTCTGATCTGCAACTTAAATTTCCCCTGGCAGGTCTGTGTTGGGAATCTTTAGGTTCCATGTGCATCCACATTTGGGGATATGAGCTGTCCAGGGAATTATCTGCAGGATGCAAATAGCCTTGGGAGGCTGCAGACTCATCTTGGATATTCAGCTCAAGTTCAGCACAATCAATTTACAGAAGCAAGTAACCTCCATTAGTTCTGAAAAAATGAACTTTTCAGACTATTACAGGGTGTACTTTTAATGTGGGCACTGCAGCACTTTTTGGCAGACACTGAAAAGGAGGGATTGTTTTACTTTTCCCCCTTCTTTAGTGCTTTTGACACATGGCCCAAACTCTGCCATGTCAATTAGTGTAAGGAAAAATACTGTGCACTTGCCTGTTTCTGAAGGCAGGATTAGCTGAGCATCTGCCAGGTGCTGGAGAGCCTGTTCACTTGGTCCTCTCTCCCTCCCTTCTTGCTGTTCCCTCAGCTGCTTCTGTAACAGCACAGTCCTGACATGTCAGAAAAAGAGTGTTCTTAATCACAAGACATGGAATAATTTCCTAAGGAAATTAATAGTATATAGGGATTATAATTATATAGTTCAATGGTAATTCTTTTTTTATTGAATTATTAATAGAAGGGTTACCACAGGAGCTGTAGGCAGTTGAGACAATGAAAGCAGATTCCAGGATGATTCCCCAGTGATCTTTCTGATTTTTTTGGCAAAGGGCAGCAGTTTGGGGATTGTCTGCCATTGCCCACACCTCAATCCTGAAACAATTGAAAATAAAGCTATAAGGAAATAGAATATGTACTATAAAAGACCTTTATTTTATGAAACAGTTTTTGTTAACTCTGGAGGAATGAGAGGAGTGAAAAGTATTGCAAGAAGTTGTGTTTTTCCTGAGTTGTGGGCTTGACTTTCAAGGATTGGAAAGTCAAAAAGAGCATGTATTTTTTTGTGTGTAAAGTTTTATATCAGCAGGTGTTTCATTGAACAAAGTTTAAAAGAGCCACTTTTCTGGTCTCAGGGATCTCTGTTGAAGTGCTCAAGATGTTTCCTCCCTGGCAGCCCCAGCCTCAGGCAAGGAAGAGTTCAAGGACAGGCTGGACAGGGCTTGGGAGCAACCTGGGCTAGTGGAAGGTGAATTTGCCCATGGCAGGGAGCAGGAAATGGATGATCTTTGAGGTCCTTTCCAACCCCAAACTTTCTGTGGTTCTACATGCAGAGAAACAGAACTGAACTCCTCAGGTGCCCTTAATTTTTGTCAGCCTAACAGAGGGTGCCTTGGGCTGGAAATCCAGAGAAGTGTTTTTCTAAACTCTGAAGAAAGTCTGGAGGACTTCTAAACCTCTGAAAGTTTCTATTCCTGCCTTTGCTTCTGACATCTTATATGACCTGGGGGAATCACTTGAGCTTTTTAGCAGGTAGGAAATCAATCCAGCAGATGAGCATAATTGGGCTGCTTGAGCTCCTGGTAAACCTTTTTAGGACTTCTTGGCAAAGAAAAACAATAGAAGACTCATCAAAGTTTCTTCTGTGCTTGAAAGCCCTAAGACACATCCCGTTGGTGGGCCAGATAGAGCTGATTTAAAAATATTTTTCTAGGGGAACATTTCTCACCTAAAGTGTTATTTTTCTGCCTTCCAGGACTCTCCTTTAAGTGCATTATAATTCTGCATGAATGTAAAATTAAAAAAAAAAAGCCAACTGTGACACCTAAGAAAAACTCTTTGAACAAAGCTGGGCTTTCAGGGTGATGTTGGCTGATGCACAAAGTAACAAGCATCAGTTGGATAACTGTTCTTGCCTCTCCTTGTCTTTGTCAGAATATCCCTCATTCACAAATCAAGTATGTGGAGAGAGATTCTTTCATTTGTTCCCAGTCTCCTGGACTTGTGGCTGCTGTAACAATTATGCCACTGTCACTTGTGATTTCTAGAAATAGTAAGCAATGTCCTGATGGATTGTGAATCCTACCTGGCTCTGTCTTCTCACTGCAACAATCAGGAAAAAAACACCAAAGAGGAAGGGTGGCACATGAATAAATAATTTATAGCTCCATGATTCAGACCCTATTTTTAGAGGCTTTCTGTTTTTCTGAGATTTTGAAAAAGGGCTAAGAATAGTCTATACATGAAGTGGTGTCTCTTTTATGCAACACAGATTTTTTCTGTCTCATTTGGTCTGAATCCTATGAAATCTGGGCAGCCAGTCTGAGGAATTTATATCGTGAGGTTCCTGTTGGATTTACTGGGGATCATGATGAAAAGTTTTGCTTAATGCCAAGCAAACTGTCTTATTTTAAACATTAAAGGAATAAAAATTATTTGGAGGAGGCACTGGGAGACTCTTGCAATATCCCAGTGATTAGGATACTCTGGAAGAAAAGAATCCTTTTAACTGGGTTCAAGATCCTCTGAAAATCCAACAGAGGAAGGACCAGAGTTGAAGTTCTCTATGTTGTGAGTGACTTATGGGCTACAACATCCAACACTGGAATATCTTGTTTTGTTTTGTGCTTGTGTTCTTTGAATTTTTCTACATTTTTTCTTTGTTGTATAAAACTTGGGTCCAATTACCTGGCTTATCAAGTGACTTTTGCTGCCCCAAAATGTATATTTCAAAATTCATTTACTCAGCTCAGAAAATGTCACCCAACTTTAAGCCTGGCACTGAGACAAGAAGGGTTTTCTCCTCTCTCTCTTCTGATTTTACAGGCCAGCATATCATAGAACCTCTTTTAATGTTACATACCTAAGGGAAAACCTCATTTATCTGGGCTTGCTTTCCATTGGCAAACTTGGCATGAACACCTCCAAGCTGGGGTCACTATTGAGTGGCTGCTTTGCTGTGCCCTGAAACCAGAGTGGGAAAGGACTGGTGAGATGAGCTGGACAAAGCTGGGTGCAAGTTGATATTCTAAAATTCCTGTGGTAAATATGCAGTACTGACCTACACTGAAAAGGAAGGCTGATTGCTCAGCTTGGTCAGGGGGAAGTACAGGGGCAAAAAACAGTTTAATAGTTGTCTTAAAAAGTGAGGAAAAAGACATATTTAAGATATTAATAAAAAAATCCCAGTGGAGAGATTTAACAGCCAGCCTGTAATAGTTTTACAAAGCAATTACTAGAAGTTCTTGGGGCTTACACTTTTTAATCTGGACTGAGCAAATCCTGTTGATAGGGAGATGGGAGACATGACTCACTGTGCCCTTTCAGGTGTTGGCAGCATCTGTCAGTCTCTGACACTGCCAGAGTCACTGCTAACTCCACTTTCCAAACCCTTGTACTTTCTAGGGATTTTCTTCAGTGGGGGTTCAGGTTTTCTGATGGATGGCCCCTTCCTTTCAGCTTGGCTGCCACCTAACAGGGATGAGCCAGCTGTCAGAGCAGGCAGATCCCCTTGGCTGTGCCCAGCTCAGGCCTTAACAGGCTGTCTTTTATTTATTTATTCATTTCCCTGTTTATTCCCTTCACTCCAGTAGCAGATGAACTTGTCTCAAGATTCTGTGGCCACTCTGTGTGTGTGGGATGCAGGATAAAAGGCAGAAATAGTTGGAGAAGTTGGATTTCCATTTTAATGATGCCTGGAAATGTAAACCTTGTCAGAAAAGCATCTACATGAGACACAGCAAGATAACTACAATCTTTTCCAAACCCAGCTTAGTTCCAGCTGTCAAGGACAAGATCCATTACAGCAGGGGCTGCATGCAGTGTCTGGAATGGCTTTGCCTGCTGTTGGCTGGAAGGACGTGGTTACCTTCCTGCTGGGAATTACAGCCACTTACCTTTTCCTGGTGCTCCTGTCTCTTGTTTGTTTCGTGCACTTAATGGACTTTTACTGACTAAACACAAACCACCAGGCCAATCTATACATATTGAGTTACAGCTTCCTAAAAGGCTTGATGTTCTTCAGCAGGGTCAATAAAAAAAATAAATAAAGAATACCACTTATCAACCATCCTTACATATTCCATTTGGAGCTGCAGCCTTGTCTGTGGTTAGAAATGAATTTAAGGTCAAAGTTTTACCTCTTAAACTCATGTAAGACATTGTACCTAAGCTGTGTTTTAAAGTTGTTCCAGAAGGTAATAGTATCATGTTATGACAGGATCACAGGATGGCTGGTGTTGGAAGTGACCACTGGAGGTCATCTGGTCCAATCCTCCCTCAGAGGGAGGTTGCCCAGGACCATGTCTGGGCAGTTTTTAATTATCTCCTAGGAGGGAGGCTCCCAGTCTCCCTTGTCAAGCTCCTTCAGTGCTCTGTCACCTCACAGTAAAAATGTGTCCCTGATGTTCAGGTGGAACCTTCTTTCTCTGTGCCCATGGCCTCTGATCCTGGCACTGGGCACCACTGAAAAGAGACTGGATCCATCCTCTTTACACCCTCCCTTCAGATATTTAGATACATTGTAAATCCCCCCTGAGCCTTCTCTTTTCCAGAGTGAAGTGTCCCAGCTTTCTTAGCCTTTCCTCGAAGGAGAGATGCTGCAGCTCCTTATCCTGTGCTCCTCCCCTGAGCTCTCTCCAGTGTGTCCATGTGTCTCTTGTACTGGGGAGCCCAGAACTGGAGACAGTTTCCAGCCTTTGTAGCTACTCTGTGTTTACTTCATGTGTGCTTTTACTACCTGGTGTTATTGGTTATTGGTATTTCAAGTGCAACTTTCATGTAAGCACTTGTGGTATTGAAGCAGCCACACTGGATACTGAGACTTATCACAGTTATTGAATTCAGTGCTTTTTAAGTAACAGAAGAATCACAGTTGGGAGGACAAATATTGACTGTTGGCTGCTCCATTTGCTCTTTAGACACACACTGAGGGCTTTTTAGGTGAGTCTCTAGCAGTGTTGTTAATAAAGTGTAACATGACTGGAAGGAGTTCATTTTACATGAGTTTAGATGATTAAACACCACAGTTCTGCTCTGGGATGAAAGTCCTCGAGCTTAGTTATACAGACTCCCAGAACTAGTCTTGTGATAGTGGCACTGAGTTGGAGGGATGCTGGAGAGGATTGTGGGCAAAGCTGTAAACAGAATTTGCATGTCTCCCCCCTTTATCAAACAATAGAGTGTGAGGAGTCCTTCAATATTAACAAACAAACCCTGTGAGCTTCTCTCATGTCCTTCACTTCAGATGAAAATCATTATCCATTATTTTGAGGCTACAGTGATCAAATCTGGGTTGATATCTTCTCTTTAATGAACCAACAGATAGATTGGACTTTTTAAAAATTCCTGTTTGCTCTGAAAAAGACTGAGTTGTGGGTTTTGGATAAATGCCACACTATATTTCTTCTCCATTCAAGGATCTTTTGCTCTCTACCTTCAAATTTCTCACCTGCTCTCAAATGGTTGTACTCCACTAAGAAAAGTTCAAGCTCTACATAGTGAGGGCATGTGTGTACAAATACACAAAAGTGAGACATTCCTGTAGTTGTTTGATTATTTCTCTGGATATATTCAGAGAAGTTCCATAAATTAATAGACTGAGCTGGACACTCCTTTCCCAAAAGCTGGAATCAGGGGGAATTGGCACACACTGCTCCTCCCTGAGGGCTTAACAACAGGAGGTCATTCCTGGGAAATCTGCAGTGATCAAAGTTCCCTTCTTGCTGAAGGGACTCTCAAAAACTGTTTGAGCTGAGAGAGAGCAGTGACACATTGCTGGGAAATCTGAAGTGGACTGCAATGTTTTTGTTCACTAGGATTCCTCAGCAAACGTTGTTTTTACTTAGAATAGTTCCTGTTCCTGCTATGGGTGGCTGTGTAAGGAATAGGATATCCCAGTTCTACTCCTGCCAAGGTTTTGCTGTAGTCATGCTCAGATCATTTACCTTCCTTTTTGTGATGTGGTACCAAATTTTTTAGGAATGGAGATCCCTTTTACACCACCTCACAGTCCCTGAGAGCTGCAAATGTTGGTGTTTCTCCTGTCCTTGTGATGTCCATCTGGGCTCTAGTTGCTGTCATTGGTCTCGTTGGTGGAATAAGACTGTGACCAGGTCTTAGAAGAAATAGGGAAATGCAGATGTCGTGCTGACAGGCCTGGAGGGGGTGAAATACATTTTCTGGAAGCAACCCAGTTGACAACCTGAGCTCTTCTGCATCTTCCTTTCTAGTCAAGGAGTTCCCTTTTACCTCCTTGCTCATCCCCTGGACTGATGGTTAAGCAGAAGAAATCAGTAGCTACAAATCTGCAACCAAAGGAAACATTTCCTAAGTCAAAGAAAAGACCATAGACTGAAGCACAGAAGTGAATATTGGATGCTGTATCAAAAGCTCTGTGGATAAGGGCTGAGTGTTGCCTGTGCCGTCATGAGTCATCTGTCACTCATTATTTGTTTGCATGAACATTAAATCTACTTGTCCAGTTGTTTATAGGAGTGCAAGTGCACACAGAGCACATATAACCATATGTTGTATCTACCAAATATCTCTTTATTTTGAGTATTCCTTCTTTTGAATAAAGTCAGTAAGAAAGGAGAAATCATAAGAGAAAATATGCCAAATTCTTCAGCATGTCATTTGTCAAAGAAAATGAAATTTTCCACAATTGTTTTTCAACTGAGAAAAAAATTTGTTCTAATACCTCCATTTCTTTCTATTTATAATTAACTCTTTTGCCCTAGAAAGGCTGGTGAAGGGACTGGAGCACAAGCCCTATGGGGGAGAGGCTGAGGGAGCTGGGGGTGTTTAGCCTGGAGAAGAGGAGGCTCAGAGGTGACCTCAGCACTGTCTGGAACTGCCTGAAGGGAAGTTCTGGCCAGGTGGGGGTTGGTCTCTTCTCCCAGGCACTCAGCAATAGGACAAGGGGGCACGATGGGCTCAAGCTCTGCCAGGGGAAATTGAAGTTGGAGATGAGAAAGAAATTCTTTGCAGAGAGAGTGCTCAGGGATTGGAATGGGCTGCCCAGAGAGGGGATGGATTCCCCATCCCTGGAGGTTTTTAAACGCAGATTGGCCGTGGCACTGAGTGCCATGATCTGGTAAAGGGACTGGAGTTGGACCAAGGGTTGGACTCGATGATCTTGGAGGTCTTTTCCAACCCAATTGATTCTATGATTCTATTCTATGATTCTACGTAACTGTTCTTTTCTTCCTGAGAGTTCATTGTTTGTTTCTACAATGGAGATCTCCATCACAATTCTTCCCGGTTTTTTTCTTATTTTTCATGACAGTCATTAAGAAAAACTGAATTTAATCCATCCCCTTTCTATACACAGTGCTTTAAAGCAGAGAGCAAGAATGCTTCTAGCACAGAGTACAATAATCCAAGTTCTTTCTGGAAAGTCAGGGGAGAAGGAATATTTTTAAGAGTGTTTAATCACTTCTGGTTTCCCTCTTCCTTCACATGCTGTGTAGCAGGGCACACATCCCTTCCAGTGCATATGGGATTGATCCAATATCCTCAAGCAATGCTGGACTCGCTCTATGCCCTGGGATTCATCTGTGCATGAACAAGAGCTGCTTCCTCCAGGTGCCTCCAGTGAGGTTCTTACTCTCTAATATTACCTCACTCCCTAATTGAGATACTTCTCCTCTAAAGCACTGGGTAAAAGATCTGCATTATGTTATTAAAATAGATATATGAAAATACATTCAGTATGATCAGAAACTTGTTTCCATGTGACTATTAGAGCTAATGCTGTAAGACATTTAGAAGAAAGAAAGAAGACCTTTGCTGTGGGATATAAATTAGTTATGACTACTAGAGTTTGGAATGAGATATTCCCAGAAGTATTGCTGTTGTTTCTGAGAAGTGGCTGGTTCTGGAGAATTTCTGGACCACAGAAATTCAGGGTTTGATTTTCTCCTCCTCCTGTTCAAATACTCACCCTGTAGGAGATCTGGTGTGCCAGCTGATAAACCCAGATAACAAAAAGTTCCTTTAAGAACTGCCTTGTTGTGGGTTGTTGATCGTGTTTGTGTTCTTCACACATGAGCTGGAAAGGTACAACATGGGAAAGGAAGAGTCAGAGTGAATAAAACAAGGGTTTGAGTGAATAAAATAAGGGCTTCATATGAGCACTATCCTAGAAGTGGGATTCAACATCCAACTAAGCACCACAATTTCCCACTCAGTGTCTGGAGAGTCAGAAGTTTGCCACAGAGACTCCAATCAGCAACTTGCCAAAGGAGGGGACAAATAAAAAGGCTTTTAGGGGTGTAAATTGGATCCTACCACCCAAATCCCACTCAGACTGTTTTGGTTTGTTTGGCCTTGTCACTCCAATAAAGAAACAGTACAAAAGTGCAAATAGACAATAGCAACATGAAATTCAGTGCTCTGCGTGGACCTGCTGTAATCTGGAGCGTGTGGTTGCTTTCCATTTGGACTTTCCTCCTCTGTAAGGAAAAGGACCTTTTCAAAAGTCTCTTTACCTTTTTTCAAAGGCTGTTGGCAACAGAACTTTTAGGAACATTCAGTCTCATGCCTTTATTTGACATCTGATTTTCCTGATGTCTGGATGCTGTACTAGCACTGAAGGACCATGGCAAAGACCCAAGAAGAAATTGGATAAAGGGCAGCAAGAACATCATGAAGAGTTCATTAGGAAGTTTCCTGTATTTGTCCTTTGGGGATCTTTCTGAATTTCCTGTTTTATTTTAATTCTCTTGTTTCTAAGAAACAGTTCAAAATAAGAATGAAAAAAAAATGATTGCTTGGGATTGGATGTGCTGTTGGTGAGTGGAGGAAGGTAGTTGGTGCAGCAAAACCTGATAGTTTTCCCTCAGAGTTCCTTGGGATGAAGAGGAATACTTGCCAGAAAGTGAACCCTCCTCCTCACCCCCAGTATTACTACATGCATTTTCCAGAGCTCCTCAGGGTTACATTGCAATTGGACATGAATTCTCTCTGCTTCAAGAAAGTAATTTGTGATTTTCACTTGCATTTTGGGAGAACTGGGACCCTGGGAAAAGCTCAGAAGTGGTTTCTTTTCCACAGGCGATGGGTGAACATCCTAACCCAGATATATCCACTCCTGAAATAATTTTTGAGAGATTCTTGTGTGCCTCAGCCTGCCCAGCCCAGGGCTGGCAGATGTGCTTATCTTGCTCCTCATGCTCTTTGCAGAAGTTTTGCCCAGGAAGACTCCAGAAAATCAAAATCTCCAGGAATGTTTCTTCTAGTTTGCAGTAGGATAAATTGAGGGGGGGTAGAGCAGTAAGTTTACCCTACACATACTGTTCTTGGGGGGGGCACTGAACACCTAAACCTCTCTGGTTCTGAATTCATCACTTAACTGCTTTTAAAAGACTGTACTATCATTAAGCTTTTTCTTGCAACATTCTTTTAACACCTTTTTTGTCTTCTGAATTCATAAACTGTTAAGAAAAGATTATTAGTAAATATCTTTAAATGCCTGCAGATGTGGTTATTTATTTCTCAGTGGGCTGTTCTAGTCCTCACAGAGGTGGGATAAGTTGATTTGCCTTGTAAATAATCTGCTCTGTTAATCTTTTCTCAAATCTGTGAAATTTCTAGGCTGTCCAGCACAGAGTGTTCATCTCTCTTTTATTTTGGTCTGTACCAGGAAATGCCTACAGAGAATGCCTGGGCAATGGGACATGGGCTTCCAAGATAAACTACTCTCAGTGTGAGCCTATTCTGGATGACAAGGTCTGTATTTTTCCCTTCATTCTTCCCAATAACATTTCTCAGTATATGTGAATGCAAAGCTTAACTTAAGGTTAACATGCTAATTTGGGACTTTGAGAGAGATTCCATTTCTGTCTCTGCAACAAAACCTCCCTGTGAATTCAGGCAAATCACTTGTCCTCTCTCCATATCCCCTGCTCACATGGTTTTTAAAAAAGGATGCTTTTTATCACACTCTGTCCCTGCTGATGAGTGTTTATGCAGATTTGCCATAGCTTTGTTCAGAGCCTACAGCTGCTACAGTAAATGTTAGTAATAATAACAGTAAGACCAAAAGCCTCTTTGGCACTAAAAAATAAGTTCAACCAGCTGATTCCACCCTGTATCTGTCCATTCTGAGGTCTCTTCAACAACTGACCTTTACAGATCTCAATGTCGTTTTCCTTAAGCAAATATGTAAAGGGGTAGCAACAGAAAAGTACATAAAAAGCAGACTCAGGTCTCAGCTGTCTTTAAAAGATTGAACCAGTCTTGCATGATGTAGGCGTTTACAGATTGCAATTAGCATATGGGGTTAAGCTCCTTCCAAAAGGCTGCAAGCAATTATGCAAAGCCCCTTTCTTGTCAAATGTCTCAGGTTTTTTTGGAGATGTCATAGACACTCACTGTCACACAGTTTAAGGCTTCAAGCCTTTCAAACCAGGTTCTCTTTCTCTTCCTCCTGTTTGAGTGCTGTGGTGGGACACGAGCACAGAGTCCTCGTGCAGTCTCTGCCAGCAGTGACTGTCCCCTCTCAGAGTCAGGGTGGAGCCCAGCAGCTCAGACCTGTTCATGTTTTGGGGTTCATCCAGCTCATTCTGTGCCAGCTGCAAACAGAAAGGAGGAAGACAAGATCCCACATTTAGTACTTGGGAACTGTCAGGGTGATGCTGTACCCCAAGCAGTCAGGAAGTGCTTTGCCTTAGGTCCAGCATCCATCCTGGGAGATCCATGTGTTTGCTCAATGTGGGCTTTGACCAGTGAACCAGAGAACAGAAAACTACACCCCAGCTGCTGAGGAGGACCTGCTCCTACCCACTAGCTGAGTTATTTTGTGGTAGCCCACATCACCCCTCCTCTTGCTAGAGGCTTCTAGAAATTAAGAAAAAAAGCACTGCCATCCAGAGGGGGTCCAACAAAGTGATGAGGCTCCCCTGGTAATTGAAGCAGACCTAGGTTTAGGACCACCCCAGTGCAGCCCCTCCTTGCACTGCTTTCCCACTTAAAATGAAAAACTAACTTGTTACTGGGTCGTTTTTTGGATGAAGCAGTTCCCTGAAGCATCTTCCTGCATTGTTGCAGGAGTGCACAGGCAGGGGGGAGTGAGAGTGTGGGTGGGATTGAGGGGAACACACCGACCATCTCTGCCTGAAATGGATTCGCACATCTGTGAAAACACCCTCTGAAAAATGAGCAAGAGAGGGGGGTGGAGCAGCCAGTGCTGGTTTAGAGAATGAGGAGCAGAGCTGGGTAAAGGCTCGGTGTCTTTGATGTCGTTTGGCTGGTACAGGAAACCTGAGCTGATAACAGTGGGCTGTACCTGCTCAGGAAAAGCTGCTGCGTTTTAATGACCCTCCTCGTGTGTTTGCATGACTCCAACACTTCCTATCTCTGCACAAGCAACTACAGAAGAGTTTTTGTTTGAAAAGGCTGGAGAAATGTTGTGACTGGAGGACAGAATTATTTCCTTTACTCTGTTTTTGCTTTTGAAAACTTTGCAGCTATGGTGATAGCTTTTAAACTTCTTAAATAGCATGTTTCTAAACCAGATGAAAGTGCAGATGTTCCCCCACCCTTGCTTACAGAAGCTTAAAAACTCATTTATTACATCTTCAAAGATTTGCAACAAGCTTTGCAGATATTAATATTTGTGAATATTTCTGAAATCTCTCCTAATGCTCAGTGTTACAGATGAATATTTGCTTTGTGATCTCAACAAAAATAGGGAAAAAAAATCCCCACAGATTTCTCTAATGCTCCATTTTGATTAAAGGTGAGATTCAGGCACACATGTGTGTCTCTTGTTTATTGACTGAGCCTGGCAGATGCTGAGCATCAGCCAGGAGGTGTGCCCTGTGATTGGAATTGTTTTTAATACAGAAAACAACACTGCTTTCAAACTTGACCCCAGAGTGCTGAAGAATCACGTGGATTGATTTTGAATTCAGTGACTGATATATGGTACAGGAACATGCCCCATGCCCAGCTCTTCCTGCTTTGTGACAGAGTTTTGGTAATGTAGGGAGGGAAATGTTAGGGATTTTTCAGCTGTAGGTCAGTCTTGGGGCATCAGCTCAGTAACACATTCACGGGATTGCATCAACACATCATTGCTCTACTTGTGGTGGAGACCTGTGGCAGCAGCTGATAAAACTCTGCTCTGGGACTGATTTGTTCCTAGATTCCTACTTTGGCTGGGGTCTAGTTCCCTGCATGGAGTTGTGTGGGGTAGTTTAAAATGCCCCCCTTTGTCTCCGTGCATCCTGTAGGTGACAGTCCTGCATAATACTTGTGTCCTTCAGGTCCTTCATGGCCAGAGAAGGGCAACGGATCTGGGGGAGGGTCTGGAGCACAGATCTGATGAGGAGTGGCTGAGGGAGCTGAGGGTGTTTATTCTGGAGAAAAGAAGGCTCAGGGGGACTTTCTCACTCTCTGCAACATTCTGAAAGGAAGTTGTAGCCAGATGAGGATTGGGCTCTTCTCTGAGGTGAGAAGTGGCAGGACAAAATGGCCTCGAGTTGCACCAGGGGAGGTTTAGACTGGGCAATAGGAACAATTTCTTCACTGAAATGGTGGTCAGGCATTGGAAGAGGCTGCACAGGGAAGGGATGGGGTCACCATCCCTGGAAATGTTCAAAAAGCATATGGATGTGGCAGGTGGGGATGTGGTTTAGTGGTGAGCACGGCAGTGCTGGGTGATTGGTTGGACTCGATCTTGGAGGTCTTTTCCAACCTTAATAATTCTGTGATTGAGCAGCAGCAACTCAACCAGGACCAGCTGGGAAGCACAGAGTCTCCTGAGTGCACCTCAGGGGAAATGAGATGTCTGTGTGGCACATCTGCTTCTAGCCCTTGCTTCAGGTGTTGCTTCAGCTGTTGGGTCGATAACCAAATGTTGGTGTCCTGAGTGAATCTCATCCTCTGAACAAATGGTTGGCTCTTTCTGCAGGCACAGAAATCAGGTACAGAAATAATTTTGATCCAGCTGGCTGTTTGTGACAATGTGTGACAAATGCAAAGATTCTACTCAGCTTACAAGCTCCTGTGTCAAAAAGGACCTTTTCTGCATCTGGCACAAATCTGTGCTCTTGTTAGAAATAAAGTGAGAGGCAGCAAAAAAATACATCTTAGCCTCCAAAAAGAGCTATAAATTAGGAACTTTGGTCTTGTTTTTGTGGTCTATGTCAGCTGGATATGAATTTGGTTCTGCTGATGTTTTGAGGTGGCTTCAAGCTGTGTAGCTGAGTTAGCACCATGCTGGACTTAAGCTAATGTATCCTGCATAGGAGCACAGTGACATCAGGCACGGCTGTGCAGCTTCCAGCTGGCTCTGGACAGCAAGGCTGTGAACTCAGAGGCATCTTGGATGACAAAGATACTTCCCAGTTGCTTCTGAAAGCCTTTGGAGGGAAGATATGGTGTCTTTAAACTGTGCTGGTGATGAGATCATCCTGGCAACAGGAAGAAATCCAAAGTGACTGAACTGGCACTGGAGTGCAGAGCCTCACAGGGAGGCATGAGCTGTAAACTCTGGCAGGGCCTGTCAGTGAGTTCTGTTGGAGGGAGAAAGATCCTTGTCAACTGGCCTAACAGTGCTGTCATTAGGTGGTTATTAATTCAAATCATTAGCTGAATTGGTTTGGACAGGTTGGCAGCCACATTCTAGCTAAAGCAAGGGGAGAAATGCTCTAGACAGAATGGCTCCATCAGTAACCTGAAATCTGGCTACAGGGAGCCCCCTGTGCCTTAGATTTGTAAAGCTGGTGCAGATAAAGATGTAAAGCTGTTCTTCCTCAGTTTACCTGGCAGGAGGTGGTGGGAGATCCCTCTGCACTGTCTGGTGTGTCATGATTGTTGTGTGCAATGGAAGAGGACTGCAGTGGTGTGACCTGCTGTGACCAGAGAGCAAGGCTGCTGGTGTCCAGCCCATCTCTGGATTCCCCATCCCTGGAAGTGTTCAAGGCCAGGTTGAGATGAGGCTCTGAGAAACCTGGCCTTGTGGAAGGTGTCCATGGGGGTTGGAACTGGAGGATCTTTAAGGTCCCTTCCAACCTAAAGCATTCTGTGATTCTATGGTCTCCTTTTCTAGCTCATTTCTAATGTCAAAACCCTCCTCCTAAGCCTGAATAGAATTTATATCTTCATTTTAGTGAAGTGAAACATCTTCCTGGAAGCAGAAGTGTATTAGGTAACAGAAGAAGGTTGTTGACATTTTTAATACTTTGTTCCTCATGAGGGCAGGACAGAAAAGAGTTATGTAAGTATTTTACATGACCTGAGCTTTGGCCAACACATGACTGATTCTGAGCACGTGTTTTTCAGCCCTGAAGGTGTCGTCTTCAGTCCTACTAGAGATGCAGATTGCATGTAGGCTGGTGGAAAGTGACCTTGCCACCCTGTCAGCTTAGTTTTCATAGGCAGTGAGGCAGCTCTTGTTTGTATGATGTCTGAGTTTGCCTTCAGGAGGCCTTGTTGGTGTCAGAAACAGAAAATATGAACGTCGTGCCTGTTTTTCCTTCAGCATCAATGCATCAAACAGGAGCTTAATAATCATATTTTTCTGACTAATCTTCTCATGTTTTGAACTATACTTTCTTACAACTTAAGAGAAGTTGAAACAGTGGTTGGGAGCCAAAGGAGGGACCTGAAGGGTCAAACTCAAAGATCCTTTTGCTGGGAAAAATGTTGTCATCTTCCAGGAGATATCGAGCACTGCATGAAGAATTCTGAAGAAAGTTCTTAGTCACATGGTTTAGTTTTAGGTAGTCCTGCAAGAATTGGTGACTTGGGTTCAATGGTCCTTATGGATCCTTTCTATGTGATTCTATGACTTCATGAATTAAGCAGGAGAGTAATTAAGCCAGGCAGTTAAGGAGGGCACTAGCTGAATAGTACCACATTGCACAGGTAGGCACATCAGGTCAAGTGTGTTTTCCTTCCCTATAAGTGTCCCTGTGTCTTTAAGATAAATAAAACTCAGTGTGGAATTTGGATTTTGTAGGTTTGTTTCCTTGTTTTTTCTCTTCTCCTCGAGGCAATTCAGAAAATGGGCCTGTGGGTGGAGAAGTTTATTTTGGGGATTTTATTATGGACTTAAAAATACCTTGCGTGGTTGAGTTGAGTCCAGAAAAAGCACATTACTCTGTGTGCTGAAGATACAGGCAGGTTTCATCACAGAACAGATTCCAAGAGGGTTTGCTGGCTCTCTGGCAAGGTGCTGGGAGATGTTATCTTCACACAATAATGGAACAGATTAACTACAGCTGCTGGTTGTAGTTTCAGCCAAACATTCATTCACTGACAAACTCCTTTGACGGGAATAAAATGTTAAGGAAATTGTTAGAAAAAACAAAGGGAAAAGGAAGTTCAACCAAAATTGGAAAACTGATGCTATTTGTAGGATTTTGCTTTTATATTTTTATCATGAGGGAGGAAATGCAGGTGGTTAGTTTTCAAGGGTCTCATTCTTCTGAAGGAGGACAACATCCCAAAATGGGGAAAGATCTGCTTACCCTGAAAAGAAAAAAAAGCCAAACCTAATAAATAAATAAATAAGTTTTTCAGGAGGATTTGCTCTTTGAGTAATAAACGCCTCTCCATTTTTAACCAGCTTCAGAACTCATCTGAATAGTGTTTTTCTACTTCTTCCTATCAATAAGGGAAGGAGAGGAGATGCTTTTTCTTTTCTTTGAAACCAGCAGCAGCCCACCAATAAAGAATGTTCCAGCAAGGTCAAATTTTGGTCTTTTCCCTAAATTCACTGATTCAGTTGGGAGCTCTTTTGTACTAAAATGTTTGTTTCCAGGATCAAGACCCTCCCAATGATCTCCCCCCATCCCAGGAACAGATACCAGTACATGGAGTTTCACCATATAGTTTACTGCTGCCAAAACCAACAGGATCTCTGGTTTGTCTGGTTCTCTTAGAACTGAAAGGACACCACCAGAATCCAGCCCTTTCAGTCTGCCCTGGGTTTGAAGGATAAAGATCACAGTTTCCAAGGAACGTCCCCCAGAGAAATCTGCCTGTATGGAAAGGGCTATTACTTATTCTTACTGACAGTTTTGTATGAAAACCAAACCATTTGAGTAGGAAAGTGGCATAACCTGGCTCATAAAGACCATGTTGTTTCCTAAGAAAATAATGTTTCACAACTTTAGAAACTTTGAAAAGATGTGTCTTTGGTAGCTTTATTGCCCTGAAATGACAAAGTTTTGAAACAGCATAATAATGAAAACAAGAAATCCTGATGAAGTTACAGGGGAAAAAAAAAGAAAAAAAAACGTGGGGAGAGAATAACTTTTTTGAAATAGCATAATAATGAAAACAAGAAACCCTGATGAAGTTACAGGGGGGAAAAAATAAAAAAGAAAGTGGGGAGAAAATAACTTTTTTGAAATAGCATAATAATGAAAACAAGAAACCCTGATGAAGTTACAGGGTGTCTTGGGTAGAGCTGGCAAAACACCAACTGTCCAGGAGAGAGTGAAAGGGGTTCTTCCTTCCCCCCAACCAGCTAAGGGAAAAAGGGAGAGGAAAAAAAATCCCTCAAAGCAGGTTTATGCTGAAACTAACTACATGTATTTATACAGAAAAGAGAAAATTAAGAGAAAACTACAATATAACACACACTGACACAAGTTATGTATAGTAGAACAAGAAATAACTTCCCAGCCCCCAGTTAATACAAAGTGTATTACTCTAAATCTATAAGTACTCTAAAAGACACCCTGCAAAAAAAATAAAAGAAGAAAAAAAAGAAGTGGGGAGAAAATAACTTTTTTTGCAGATATTTGTAATAAACTGTGAACGAACCCCAAAGTGAAATGACACCAAGCCTGTACTTCTGTGGCTGGGCAGTGTGTTTGGCTTAAATAAAGGCATCAGCCCTGGGGCTATTATATCATTGCAAGGTTAAGAAAAGTAATTACTGTTTTCTAAACTGCTTAACTGTTCCTTAATGTCAGTGCTCAGAGATTCATGCTGATTTAATCCTGTTATCTCTTTACCTCCAGAGGAAGTATGCGCTGCATTACAAGATTGCTCTCATCATAAACTACCTGGGCCACTGTATTTCAGTGGGGGCCCTTATAGTTGCCTTTATGCTTTTCTTGTGCTTGAGGTGAGTAATGTGTTTGCATGCTTCTGATTTCCGTGGGTGGCACTTCACTGGGCTGCCCAAGCCCTCTCATAACTCTGTCCAGGTCATGTGCAGTCTGGAAAACTGGTCATGGCTTTGATGCTCCCGAGCACATCCATGTTTTCGTCAATTAATGTGTTGGCTGAGCTGTGCTGGAGCCTTCTGTGCAAGGAGCTGAAGCCTCTTTGCATTCAGGCAGAGAACTGTGCATGATTTATTGCTGCAGTAAAAAATTCTGGTGAGTCCACAGTGCTTCATTAAGGGAAACCAGGCTTTGAGTGTGGCAAGTTGCAAGTTTTGGGGGCAAGTTTTCTTTATTTTTATATAAGGCAGTACATGATAAAGTTGCATGTATGTATCTCCCTGACATCCGATCCCGTCAGATCTCGGAAGCTCAGCAGGGTCAGCCCCGGATTAGTACTTGGATGAGAGACCTCCTGGGAAATGCCGGGTGCTGTAGGTTCTAGTCCTGAGGACTTCACTGGCACCGTCCAAGCTCGCTCAGCCATGGCAGATGAACCTCAGGACTTAAACGGTGGGGCCAGTTCTGCGCACGCTGAGCCTCACCTAAAATCCACTGCGCAGGCTGGAAGGGCACAGCCACGTGGGAACAGCCCTTCCCAAATCTTCGTTCGCGAAGCCGAGCCACACACACACACACACACACATGATAAAATAAGGCATTTTGCATTCCCTGACATAATGCCCAGATCTAAACCAAAGGAGATAGAACGAAATCTTTTCCTTTTGCTTTGGGTTAATTTTGATTTTTCTTTCATTAAAAGCTTAGAAGTTTTCTTCAATAGCAAGAGGAACATCATTAGGGGAGCTCAATCCCCACCAGTGCTCATGAAGTTATGAATGCAAATCAAAGAAACTGCATAGAAGCACTTCCCTGGCTCAGGGTACAGAGGAAAGTTTGGCAGGTCAATTGGATATGTCAGTGCAAGCTGAGTTAGGGCTGAGGAAAAGAGGAAAAGAGAAGGGACAGGAGGAAAGGAAAATTCGTGGAAAGTACCAGGTAGATGTGCATCAGTCATCAAATTTATTGTAGGCACACAACCTGAGCCACATATTTTCATAGGAGTGGCCTCGTGGGTTATTTCTGCATTGTTTTTTGAGTTACCTGACTGGTATTTCTGTATTATTTGTGCTGTGTTGTCTAGGAGAGTTCAACCTGAGCTTAGAACCAACTCCACTGAGTGCTATGCACTGATAATCCCTGAGAGAAACCTCATTCTGATAGCAGAGGATAAACTGCTGGTGGAGAACCCACCAGATTTACAGCATGATGAAGGACAGTGACCTGAGTGAAAGAATTCCTGTTTTCCCAGAGTGCAGCATCCCTACAAAGTCTTAGGCTAAGTCTTCCTCCTGAACATTCCTACCAAGGTCTTTTTTACTAACAATAGGAATCTTTTTGCACTCCAGCATCTATAAACAGAATAATCTATGCTAATGGGAAGAAAAAAAACTTTTAAAAATTCAATGGGAACTTTTATGATGCATCAATTTAACTTCCATTTCAAGCCTTCTACTGTGCACATAAAGCTAATTCCCATAGTGCTTGGAGACCTGAATTAATTTACACTGAATAAAGAATGCAAATTATTCATTGTAATTATATTCCCTGCTTTTGTGCTGAATCTTTTATAAATGCTTGAGTAAATAACACAAAAACAATTAGATAAGAAGGTCTAAATGTGTCCATCTTTGTACACAGAAATGGCCCAGCTATCTCTTTTAAATTGTTCTTCTGATGTTTAAACTTTAAGGTTTAAATTTTTAGTCAGCTTCAGCCTTAAAAACAGCAATGGAGCAGCAGCTATTGAGCATTTCCCTGTGCATGCTGTGAATGAAAATAGTCTGTCTTTTCAAATTCCCATTGTGTCTTGCAAAAACTGTCCAGTGTCCAGCCAGCATTAACCAGCATGAGATACCTCAGTGTCTTGTTTTCCAGAGTTCTAGAGATGCTCCAGTGAAGGCAGCCCAGATTCATGTTTCATTACAGGCTGTTCTATGCAAATTCTGGGTTATGCACATCTTCATCACAATTACCTCTTCAAAGTGTCCCAAGAACAAATCAGTTTTGATAATCAATTCCTGTGATTTGGGGCTTTTTTCCCCTCCTGGTTTAGTTGGGATGGAAAAAGGCATCTACTAATTGGGTAAAATCAGAGAATTTAGATAATCCCTGGCCAAAAATTACTATATTATAGTTCCACATCTTGGCCCAAAGTAGAAAGCTATCAGTTCTTTATTCCTGCCCCACTTCATCCAGCTACCTCACTCCATGAGTGCCTGCTGAGGGTGAGGATAGAGGAGACCGCCAGAAGATTCAAGTTCCACAACAGCTCCCTGTTTTTATGCTTCTCACCCATCACCTGCTTGATTTTCCTTAGCTCTGTCAGTGCAGAGCCCCAAAGACAGTCTTGTCTAAAAGAAGAGACTGGAGCACATCTGCTGTGTTGGAATCTTGGAATAACTGCAGGGGAGACTCTGGGATATCCCACACTGGGGGTTGAAGAGCAGGTGAAATATTTGGTTGCCATGGCAGAGTGTATTTCTTTGGTGATCAGCTACTGAGAAGGGTGTTCTGCTGTTGGAGATGAACTTCATTCCTGCTTCTACATGGATGGGAAGCTCAGTTGTGTTGAAGTGGGAAAGGGAAAGAATTGGATCTAGTCCCTATTATTCCAAATCTATTCTGTCATTCTGTCCTCAGTTCAGTTTTCCTCAGTCCTTCATGCACCATTCTGTCCTGCATTCACAACCCACAGAAATGTTCTCCTTCCCCAAAATCTAAGGAGCCATGCACCTATTCTGAGGGTCAGAAATCTCAAATACAGCAGGAGGTAATAAAATCATCTGCCATTTGTGTCCATGGGACCCCCAACACAACTGGGAAGGGGTGAGAACTCAACCAGGACCTCCTTTTTATTGTGAAGACCTATTCTAGTCTCATTTTCTCCAGTTCTGTCACATATGAACCAATTTTTTCTTGGCCATGCAATAAAAAATAAGCCAGTAAACATTTCATGTAGCACCTAAATAATAGAAAGTGAAGAAGAGGCCTTGATTTTTGTTGGCACTCTGACTGAATACCAATGAGTCATCAAGATAGCTCCTAAAGATCTAAGTTAACAGTAGTTTCTCAAGGTCTAAATGTAGGTGGTCTTGAAATAGTGAGAGTCATGCTGTCTTTGCCATACAAAACAAAATGATCTCACAAACCAAAGGAAATATACTGAGAATAAAATATGAGGAATTTGTGCACAAAATGAGGTGCATTGATCTCCAAGGCAGGATCTGGAGAGATCAGCCCAGGGCACTTCACAGGGCATTGTTAAATGTGTCCACACTGCTGTGAGTCTCATGGTCTGTGTTTGCTCATTAACAGCCAGGGTTTGAGCCTTCCTGAGGTGGACACAGTTCCCACTAACTCAGCCTCATCATCCTACCAGATCCCATTCTCACACAGTTCCCACTAACTCAGCCTCATTATCCCACCAGATCCCATTCTCACACAGTTCCCACTAACTCAAAACCCCACCAGATCCCATTCTCACACTAATAAAGCAGAAGTTTTCCATAGGAGGAAACCTGCTATCAGTAATACCAATCAAGCTGAAATAAAAAAATAATTAAAAAACCCCAAACCCAAAGGGATTGAAATACTTCTTTTGGATCATATTTTTCCTTTACTGTTGTTGTTGATAATGCAGAAACCCAAATTGCTGATAAATGCAGAAATCCAAATTGCTTTGTCCTGGGTTTTCCCTCATTCATGTGCAGTTATAGCAGCCTCTGAGGTGGAAGAGGAGTCCTTTGTAAAACTCCTGACTTGTTATTAAACAATGTGCTGGCAATGGCCAGCAGTGACCTGACTGGATTCAATCAGAAAATGTTTTATTCGTGCAGTGGGGATTGAAGAAGAAGTAGAAGAAAGGTATTTGTTCTGGGAAGCATCGAAGTCCATGCTGAATTTTGAGTCCAACAGAGGGTGGTGCTGAACAGAACATAGGCTGAAGATTAAAAATCACATATCCTTCTGCACAGCTGCTGCATAAAGGCAGCTCTAAAAAAAACCAAACCCACAAACATTGTCATAACATCTTTTGTCATTAGAATGATGGTAACAAAAGCACGTTGAGGTTTTGAGGGAAATTTTGCTTTTCTGTTACCCTGAAATTTACCTCTTTCTGTTTTCCCCATTAAAGCATCTGATTTTTTTCCTGTATCCCTGAGGTTGGTGTCACCATTCTTTCTTAAGATTACCTATAGATTTCCTAAATCCCACATATTATTTCTTCCCAAAAGACTAAAACATTTTTTTTCTGAAACAACATAGGCACTATTTTTTCCCCTCTTTTTTTCCCACTAACCATCTCCCAGGGTTTAGGAGAGGAAGATCTATTTTCCTTTATCCTTCCCTGTTCCAAGCTCCTTTGAACTGCCGCTTGGTCTTCAGTCTGGTGTGCGGCTGGCAGAACTGCTGCTGGAGGCCTCTGTAAGCAGGAATGGAAGAGTTTGATTAAAAGAGTTCTAGAATGTAAAGAAATGTAGAGCATAAAAAGATGTAGAGCAGGTTTCAAAAAGCAGAGCAATGTGACACCTACGAGAACGCAGAGACTGAGGATCAGGAGGGGAGGGGATTGCACAATCAGTACTGGTTTGCACTTCAAAGGGATGTGCTGTCTGATGTGGTCAGAGCAGAGCAGGCTCCAGGTCTCAGGTGCAATCATTCCATATGTACCTCTCTGTTGTGGAACAAGAGGAAAGAGGAAGTCCCAGGACAGGACATCAACTGATTGAATTCATGAGTTCATGTCAGTGCTCCTTGTTCCCCCCTCATCTCCTGCCTTCCCACCCAGCCAAGTTAAGTCTGTTCCATCAGCCACTTAGGATGGCAGAGCCTTCATTAATGATTCAGGCCCGTGGCGTTTTTTAAACTTCATCATAATTCTGGAGTGGAGAACATGTGAAGTGGGAGCAGGGGCTGTAGATCTGGAGACAGGACTCTGCACCACCCACAACAGTCCACAGTGAAGTTCCCAAGGCAAGGCAGGAATGAAAATGAGAGAGCTCAGTAAACAAGCACATATACAATGAGAGGGTTGTCTTTGAACACAAAGCACCTCAAGTGCCTGTGCTGCCTGAACCCCAGTGAAGTGTCTCATCTCAGAAACTCAGATAAAGGACAGAAACACTTTTCCTACTGATTAACCTTAGGCCATTGTCTGTGCTTCCCACTGCCTTTACTCACCCATTTTATCTCATGTAATGTGTGACTTGTTCTTTAGACTCTGTAGAGAGCTTTCCCCTCCCAAAAGCCACAGGGAGCAGAGCCCTCGTGAAGTCCTGGAATAATACCAGCAATTTGAAGTGTGCCCAAAGAGCTGCATTCTGAAATTGTGAAAGGTTTCATAAGCTGCATCTGAAATAGTGACATTGTAGCCTTGCAAAAAGAGGGCTGCCAAGGGGTATTATCCATAAATCCCTCACCACTGGATAAACATGGGAAGCTGAAGAGCTACTCACAATCAAGTACAATGTCAGTGCAAGAAGAAATGGATATAGGTGCTCTACAGACAGACTTGTGAGTGGATATTAGAGGATAATTTCCAACCCACAGAGCAGAGGGGGCCAGGAGCAATGCAGTAGAGAAAAAAATTTAAGCTGCAGTTCAGCTGGATTATCAGGAATGAATGAAGGGCTTTCACTCAATTACTTTCTTGACCTGAAGTTTGGAGGGTCAGGAGGGAATTTCCTCTCCTGTGACTGAAATACCTTCCTATTGGTGTATTTCTGTTGCTGCCAAGATTCTGGCCATGAAGCCGTGTTTCTGGAGATGGACACCCACTTCTTGGAATTCTGATAATAGAACTGATCTGTGCATGATTTAGATTTGCATTGACTGACAGGCTAAAACTTGTCTGTCCTGTGTTCTACTTTGGATGATGATGGAATGGTTTTGGGAGTGGTGGAGAAAGCCTTGCAACTTTTCCAAGATTTCAGAGGAAGGAAGAAAGTGAAGTTTGGTCTTTACAGTTTAGATATGAATCATGCTCAGGAGTGCAATTTACTTAAAAAAAAAAAGAAAAGAAAAAAAGAAATAAAAAGAAAAAAAGAAGTTGAGTCATTTCTGGGAAGGAGAATCAGAGCAGGTGTTTTGAAGCCAATGTTCAGAGTTATGTGTTAAAAATGCACCTGCAGCTGTGCAAGCACTAAATGGTTCAATTTCAGTTTTCATCCACAGAATTGCACATCCAGGTCCCTCACTAACTCCACTGTAGTTGTTCAGCACTCAGGCACCTTCTGTTCTGTCTAATGTAGAAGATGATTTAGGTGCTGGAGGGTGTCCAGAGAAGGAAATGGAGCTGTGGAAGGGTCTGGAGCACAAGTCTGATGAGGAGCAGATGAGGGAGCTGCTGGGGCTCAGCCTGGATAAAAGGAGGCTCAAAGGAACCTTCTCACTCTCTGCAACTCCCTGACAGTAGGTTGGAGCCAGGTGGGGATTGATCCCTTTTCCCAGGTAACAAGTGACAGGATTACAGGAAGTGGGCTCAAGTTCCACCAGGAGAGGCTTAGATTGGATATTAGGGAAGATCTCCTCACTGAAAGGGTAAAGGCTGGTCAGGCAAGTGGTGGAGTCACCATCCCTGGAAGTGTTCAAAAGTCATGTGGATTTGACCCTTGGGGACAGGGTTTAGTGCTGAACACAGTGCTGGGTTAACTGTTCAGCTCAGTTATCTCAGAGGTCTTTTCTAACTTAAACCATTCTATGATTCTGTGATTCTTTGAAAGCTGCTGCTTCACATTACTCTGTTAAAACATGAGGGAAGTGGAAACCTGTGTCACCCCTAAATGGGACATGTGCACTCCTGCCAACGTGGGGGCTGCCTTTGCATGTTATGGAAGCAGCTGCTTCCCTGGGGAGGCGCCCAGGCTGAACCACTGGAAACATTTCCTAAAGCACAGTGAGCACCACGAGGCTGATGAATTTAGGCAGAGCACAGGAATGACTGTTTGAAATTATCAGGTCTTTCCTGAATTCCTGGCTAAATACACAAAAAAATTAAATATATCACACCATATTTTGGTGGAAATAAGGCCAAGGAGAGGATGAACAGCAGCATCAGTTGCTCAGACTTTCCTCCCTAGTTTATTCTCACAGTATCTGCAAATGTAGATAATGTAATAAACTTTGGTAATTGTATAATTGTGTTAATAGCAAAAAAACCCATTCAAGACATAACCCCTGAATTCCCCAGCTGGCACTTTAAATTAATTTTGTTTCAATTTTTTTAATCTTTTTTTAACAATACCACAAGGGGATTAGGAATGAGAACTTGTTGTGCACTCGTATTTCCCAAACCGTAGCTCTAAGCCAGACCATCTCCTGTTGGCTCTCAGTGTTTGGCTTCTGAAGTCCTATCTCTGACTTGTGCAGTCCAACAGCAATGGTCATTCTCCACAGAGAATATTCACCTTCCACAGTGTGCACTGAAAACTACAACCTGTGTCTACAGTTCAGTGGCTTAGATAAGCCCTGGAGGTTTGTAGTCATATCCTGTGTCTCTGCCACTGTGAAGCTGTTATGGGGTAGTAAAACCTGACCTGGAAGATGTTTGGTGCTAAAAGAAAAAGACACTTTACAGCCCTGTCTTCTCTTTGGTTCAGAAATTACTGGCGTCTGACCTCTGTTTAACAAAGCAAATTAGAGCAGAGTTCTAAATCTCTATTCAGCCATCTGTAGTCACATGCTGCACTGAATGAAGTCATCTGTATCTTTGTCATTCCTGTGAAAATAACAGGGGAATTTTCTCCAGTGGAAGAGCTCATGGCACAGTCAAGGTTGGAGCCTTGTTCTTAGACTGGAGTATCCAGTGGCTGAGTTTCAATTAGCCCATATTTGCCCACGTGGCTCTCAGGGCAACATTTCTCTTGTCTACTGATGAGGAGCAAAGCCAGGCTGATGTGGTATCCCATAGTTATCCAAGTCTTTCACAGGGAGTTTGCAGATGCCTTTGACCCCCATTCACCATAATTCCCAGCCAGACAGTGCTGGGCATGAACCCTGGCAGTGAACACAGGCAGTCTGGGGCTGTCCTGCCTGTGGTCCTGTTCTGTAGTGTTGGTACATCCTTGTGCTCCCAGGAATGTGAGTGCTGTGAGCCTTTGTGTCTAAAGAGGGCAGGATGCCCCATGTCCTGTGACTGAAAACTGGTTTGAAGGCAGGAGAATGAAGCTTTGGAAAAGACCTAGTGGAGCACAGATGGTTCCACAATGGGTTTATTTTTAGGGTCTCTGTGCATCCTAAACACTAATGGAGGCTTCTGCTTCTCCTCTTCACCTGAGCATTTTGCTCCTGTTTTCCTAATAAAGCTGTTACTTTCTTCCAGGCTCATTCTTCCCTTGCAACTGCCCCTTGGATTTCCTGTGGGAATATTTATATTCCCCCAGGCAACTGCCACCAAGAAGCTGATTTTCCCTGCCAGCCTCTCCAGATGCTTTTCCCATCTGTAGGCATTAGGAGTACCAGAATATGTGCTCTGATTGAGCAGGAGCACGTGGGGGAAAACCATGAGAACCTCAGGGAAGGCTTCGATGTGGATGAAAGCAAATAGGCCATGACAGGCACAGAGCCTGGGAAATAACTTGCTGTTGGGTATTCTTCCCACTCCATGCCATGTATGGCTTGTGCATGTGCTTTGCCTGCCCTGGAAAAGACTGAAGAGAAAAATACTTTTTTAAGTATTGTCCCTGATTCTCCTGGCTTGTTCAACAGTCATGGAATGGGAAGAACTCCAGCAAAGTGCACTCATATTTCTCCTATCAATTGTTTTCAGAGAGACTCTGGGAGAGCAGTCTTAATTGAACATCATTATTAATGGAATACTACATGAATTAATAGAAGGTTTCCAAGCATCTTTAATAAAGTTTTCATTTGCAATTAATTCCATGCAGATGATTCCACTAATTCAGTGAGCTTTCAACCACGCTGGCTCATTATTATGATTGCTAATGTTAATTCTTTGTTTCATGCTTTGAATCAGAAAATAGGAGCTCTGCACATCCCAGAGGAAAATACCACTATGTGGATAGAATGAAAAAACCCCCCACCAATATATCAACAGAAAGGTATTTGGAGTTTTACCAGGGCTATTTATAGATGTCCATTTCTGAATCAGTAAGGCTGCCTTTACAGAAATAGTTAATAAGGTTTTTCTTTCTGCCTCTTCAGATCCTGCTATTTCTGAAGTCAAAAGAATGGGGTTTCTAATTCTCTGCTTTCTGTGTCAAATCACACAATTAGGGTCATTTAGTGGAAATAATTAGCAGAGAGTCCTCTCTCTACCAAGTCGGAAGCCCTTTCAGCCCACCTCTGACCCAGGCTGCTGTCAGAATTTTGAGGAGAATTTTGGTTTCTTTTTCTTTTTCCCTTGCTGCTGTTGTTCCTGACATGGAACTCCTTCCACCTGCACACCAAGCAGCTCAGGATGCCAGTGGTAGGATATCGAGTCAGGGAATGACATTTGGGCTGGAAACACAGTCAGTTCTCACATCAGATAAAGAGGTTCTTATGTGTGATTTCCCACAATACAGCTGGCTTTTGATTTACTAATTAGGAAGGCCAAGGAGCAGTATGTTTGCTTTCACCTTAATTGCTTCTTCGTGTCCAACCTGCTGCACAGCAGCAGTGAGTGCTCTGTGTGTGCCGAGTCAGGGGCTCCCAGGTCATCTTCTCTGGTGTTGGCCAGCACAGCCAGGGATATGCTCTGGGACTCTGGATTCGCTGGAAGACACACATTTTCCTCTAGAACCATAGAATCACTGAGGTTGGAAAAGACCTCCAAGATCACTGAGTCCAACCATTAACCCAGCACTGCCAAGTCCACCACTACATAATGTCCCCAAGTGCCACACTACACATTTTTTGAACATGTCCAGGTATGGTGACTCCACCACTGCCCTGGGCAGCCTGTTCAGTGCCTGACCACCCTTCCAGTGAAGAAACATTTCTTAATACCAAATCTAAACCTCACCTGGTGCAACAGGAGGCCATTTCCTCTTGTTCCATCACTGATTGCCTGGGACAAGAGAATGACCCTCACCTGGCAACCTCCTTTCAGGGACTCCTTTGAGTCTCCTTTTCTCCCAGCCTAAACACCCTCATCTTCTTCAGCTGCTCTTCATCAGGCTTGTGCTCCAGATCCTTCCTCAGCTCCATCATCCTTCTCTCCACAGGCTCCAGTATTGTTGTCCCCAAATTCCTGTAAATATAAAACAAGGTACTTTACAGCTCTGTCTTCCATGAAAATGTACTAACACTTGCTAGACTCTTCTATCCAAAACCTCACACCATTAGCCTTTGAAGCAGGTGTGTCCTTTCTGTCAGCAGCAGGTTTGGTGTCATGTAAACTGATTCATGATGAAAAAGCCCAAAATTCTGCCAGTGACACCACGCTTGAAGGAAGGTCTTGATCTGCTGGCTCTTCCTGTTTCTTCCTTCATCATTCTCTGCTACTGGAGGGGTAGAGGAGGACAGTACTTGTGCTCCCCATCCCTTAACTAGTTGTCTGGGACATTAAGACATGAGGACACCTCTGCTCAAACGTGCAGCAGGACTCTTGTCCATCAGGTCCTCATCACAAACTCTTGCCTTGTCAAAAGGAGTTGTCTGGATACCACTCAGCAGCAGAGAAAGGACTGGTTCTTAAGAAATCATGAGGAGCCAATGAACCCTCTCACTTGCAGAGCCAAGATTCTTCCAGTGGCTATATCCTTTCCCTGCCAGTCAGAAACTGTCAGTCCTTCTCTCTCCTTTTCAAGGAATTCCTTTTCCTTCTCCCTGCTCCTTCCCTCAGTGTAACACACACCACTTGCATGTACCTGTCTGACACTACTTGCTGTATTTCAGAGGGATATTTCAGGCCCCAAATCTTGGTGTCAGGCACAGCCAGAAGTGAAATTGCTGCATGAACTCTGCTACTTCAGGATGCACCTCCAGCTCCTCCCAGCTTGCTCCCACAGCCCGCAGGACCAGCAGTTTCCTGCTGCCCCACTCCAGGTTCTTTCTTTCTCCTTCCTGCAACTCCCAAAGGACAAGAGGGAATGCAGTTGTGAGGAAATGCCTCCTCATCCAGCCTTTGGAAGTGGGTAGACAAGCAGAGAAGAGGAACCAACATGGACAAACCTATTTTACCATGAATAACAGCTGATGAGCTCTTCAATCCATCATGTCAGTGGAATAATCCATGGCCTGACTCCTGTGAACATAACCACAAAAGGCATTCTGTGACTCCTGTGAGTGAAGTCATTTAATGTGTTGAAATGTGAATGGTCTCTGAATCAGGAATAACTTAAACCTCTGACTCCCAGAAGCAAGGAGAGAAGAGCAAGGAACATTTACAGTTCAACTCCCCTGTTTCTCATATTCTTTTCCAAACTTTTACCAGTCCCCATGAGGGACTGAGTCCCACTCTATATGGTACATTGATCTGTCTAAATATGGAAGTTCTTACATCTTTAAGTTGTGGCCTCAACCTCTAAGTCTATTGTGACTGAAGCTACAACTCATGCACCAGGGTCCAGCCAAAGCCTTGACCAATGCTTTTTGTCTGAAAAGGATTAGGGTGGGAAGGAAACACAGGCAAAGCCTCTTCAGTGGAAGCCCATAGCCTCAATCCGTGGTGTCTTGTCACATGCCAGCCTTCAGGCTCTCTGGAATGGTGATTTGCTGTTCTTAGAAGCTGGGATACATTTGCACCATTCAACACACATCAAGGGTTGTAAAACAAGTGTAAAGAACATAAACAATGTTACCTGATGTGAAGGTGAATATGAAACCATTTCTCATCAGATCTCTTAGGCTGGGGGACCCTAAATGGCTCTGTAACTCACAATTTCTTCCTAGCAGTGCTGTAATTTTGTCTGAAGCAGCAGTTCCACACCCAGTCCCCTCATCTCCCATTTTCCCGCTCTCTCATGTGGCTCTTTGCCCTCTTGAGAGGCAGCTCTCTGTGCTCTCATTTTCCTGATGTTGCCACTGCCACACTCTCCAAATTGGGATATCTCCTCCTGAGGTGAGAATAACCCCAAATTCCTTAGCTTCTGAATTTTGAGGGAATTCATTCATGCCAGGCATGAATGCCTCTAGGAAAGCTCAATTCACTAACTTATAACACAGCTTAATGTGTTTTAAATTCCACCTCTGCTGGTTAGAATGCCATGGGAGTTCCTTTCCAGTGCTGCCTGTGAGGGGAGTTATTGCTGCTCCAGGAGCACAGGTTTGCTTCCTTTTCCAGTCCATGGAGTGAAGCCAGTAATTAATCAAGGGAAAAGGAACTGTGGGGCTCATTGTCACGCAAGACTGTTAAGACTCTTCAAGTCTTCAAAATGGCACAGGTCATTTTAATGAGTAACAGGAGTATTTAAATGTAAATTAAGGCTTATAAATTTATGCAACCTTCCATCTACCAAGAGCCAGGTGGAGGACAAATTACCCCTATGAGGATCAGAAGGGTTTTTGACTCAGGCATTTAGATGAGTGAGTATGATAAGTTCAGTTTTGTCCTTTCACCAAACATTAGCTGGGCTGCAGGTCACCTTATTGCTCCCTAGTTCTGTTGCCCAGTTTGGGATGTGTCCTTTATTCACTGCCCACCTCAGACTCCAGCCTGGCTGCACAGATAAACTCAGCACAGGTGAAGCTCCTGAGCCCAACAGAGCAGTTTCATGTGAACAGTGCCTGAATGTGGAGACTCTAAATGCTCTAAACATGCTAAATTACAATCCTACCACCCACCAGCAGTGCCTGAAAATGAGAGCAGCTTTCTCAGGTGGCTGCCAAGAGATTGTTGCCTTGTTACATCGACTGAGTGAGCTGCAGCCCTGCGCTGCTGTGCCCTGCAGCCTGCACACACTCTTATCCTGCTGTTCCTCCCTCCCCAGCACAAACCTGACACAGTCATTTATCAAGCTTTCCCTGCCCTTGGCCATGAATTGCATTACTGCCACTGTGATTTCTGTGCTGGTAGTACTTAGGAGACAGAAGAAAGCAGAAACCACAGGCTCTGGGCTCTTTAGAAACAAAAACAAACTTTCAGTCTACAACTGGGACTCTGACTAAAAGAAAAAGGAAATGGACAAATGGAGTCCAAAGAAGAGCAACAAGGCTGGTGAAGGGACTGGAGCACAAGTGCTGTGGGGAGAGGCTGAGGGAGCTGGGGGTGTTTAGCCTGGAGAAGAGGAGGCTCAGAGGTGACCTCAGCACTGTCTAGAACTGCCTGAAGGAAAGTTCTGGCCAGGTGGGGGTTGGTCTCTTCTCCCAGGCACTCAGCAATAGGACAAGGGGGCACGATGGGCTCAAGCTCTGCCAGGGGAAATTGAAGATGGAGATCAGAAAAAAATTCTTTCCAAAGAGAGTGCTCAGGCATTGGAATGGGCTGCCCAGAGAGGTGGTGCATTCCCCATCCCTGGAGGTTTTTAACCTGAGATTGGCCTTGGCATTGAGTGCCATGATCTTATAAAGGGACTGGAGTTGGACCAAGGGTTGGACTCAATGATCTCGGAGGTCTTTTCCAACCCAATTGATTCTATGATTCTATGAAAGAAAAAGAGAAAAGGCTAAAACCATTAAGTGCCTGAGGTCACATCACTGCCTGAGCTGTTCAAGGGTCTGTGGCTCTTTCAGACATGTCTCTCAGCCTCTTCTCCATGGCTCTGTTAGTCCCAAAGACAGGAAGCTTTTTAGCAGGTAAAAGCACTTACTTACCATCTGAGCCACAAACAGGGTGTCTCCAGAAGGGAATGAGGTGATGGTATGAGGTTACTGGTACCCAAAGTCTGGCTTTAGGGGGACATGGGAGCCAACTGTCCCTGTTTCTTGTCCAAAGCCAGGGCTTCAGGCTTCATTTTGGTCAGTTCCTGCTGCTGGCCACATTTATACTTGACTTAATTTTACATCAGAAACACACCTTCCCTCAACACATGTGGCTTTTTGAAAACAAGGTGTGTCTTGATCTTAATTATCTGTAATGATTGTTGGTTTCCAACACAGTCCAGACCCTGCACAGGCATCACTAAAAGTCTGAAGGATGCACACTGGTGGACGAAGAATTAAAAGCAGTAGGAACCAAGAATTAGTAAGGAGGGCAAAGGTAATGTAGCCAGGAGATAGAATAATAGACTCATAGAATCATTAAAGTTGGAAAAGACCTCTGAGATCATCAAATCCACTGAGTTTATCTTAAGACACAGAGGAAAACGTGATTTTGGTGACTAGGATTTTACTGCAGGGAAAACTCAGTTTATAAACTGAACCAAAAAGTCTACAACTATTTATTTGATCCTGTTTGTGTCCAGTCCAATGTCCTGCTGTAAATCTTGTGGGAGTAAGATTTCCTCTAGCCACATTTAGCACTGTTCCAGCATATGGGATGATTAAACTTGATTTTTCTCCACTCTTTTATCTTATCTTTGCCAAGAAATATGTTCAGGTGGCAAACATGCTGGATCTGTTTTTGTTGTTAGAGCTCTCAAAAGCAATTAATGTCATGTCAGCAACTCCACAGTCTGATCTGAATTTCTTTAGTTGTAGTCCCCTGCCTCCCTCTCCCCCTAGAAACAATGTTTCAAACTCATCCCTTTATCTGCTAATCCTTAACCTGAACGATTGAGTAAAACATGTAGGTGAAGAGCACATGCAACACATTTATGTGCAGACTGATCAACAGAGTGAGGACCTTTTTAGCACGTTTCAGAGCCTGTCCAGAGCCAGATGGGTTCCTGGGGCTCAGCATGAGCAGTAGTTTGTTGCTTCATTTCTTTGAAAGGCAAACTGTGAACCTTTGGTTTTTATTAGGAGTGAAATTTTCCAAGTGAGACAAGTGTCTGACATGTGCCCTGGTAGCACAGGCTACACCAGGAGCAGCGTTTTGGGGGCTTGTGGCTTAAATAAAAGAGAATGGATCTGAGCAGCTGGAGATTTGTTTTCCAAATTGACTCTAGTCATGAGTCACCAGGACTCTTGAAACCAAATACCACTTTCATACTTGCAGCCTGACTTGTTAAACTCAGAAGCTCTTTTAACATTGACTTAGTAGGTTTATCCCTCTGAGTATCTCTGTGTAAGTATCTCATATGTGGGAGGTCTCCTTTTTTTTTTTTTTCTGGATTTCTTGAAAACTGAGAGATTTGTAAGGCTGAAGGACGTAACAGAATTGCTTCCAGTCCTGAGACTAACTAATTTAGTCCTAGGAAAAGTGTGCAAAAAGTATTTTATTAAAGGAAAATAGTGTTTGTTATTACGAAAACTGGCTTGTTTGTCCTGCAAGAGACCTGAGGCAGCAGCAGAGTTGGATAGTGGATTGTGTGTCTCTTTTTCTGTCACTGGGGTGAGCTGCAGGCAGTTCCAGCTGAGCAGGTTTGAGGACACCACTGTCAGTGTCCCATGGTATCTGGCAGCTTCCTTGGCAAGCAGTGAGACTGGTACAGCAAGTGTTGAATCCCAGGAAATGCACTGGCTGTTTGAAGGCTTATGGAAGTGATTTTTGTAATCAGAGTGTTTTGTGTTTAGCTGAGAAAGGATCATTTAATTGAAGACTCCGTGACTGCAATGCTGCAAGTTGGCACTTGCCTTCCTTTACCTTTTCACAAGGAATGAGAAGGGAAATGCTCTGGTCTTGAATGATTGAATTTGTAACGAGTAACTCTGTCTCCCTTCAGTGATACTTTGGTTCCTGGCAACATCATCATCATGCACTGACTGCTTCCTGGAGCTGTTTCCAGCAGCAAACACTATTTAGGATGTCCCATCTTTTGTTTTATGGCACTGTGTCCCAGCTTACTGCAGCTCATATTGGACATTGTGCATTTGAAAGGGGGCTGGAGAGGGACTAAAACCAGATACAGAAATTTCTGGTGAGGGAGAATGTGCAGCTCTACCTTGTTTTAGAAAGCTTGTAGAGCCAGCTAAGCCCAGGCTGAGACCAGGCACTCTGTGCTCTCCTATTGCATTGACTTTGAACTTCACACAGGAGAGCCTGTTCAAGAATTAACCAAATGCAAACTATTCCAGTTTTGCCACTCCATTGCAAATATTTGTCACCAAATCTCCTTTTGTGGGATTTCAGCAGCCTCCAGTGCAGCCTGGTGCTTCTGGGGCTCTATCAGTTGTAGTTGTTCTAGGGATGAAGGGGAGCAAATCCAGTAACCAAGGATGAAATGATCATTTGAAAATTTGATTTTTTCCCAGTAGATCTTGTTTCACTTGCTTGAATTGATTGTGGTCAAAAGGAGCTCCTCATGTTATCAAGACAAGTTGTTGTACATGGCTTTGCAAAAACAGCTGAATTTTCTGTCTCAAAGTGTCAGAGAAGGATTGGAGGGAGATAAAACAGGAGGAACTTTGCAAGTGACCAGAATTAACTTATTTTATATAGTCATTACTGTGTTCCTGTATATATTCACTATGTGTGTTGATTTAAATTTATTTCCCTGTTCAGGAGTATCAGATGCCTGAGGAATATCATCCACTGGAACCTGATCACCACATTCATCCTGAGGAACGTGATGTGGTTTCTGCTTCAAATGATAGATCACAACATACATGAAAGCAATGAAGTAAGTGCTTGGAGGCAGCGTGTGTGCCACGGAGCCTGGGGGCAGGCAGGGCTGCTGAACTCCTTCAACTGATAGAAATATTACAAAAGGACAATTATCCACAGGCTCAGAGTGACTGTCATGCAATTTCAAAAAGATGAGGAAAATTGAAATTAGGTCAGATTTGCTAAATTTCCATGTGTTTCCTCATTACTGAATATCAAAGTGGGGGTTTATTTAAAATAAAAATCCTGCCCAGAAGCTTCTCTCTTCTCTTCATTGACTAGAGATGCTTTCCAAATATGTGTATTATGAGACACAATATTGTGCAAGACACTAAATTTGGTGGTCCCTGAACATTTTTGTCAAAGCATCTTGCAATGATCTGCACCTGTGTAGGGAAAACATTCACTGCAGAGGGAACAACTCCATTAACAGGTACAGAAATAATTGGTGTGGCTGTTGAGGGTCTGAGTCAGCTACTTTGTCTTATAACAGTGGGCACCTTCCTGCCTAGAGTCAATGGGACTCAGAAAAAAATAAGAAACAGGGCCAGAAATTGTACAGATTTGGTTGTTGATATATTTGTGAGGGTTTTGTTACAAAATTCCATTTTTCTGCTAATCCCTTCTTCACCACACTGGCCTTGAGGATGAAGTTCTGGGCTATGGGCTGCATCCAGCAGCAGCTCCTGTCACTGAAGGGGATGGCTCATTCCTCCAAGGACCCAAAAACATCACTCCAGCTCCTGCTGCTGCTTTGGCACTTGCTCTGTTCCTTTCCTTGATCCCCTGGGGAGGACTGAACTCTTGGGGGCTGAATTCATTAAACTGTTGGAGAACTAACAGAGACATCAAAAAAAGCCAGGAGGAGTTTCCTGCTGGCATAGCTGAGTCAGCTTTATGATGGATGATTGAGAATCAGAGACTGTTCAAGGAGCCAGGCAGATCCACACTGTAAAAAATGGGAAGGCTGAAGGGGGAAAGATTTGGGGCATCTCCTTTGCATGGCATTGGGCACTCCAGAGATACAGCAGGTCACCACACTCTCATTTCTCTTAGTCTCCGTGTCATTTCTTGTTCACTCAAGTAACTCCCAACTGCAGATGCTTTTCTGAGTGAGGACAGTGAATCAGTCCCTGTGTAAGTACAGTAGTCATAGAATCATGGAATGGTTTGGATTGGAAGGGGCCTTAAACATCACCTACTTCTACCCCCTGCAATGGGCAGGGACACCTCCCACTACACCAGGTTGCTCCAAACCCTGTCCAGCCTGGCCTTGGACACTTCCAGGGATGGGACAGCCACAGTTTCTCTGGGCAACCTGTGCCAGGGCCTCACCTTCCTCACAGGGAAGAATTTCTTCCTAATATCCAATCATACCCTCTTTCATTTGGAAGCCATTACCCCTTGTCCTATCAAAGACATCCAGGTAATTCTTCTCCCTTTATAGTCACCCAGCACTACAAGGATTTCAGAGGGAAATGAAATCATTCACTTCAAAGGAAAAAGCATTTTTTTTGAGAATAGCTCTGCATTTCCTTGGCAATTAGTCCTTTAGATAGTCCCTTGGTAGGGTATATTACTCTTCTCTTTCCCTGGTAATATTATTTATAGCTGAGTATTCTCCATTTGGGGCTGTCCCCTGATATTTAGCTCCATAATCAAGAAGAAAGTGGGCTACAAACACATGTGCACACACATACACACACACACACTCCCTTCATACTCTCTCTCTTTGGAAAGCAGGTGCCAAGGTGGCTTCTGAACTTCAGTCCTGTACTTTGGGAAAACTCATAGAAAAATCATTGATACCTAAATAAAGAAGTCTGTGCATAAATCTCCATTATTAGTATTATTCATTCAGATGCCCCTTTGAGACAACTGTAGCTTCTGTTAATTCAGGGTTTGCTTTGTCTGAGTTTCTGACATTTCCAGACTCCAGGAGATGGTGGTGTATGAGCTTTATGGTCAGCAGTTTTATGCAGTGTGACTTACTCTCATGACAATGCTGCAAATCTTAATACAGATTTTCACAGTTATTGGAGCCAGGCACTCAAATACCTGTTAAAGTGTGACCACAAATTGCAGGAAAATAAAAACCTGCAAATATAAGGACAGATCCTCACATGCCTCAGTTTTCATTAACTCATCTTTTCTCTGCAGAACAATGCAGTCTTTTGGGGAAGGTTCTTTGTAAATCTTAGTGGTGATTTTGTTATGTTATTGTGATATAACAAAACAACACCACCAAAACCAATGAGAACAATATCATTTATGCTTTCTAATGGTGTGATCCCTTCTGTGCTGATCAGTGGAGACTAAATAACACAGTTACAGAAGCATCAAGGATTCAATATAGAAATATTTTGCATGAAATGATAATGCTTGGAAAAAATTCAAGAAGGTGAATTGGTGAATGCATCTGGAGCCCAATTATGGATACATGTGGGGATCAAGAGTCCTCAGTCAAATAAGCAAAAAGGTATAAATTAATGAGTTTGCCAAATTTGGTTTCTTGTTCAATGGTAATAAATCCACAATTTCCAAAGGAATTGCTCAAAATTTATTTTACTTTGGTCTTCTATGGAAACGAAGCAGAAGGAGATCTTATATATTAGTCCCAGTATCTTCCCAGTCTAATTCCACTCAGTTCTGACACTGGAACAGCAGGCTCAAATATAACTACTTTTTGTATTTCTTCAGAAAATGGGCAGCTGTGGAAAGGACAAAAACTGTCTAAGTGTTGTAAGTGAGGGAGAGAAATGAACAACAGTCAAGACACGGTATCAGGGTATTTACATGAGATTGAGGCTACAGGGAAAGATTTAATTCATGCTCATACCTTCAAAAAAGTCAGATGTGAGAGTTAAAGTCTTACGAGTTTGGGGATCAATTGGTAGTGGAGCAAAAATATTTGTTTGGTGTTAAACAAAAATAGGGTTGTTGGTGTTTTTGTTTGTTTGTTTATGGCTTAATTTTCCTTTGCTCAAGCCAAAATGATAAAAAAAAAGAAAAAAATCAAAAGAAAATTTAATTTTGTTTAGACAAAAGTAAAAAAAAAAAAAGTTACATTGTCTTTTGAGTTGTTTTAATCCTATTTTAAGGATGAAGCCAAACCAAATTTTTTTACCATTATTAATGAAATAATACAGAAATGAAAGCTTTTGCACATCCCAAAGATTTTTTATTTCCATTTAATAAACAGAAGCGATTGCAACCTGAGAATGGGCTGACATTTTATATCTGTCTTTCTTGCCCAATAAATTCTTAGTCCCCAGAATTTGCTGAGCTTGGTGGTGCATCTGCTGCTCTGTTGACTGCCTAGAGACCATCCATACCTTCTGTATATGAGGGCTGAAATAAAATTAACCAAGGATCAAAAGTTGCAAATTCTTGAGCAGAGTTAATTAAAAGTCTGGAGAATGCTGAGACCAAAATGACACCAGTAGTGGCAGAGGACACAGGTAATGAGTGTCCTCCTTCAGGGAATATGCTCAATCTGTGTCTGGTCACAAAGGCATTTTCCCAGACTTCTGTGTGAGCACTGTGGGAATTGCTTCTCCCTTCAGTGGAAATGAAGCCAGACTGTGACATTAATGCCTATCTTGGATCTGAATTGCTCAGCAGGTGGGTTGTCCTGCCTCACATATGCTCATGGCATCTCTGGGTACGACCCCAGGATGTGGCTGTGCCTCTGAAAGATCATGTGTGGTCCAATGACCTGCTCCTCTTGTGTCCTTCCACTGTGTGCAGACTGGTGGACGCTGTGCCTGGTGTATGGTGACTTTCCAGGCATGTTTAGATACAGGAGCTCCTGCACCTTGTGGTCAGCCTCAGCAGAAGGTCACAGATGTAGCTGTGAGTTCCCAACAGCACTGAAGCTACTGTGGTTCCAAGTCATAGGAAAAATCTGCCTTTCATGAATGAATTCTACCATTGATTTTTATGAGAATAATGACATACAGAATCTTTTAAATGTTCTCACTGTGATTGTAAAATATTCTCTTCTGTTTGCTCTCCAGCCTTGGTGTCGATGTATTACCACTGTCTACAATTATTTTGTGGTGACCAACTTCTTCTGGATGTTTGTGGAAGGTTGCTACTTGCACACTGCCATAGTGATGACTTACTCCACGGATAAGCTGAGGAAATGGGTCTTTCTCTTCATAGGATGGTGTAAGTGACTTCTGAATTTGAAAAGGTGTTATGTGGTATCTGACATTCAAGTGTTAAAGGCAAAACCAGCAAGAATAAACTTTAAAAATCTCACTGGGGCAAAATCTGACACTCAGACCTAACTGTGTCAACACAACATGAGGTCAGGTTTAGTTCTTCACTATGGTGGTGACAGAAAGCTGATAGGTTATCACTGGACTTATGTTCTTTATCCTCAGGGACCTGGTACTCAGGAAAGAAAGAGAACTCAGGCTCAGCATTTTGGGCATGCAATAGTCCATCCCACATCCCTTTCATCCCACATCCCTTTCATCCCACATCCCTCTCACTTCAACCAGCAAAGCAGTGACCACAACCCCTCATGCACTGCTGTTCAACACAGCATGGAACAGAAAAGGCTCTGGCCCTGACTTGTGGACCCCTCAGTCTCAAGAGACACTTCTGAGTGGGAAGCTGATTAAAAGAGAAGCCTAATTATCTTCCAGTCCAGCTTTACATCTGTCTTTTGGACTGCTGAGGGGTTTGTTCCTGGAAAACAGCCTTTCACAAAGAGTCCTGTGTCATCTTCGTACTATCCCTGTGGCTCCTCAAAGGCTCAGCTTTGGTATGGCTACCTTGGGGATATTGTGGTCAGTTGTGGTCTCTTAGGTCAAAAAGGATGTGGAAAAGCTGGAAATCATCCAGTAAAAGACTGTCAGTGTGTTCAGGGATCTGAAGGCATGTGAAGTGAGGCTGAAGGAGCTGAACTTTATTCTGGCAAAGAGGAAGCTAAGGAAGAATCTGTGAGGTATCAAGTATGATTTGAAGGATAAGTACAAAGATGATGGAGCCAAATTCTTCTTGGTAATAGCAGATGTTATCAGAAAGGACAACTCCACAAATTGCAGACTGGGAGGTTCCAGCTGGACATTAAGAAAACAGAAAAAGTACCAAAAAGTGGTGCAACACTGGAACAGAACAGAGAGCTTCAAAGCTGTGAAATCTCTGACCCTGGAGGTATTGACAATTCAGCAGGGCCAAGACCAGGCTGAGGTGGGTTAGTTTTGATTGCTCTGCTTAGGGCAAGAAACTGGAGTGGATACATTCAGAGGTCCTTTCCAACCAACATATCCACGTTTATAACTTGACCAGGAGGTGTCTGGCAAGACCAGCCCTGTGCAGGCAGCTTGTTCACTTGAAGGCAAAGTCTGAGGTCAAACAGAACTAGTGATTTTGGCAGTTCTTTCTGTTGAAAGAAGAAAGGTGGGAAAAAGTCACTGGCATTTTCTATTCTGAAAGTATAAAGGCATTTTGTTTGGAGATGCCTCTCCCTCTCACAATTGTGCAGAAGTGATTGAATTGCAGTGCTGAGGGCAGAAACAGGCTTTTAAACAAAATATGTCAATCAATCCAAAATAAAGTGGGAGGGAAGAGCAGTTGTAATAGAAAAAAAAAGTTTATGTGGGAAATTGATTTTTTTTTCCCCAGTATTTTTCAATTCTGTCACCAAACTGGATCTCACAGATCCACAGACTGGTTTGATGCCTGGTATTTCCCTCCCTGCCTCTCTCAGAGTCCTTTGGGTCTCTCATTAGGAATCTGGGAGTGGTGTGGGCTGAATATACCTTTCCTCTCACTGTTGTGGGTGCTTTCTGGCTCTGCTTTGCTTTCCCGTAAATATTTTTTTTTACCAATCTCATTCTGAAATCCCCGTTCTTCATTTCACATGGAAAAGAAAAATAATTTCCTCCAGAAGGAAGGATTTGACTGCATTGTATCTGTTCATGCCTAGCAAGAATGGGTGGGGAAAGTGCACCAGACCCAGGGAGTCAGTGGTGAAAAAGGAGGAAGACAATGCAAACACTTGAAGGGCACAGGAGCCACCAGGGGTGGTGGGACAGGAGGTCAGAGCTGCACTGGATTTCTTGCTGAGTTTAAAGATGACACTTAGCAATTCAGTCCCACTCCTTCTGTGTCATGGTTCTCTTTCCGTGCTGCTTCATCTCCTTAAAGCCTCCATTTCCCACAGGAGGGGCAGCAAATGGGAGGTTCAGGGTCAGTGTTTGAGGCAAGGCCACCTCTGCCCCTGCAGGAGGATTTAAGTCGTGTTGCTGCCAGTGGGAAAGAAGCAGATACCGGGGAGGGTCACTGAATCTTGGCCTCTGTCCATGCATTCACCTTAAGTAGCAGTGATTTCAGAGGGACATAAACCCAGAGGTTGGAATGGGGGATGGAGCTGGCGAGGCTTGTCTAGTTTGGTTTTTCCTGAGGTGACAGGTTAAAGTGGAAACAGAGAGGGGAAACTCTCCTCCTCCACTTCTGACATCAATCCAGTCCTTGTCTGGGTGAAAATTCCCTGTTTTCCCCTGGAGGTCTGTGTCAAAAGACCAGTTCTATTTACTCCTCCTCACTGCCAGTTTCCTTCTCCAGCAAATCCCCTTCAAACCAGCTGGACTGTGAGGGCCAAACACAAAACAAGCACAAGGGCAAAGCTCTGGACGTGAGAGTGGTATGAAAACAGAACAGGAAAAGAGAGGAAATGGCAGTGCTGGGATGCGAAGTGAACAAATAAACCTTGTGTACACTGAGGAGCATTAAAGAAGCACCTGCTGGGTCCAAGTGTAAAAGCAAACCCAGAGAACAAATGCATGGCCTTGACAAGAGCCAGGAGCACACACAGCACATTGCACATTGTAGGGATGGTGTCTGTAAGAGTAGCTGGATCCTTTCGAAAGGGAAAACCAAGTATGAATTCTGATATTGCAGGATATCAAGGGATTCTGTTTCATAGGGAAGACTGAACTCAAAAATCTGCTGAAATTTTTGAAAATGTGCTTCATCCAAAGATCCCAGTATGTTTACAAGCTTCTTGGAGCCTGGGAAATAACAACCTAAACACCCACCCCCAAATACTGTCTAATATTTTGCTGTATCAGCTGCAGGAAAATAAAAAGGGACCAAAATTACCTTTAAGTCAGACAAAATTGTGCTGGTCACTTCTACAGAAATAAAGGTATACATTTGTGGGGTTTAATATCTTTATTAACTTTTCTTACTGGTACTAAAGTTTTGTTGAAATGATCTTTTTTTTCTATTTATATATGAAGAGGTCTTAGCAATTGTGATGTCTCAAGGATACACAGAGTATTGCAGTCAATTGACTAAGACTCTCCTCACACAAATCTGAATTTACTTTGGGACCATGGATACATACATCCATAAATACATCCATGATTAACTCCTGGGTTTTTTTGTTCCTGCAGGTATTCCTTGTCCAATCATCATTGCCTGGGCCATTGGCAAGCTGCATTATGAAAATGAACAGTAAGTGATGTTAATGTTTGTGTTGTGATACTAATATGTGTGTAAATATTAATATTTATGTGGCTCTCTAAATAATTTAAGAAATGCCTACACACCCAAACTATGTCCTTGTGCTCCTCTCATGTCACCTGTCCCTGTTTCCATGGGCTGTGCATTTCCTTCCTCCTCAGTTTGGGGAGCAGGTCCCTGTCCAGCCATGGAAGTTTCCTGCCTGTCCTGCCTGATTTTCTCACACATGGGGATGGAGAGCTCTAAGAAAAGTGTCCTTAAAGAGCTGCCCACTCGGATCAGCTCCTCTGACCCAAGCAGAGTTTCCCAGGGGATTTCATCCACTAGTTCTTTCAATAGCTGGAAGTTCTGACTCTGCTCTTTGCCAGAGCATTTGTCCGTTTGTCTTGACCACTGGGGAAATGGTGCAATTCCCCAGGAGGTCAGACCCAGCAAACTGGACACATGCAGAAAACATGCACTGTCCTGCAGCTCCCAAACCTCTTGGGTTATCCCAGTGGACAGCCCCAAATTCAGGACAAAATGGGAAACTCCTCTTCTTCATCTGAGTGGACAAAATGGGAAACTCCTCTTCTTCATCTGAGTGGACAAAATGGGAAACTCCTCTCCTTCATCTGAGCATCCAATTGAGCTGTATCTCAAGTTGTTTGGAGGTTGAACTGAGGTTCAGGTTGTGTAGCTGATCGTAGTTTAAAAGCTCAAAATAGCACTCAGGAGGAACATTAGGAAAATGCTTCAACCAACTTCCTAATTTTTTTCATTTTTGCACTTAATAGAGATCATTTTTTGCATAGTGAGGCAACTATAATTGGTACTGTGGCAAATATCCTGTCTGGGGTTTAGAAAAATATGGCAACTCTGAAAAAAAGTACTGTTAAATCTCAATAAAAAAATCCCACACAAGTGATTAAGAGTTATTGTAGTAATTTCATTGATGGGCAGTTGTTAAGGGAAAGAACATTAGTAAGATCTAATTAACAATAATGATAAAACCAGTGGTGGGTTTGGTTATATAAAGAACTATCAGGGAACCGTGAAGAATATTAATTAGTGCTATTCAATAGAAGCATGTTTACATATCTGAGTCTTATCAGAACTGTCTTCCTAAATTGTCCTCTTCAATATTGAGGGAGTGTCTGTTTATTCTTCCAGAGGTAAAAAAAAAAAAATTAAAAATGGCTAAATGGCTTTCATTTCACAGAGATGGAATGAAACATCTGATGCACCAAGTAATTGTCAGTGATTCAGGCTTTTCTTTTTGGTTATAGATAAATGTGCAGTGATGATTTTATTGCAGAAGTAATGGCTTGTGTTGGATTTAAAGAAAGACTTCAGATGGCAGTCAGTTTGCAGTATCTCAGCCAAGGTTCCAGTTTGAACAGTTTGGACTGTAAATATGAAGTATTGCTGGTCAATGCAGACAGATATAATATCACTGGCAAATAACTGCCCTCTCACCATTACTCACCTGATTTAATGGGTGTAATAGGAATATTTATATTACACTGTAACAGCCTAAAGAGATGAACACTGACCTAAAAATCTGCCTTTTTTGGTTTTTTCTCCACTACTTACAAAAGGAACCTGGATCATCATCTCCCTGAGGAGAGGCCTGTGCTGTAGAACTCTCACCCTTGGCCACAGCCTTGTTTCCTCAAACTATTGTGAAAGTGTGTTAATACACATGATGCTTCACACAAGGCAGCCTTGGGTCAATACTGGGCTTCAGATAAACATTTTGGTCTTCAGTGTGTTCTTCCAGCTAAGCAATACTTAAATTCCAAAGAACAAGGAGCAGCCTTTGCCCTGGAGCCTCATCTGTGCTCTCCCAGCTCTGTTCCAAATTCTTTGCTGACTTTTTCTAGCCCTCTAAGTTCTGCCACATGCCTCAGTCTCCTTCTTATTAGTCCCTCTGCTAGAATCCTCTGCAAGAACAGCCAGTTTCCCAGAAATTCCTCTTGTAATAGCTCTTGGTTCTCTGAGCCTCAGGCAATATAAAATAGTTCTCCCAAAATACCCTGCAAAAATCTTCTCTCAAATGTAGGTCTTGCAAGTTCTGGAGAATTGTGTTTCCTGCCTTGGCATATCTTGTAATTCATTTTTCTTCAAATCTTTCCATCTATGTAAGAAAAAAAAAAGCCCATTTCATTCATTTAAGGCTGCCCTGGGGATTTTTCTTGGATGATAACTTGGCTGAAGGAAGTGCCTTATTCCAAGTCTTGCTCTCATCACCAAACCTTGGAAGATTAGTTGCAAAATTATCAATTTGCACTAATTTGCAGCCAGTGCACCAGGGAATAACAGACATGTTTTATATTTCTAAAATATTCAAAGATCCCTCATTCATTTGGAATTCAAAAGATGCAGGAACTGAGTCAAGAAAAGGCAAATAATTGATAGTTCTGAGTCATGATTTTAGATACCAGCTGCTTATCTCAACGCTGCTGTCCAGTCAGAGCATCCTGCAATGGGCAACCAGCTCCTTCTATTTCAGCAAACAACACAATTTGGAGAAAGGCTTTGAGGGCATGATGTGATCTGTAAGAATACCATCTGAACTGCAGCTTTCCTCACAACTGTTTATTTGCCCTGAACTCCTGAGGTCGTGTCTTACAGGCTGCAACCTCTTTGAGGCAACACATTTTCTATCTCGCTGCTTGTAAAAGTGCAGATCTGCCTCCGTGGTCTCACTGGCTCAGGAATTACCCTGGTTTTC